>NW_024063149.1:1367500-1762280 GCF_006381635.1 Hibiscus syriacus | reverse complement strand
GTATAGACTCGTATTTTAGTAGCGTTTTAGACAACGCCGCTAAAGATCTTTAGCGGCGTTATTGAATAAACACCACAATTTATCAGTACATTAGTGGCGTTTGTATTTACAAATGTCGCAAGTTTATAGTTTCTAAGTCCCGCTCCTTTAAACCTTTTTCATTTTTCCCCTTCACCTATTTTATCATTCCCGCCGTTTACCCAAAACCCATCTGTTGTTTCTTCACCGATCTAACTTTCTCTTCACCTCTCTCTTCCTCCTCTCATTTCGCCTAACGACTCGGAACATTCCCATTTTGCCTCTCTCGCCCTCCTTTTGGTGGCTCTCTTCTCCTGTCTTCTGGTATATGTGTTCTACACTATTGAATCCACCGTAAATTCTGATGATGCCAGCTTCGAGTCTAAAGAAGGGAATCTTTAGATTAATCACTATTGAAATCAGTATACTTCCCTTTTTGATTGATTGGAAAGGTTCATTTCCCCCCTCATTTGGTTCTATTTAGGAGAGAATACCACTCGAAACTTCTCGCTTGTATAGGCAGGCTGGCGTTAATCCTTTGGCAGGTATCCTTTTGATTAATCACTTGAAATTCTTTTTTTTTCATATTAATTAAATTTAGTTTCTTTTGAAAGCTTTATTTTTTCCCTTTGTTGGTATCGTAGCTAATAAAACTGGTGATAGAGATGGTTGTATGGCAATTGACTTTAACTTAAATGTTAACATTGTTAATTATTTATAAAAAAGAGTGATAATTAATTTACGATGCAATGGTTCATAGGAAAATGCTCATCAGTATCTAAAAACTGTCTTTGCAGGTTGCTTCCCTACTTTAGCCACTATTCCAGTCTGAATAGGCCTGTATCAAGCTCTTTCAAATGTTGACGTAACATTCCGATTTCTTAGTGATGTTGGAGATCTTTCACATTTGAATAACTTTCATTACTGATTGCTGAAAATTTTTTACTCAAAGGGATTGTTGAAAGAAGGTTTCTTTTGGATCCCTTCTTTGGGTGGGACCAACTACAATTGCTGCTCGACAAAGTGGATCTGGAATTTCTTGGCTTATTCCATTTGTGGTAATAAACTTACTCCCAAACTTATAAGGTTAACAATTCTCTTTGTTATTTTCAACGTTTTGGAATTCTTTGCTTATTTGTTTGTATCTTATACTTGTATGTGATAACTTTATTTTATTTTTATCTTTTTTAATGTTGCAGTTGTGTTAGAGAGACTGATTGTTGTTATTTATTAATTATTTTAATCTTTTTGGAATCCCTTGATTTTGCCTTTATAATTACCCCTAAGAATTTGTAGCATATTTACCTTGGGTTTCCATGAATGAAAAAAAAGTGGGCAAAATTACCGAAATAATCCATTTGGGATTATTTAATTCCCAAAATAATGTTCTTCCCTATATTCCCCATTAGGGTGAAATTTACAGTACCGAGCCAAAGACTCCAAGCTTACCTGGCGTCTTCAAGTCAACCAGGAAGACACCAGGAGTGCACGACGTCTTCAGGCAAATAAGAAGACTCCAAGCTTACCTGGCATCTTCAGTCTAGGGTGGTAGGTGCCTCCGACCGGGAAATCGGTAAGTAATAATGACACTATTAATTATTCATTAATACCCAGTATGTTGGTGGTTGAACGGGAAATTATAATAATTCCCAGGATGTTATAAAATTGGGTGTTTGGTTGAGTATTGGGGAGTAAAGTAGTGGTGAGGAATGGGAGAAGAGGCAAAATCTAGAGAAGAAATGAAAGAGTGAGCATCTGAGAAGAATATTAGAGAAAATTTTGAGTGAAATTTTCTTCCAATCTTTAATCTGTAAGTATTATTCGAATAAAATTTTATTCGTATTCAATAAATATCTCTATTTTGTCTCGTATTGTTTAATATTAAAATATTAATTTTAATATGTTGTTGCAGGTAAAAAAAAGTAAGTAAGAAATTCGAAAAGGTTTTTTTAAACAACACTTGTCGGAAGAAACTCTCAAGTAAGTGCAAAAATTTTTTATTTAAAGTGTTTTACGATTTACTGTTAGTTACATATTAACTTAGTAAATATCAATTTACAATTTATTGTTATGTAAATATCATTATATAATTTTAACATTATGATTTAGTATATGTAGTAAATGTTAAGATAATTAGATTAATATATTTGATTTAGTATTTGTAGTAGAAATGTTAAAAATATATTATAATGACGAAAAATAATATTTATTATAATGACAAAAAATAATGGCACCATTAATTATCCATTAATAATTCGGGTAGGTTGGTGGTTGGTGGTTGAACGGAAAGTATAATGAATATTCCGGGATGTTATAAAATGGGGTATTTTGGTTGAGAATTAGGGAGTAATAAATTCAAAGTAATCATAAGTAGTTTATAAAAAAATTCGAAGTAATAAATTTAATCATTATTAATGTAATCATAATATTTAATCATTATTTTTATAAAAAAAATATTTAATATTTACATTTTTTGCAAGGTTAAATAATAGTGTAGTAATTAATTTAATTTAATTTTAATCATAAATATAATTTTTCATCATTGGTATGATTGTACATTTTTACCTTACTAATCATTAGTATAATTTGAATAAGATTGATTTATTTGTAGTAAAAATGTTAAAATAATTAGATCAACATTTGATTTAGTATTTCTAGTAAAAATGTTAAAAATATTGTTAATATATTTACATTTTTAAAAAAATATTGTTAATATTTTACATTTTTGAAACTTTAATAATATTTATTATAATTAAATTAATAATATTTTAATTATTTATTTTCATTTAATCATAAATGTAATTTATTGTCATTACTATAATTTATTTTAATTTATTCTGAATATCAATATTTTATATGTAGAGAAAATGAGCAACAAATTTCATGATTGTCCATTACAATGGATAAATTATGTAAAATGAATTTGGAATTATTTTTCAGTTAGAATGACCTATAAATATGATGTTTAAAAGAGACATCACTTTTGTAGAATGAAGGAGAGGATAGAAAGGAAAATCCGAGTTACAATTAATGGTTTGAGGTACATGTTTATGGTATGTCTCAATCCAATCAGGTATGCTGCAATACCACTTGAATAAGATGATGATTACTACTATGATTGAATTACATGACTCAACAAATATTTCAATTATTGAGTTATTTTTGAGGTGTGTAATATATCTGATGTGCCTGGGTCATCAAGAAGTATGGTTGGAACTTCATCTCATATGGTTTTCGAAAGTCAATTTGATAACTCGACATATAGGTCTATAAACAACTTCGTGGTTTTGTTGGAAAGTGAAAATGAAGTCGGTGGAACATTTGGCTGCAGATTATGGGGCAAGAAGAATACATCATCTGCATTCAACATTGATGTTGACGCTGAAAACCGTTGGGGAGAAATACTTGATGATTCCAATGAAGATGAAAAACAGAGGAACCGTTTTGGCTAAGGATGACGATATTTTCGATGGTGATGAATTTGATATCAATATTGATGAATATCTGACATCGTATCAACTTACCTCTCACATACACGAGATAGATTATGATGCAATGAGGGCACCTGATTTTCCAGAGATGTCATATTTAACTTTAAGCTACATGACTGAATCATCCGAAAACTCTGGTGAATTATCAGTTGGGAACCAATACAGAGGAAAAAATAAGCTACACTGGCGATTAAAGAGTATTGTATAAAAGGCCATATAGATTGCAAGGTTGTAGAGTCCAACTAGAAAACTTTGTACGTGAAGTGTGTTAAATATGTGCAAGTGTAGGTGGCTAATTAGATTGTCCAAAAATGAGACAAGATGCTTGGGTCATCACAAGGTACAATACTCTAGTGTTAGTTGAACAAATGTTTGCAAAACTCTATCAAACAATCACCAACTGTTGGACTCTGATGTAATATGTCAATGTGAAGGTGTTTGTTGAACAAAATCCAAGAATCCCTTGCTCAGTGTTAGTTGCATCTATTCGAGACCAGTTCAGATACAATGTAAAATACAAACCCATTGGCTTGCGAAGGAGAAGGCAAAGAGGTTGATATATGGCGATTGGGATACATCATACAATGAGCTACCTAATTTGTTACAAGCTTTGAAACAATTCATACCTGGAACCATCGTGAAGTCTCAGACCATGCCTTCATACAACCCAAAAGGTCAACTTGTTCAAGGGAAGAGAATATTCCATAGACACTTTTGGCATTCAAGTCATGCATATAAGGTTTTCCATTTTGCAAATGTATGGTCCAAGTAGATGGTATGTGGTTATAAGGTCAATATAAACATATACTATTGATAGCAGTTGCGAATGGTCAACGAAATATCTTCACGACTGCATTCGCTATTGTTGAAGGAGAGACGAAGAGGCTTGGGATTTCTTTCTGACTAATCTACATAAGTATGTCGTTCGAGAAGATGGAGTTTCCTTGATATTTCTATCAAGGAACATGCCTTTTGGCAGCAATTGAACGACCAAGAAGTCGTTGGACACCTCCGTACACATATCTCGTATATTGTATCTGCCATATTGGTTAGAATTGTATTGAGAAGTTTCATAACAGTCGCATTCGTAGGGAGATAGTCAACATGAGTTAGTTTATTTTCAACACGTGTACCCATTTATGTGTTTGTTTATAAATTGACGTTAACACAATATATATTATGAAACAGGATATAAATGTCAACCAAATTTTGATAAGAGATTGGAGGATTTGAAGGTTAAAGATGAGCGTGTTTGGAAGTGGGCGTTGAAAATTGAGCGGAAAAGTGGTCGTACGTAGATGATGGTGGTCAGCGATACGGACACATGAAAACAAACCTTGCTGAGACTATTAATTTAGTACTAAAAGGTACACATCATCTCCTAATAGCGAGTGTGGTGAAAGACATACTTTAAGTTGGCTAAAGTTTGGTCTAATAAAGGGAAAAAGATTGAGTGTCTGATAAATAGAGGTAAAATCTGAGCTCTGACAGTAGTGGAAGCAATGGAAGCAAAAAAATGATTGACAACCTCAATGTTTTCCATGACATCGATGAATTGGACATACTTTTATTGTCATCGCATGAATATGTCACAACAAAGAAGCAGAGCGAGAAACATTTACAGTTAATTTATGACAAAGATGGTGTGATTATGGTCGCTTTCAAGCGTGGAGATATCTCTGTGCTCATGAAGTCGCTGCATGTATGCATACTGGAATAAAATTCATACACTTATATTGATTAGTTCTTTCATCTACAGAGGATATTAAATATATATACAACCATGAGTTCAGACCAATCCCAAATGAATCATATTGGTTAAAACAACATCATGATGATTGGTTGCCAAATCCACTGCTTCATAGAAGTCTAACTGGTCGACCTGATTCTACTCGTATTCATACCAGTATGGATATCCATATAGAGAGAAATGTCAACCGAAGAGATGTGGATTATCTAGAGGTGAAGTCACTCAAAAATAAATTGTCCAAACCTTCCACGGTACATGCCTCACTAGTAATTATTTCTATTTGAACGAATAACTGATTTTCTTATCTATTTGTATTTCAATGAATGTTTTGTTTTATCTATTGTTTTAAATTAATATGATGAATATTTGTTGACGCTATATTTTAATGAATGTGATTAATATCAATAGTTGAATTAATGTGATTAATATCAATATTTGAATGAATGTGATGGATATTAATCTTAGTTTCAACTTAAAATTTATTAATTCAAACATATAAAGCGTTTACAACTCATGTTGGTGTTAGGGTATTGTTGAATAATAATGCTGAGGCGCACGTCGATTTCGTTGTGGTCGTTGCAGTTGTTCAGGAGTTTGTTAATCATAATCAACCTGCTCATTCACTGAAGGCATATCATCCGGTGTTGTAAATACATGCCCACCACCACTCTGCTCTTCCACCTGAGGAAAAATACTCATATTTGACATCATAGATGACATTTAATAATTCATATGTTCTCCAAACATGGGAGAGAACATGGGTGATTGATGAGGAATAAGCTGAGGAGTGTAGGCCGTAACACCAAAATCACCAAACACTTGATGAAATGATCATGTACCGCCAAAAGATTCTGATGGGATATTATTCATTTCCATTTGTTCTGCTCCATGGTGAGATGAACTCCCACTCCTTCTTGGTTTCTCGGCTTTACCAAATTTTTTCTTATACTATATAAATTGTCTCATTTCTATGTTCGTTGTCTTTTCCATGTTCCCAATAATAATTCAGGTAATCGAAATTCTGGAAGTCAAAGTCATCCGCTTAAATGGGACTGAAAATTTCCAAGTATGAATCCATGTTGTTCCAAAGATTGATATAGTTGGCAAATCTCATAGCCCAATCCTCACAGTGCCTACCCCACCCATCAACACTCTATTGGAAGCCGAACTGCCTCAACACTCTATTGGAAAATTGGAACTCAACAAAAGCGAAATAGATCAATGGTGTAACAACACACACAATCCTCTCAGACATTGCAGTACATACATTATAATTTCTCCACCATTGCACGTTCTCCATATAAACTATAAAAGAAATTATGTAATTATTAATTAATTAAATAATACTATAATTAAACTAAACAAATAAACAATATAAGAAACTCTTTGCATTTAATATCCATCTTAAATCTAAACTATTTCACATTATTGTGCACCAACCCCGTTCCTTCTATTTTATGCCTTCATCTGTATATCAATCAAAATAAAATTTGCTAATTTTTTTCCTATAAAAATCGTTAATTAATTTAAGATCAAATATTTTAACTCAAAATATTACCTTCCGACAAGAGGAAATTCAACTACAGTTCGGCTAATCGGTGTTACCATGAAAGTTTGTGTCAGGCTCACGATTGTAATAACATCAAACATCCACCGATTTTCATTGTTCACATATTATTTACAAGTAATGACGCCTTGCACATCTCGCGATACAAGAATGCCAATATTGTCGATCCCCAACTATACTGACAGGTATTCAAAAAGTTAGCCAAAAACGGAAGATATTGTATATGAACAAGATTGTCGGATTTATCTGGCATCAAGACTCCCCCGATCAATCGTAATATATGCTCAAGTTGCATATGTAATGTCTAGCTCGTACTATAACGTCTGGGCTTAAACTCATTCACCAACCATGATAACCTCAAACGTGACCCTTTTATAAATGTTTTTTCTGGCACCTTCCCAAGGTAAGCCCCACATATTCAAACAAGTCCTGGTCATTTTTTCCCACCACTGCCATTCCATTTGTAGGGACCCCGAGTTGTAAAGCCACATCCTCCAAAGTGATCGTAAATTCACCACATGGAAGATGAATGTATGAGTTTTTTGTATCTACCATTTAATTAATGCACTGATCAAATCGGGGACCAACTTAAATTCTCTTACAAATGTTACTTCATAAAAGGCCGCCATTTGCAAATTTTGAACAATAAGTCCATCTGACTTATCACAAATGTTCAATCGACTATGAAGGATTCGTTGTTCATCATCCTGTAATTTATTAATCAATGTAATTAGAATTAATTTATCGTTCTCAAATAAAATATATTATTATCATAATACCAGTGCTCCCAAATGATTAGAAATGTGTTGATCATCTAGTCTCAAAAGAACATTTTGTTTACCATGCTTCAACAAATCTATAAAAAAATTAAATATTTCAATTTATAATATTAATCATAATTAAAGAAAATTTAAAAAAATATGTTAAATCAAAATAAATAGTCTAATTAATTTATATTAAAATATAATTTAAACTAACTTACGAAACTATTCAAATACAAGAAAATTTAAATTAAACTTACCAAACCACTCGAATACAGTTTAATCTGTAAAATCAAAATAAATCTAATTAATTTATATTTACAATAAAAACCCTAAACCCTAAACAATAAATTTTAAACTAAACTTACCAACCAATCAAATACGATTTAATCTGTAAAATAAAATAATTAGTCTAATAATTTATATTACTCAATAAAAAAAATTAAACTAAACTTACCAAACTACTCAAATACAACTTAATATCTAAAATCAAAATAAATAGTCTAATAATTATTATTTAAAATAACATAAAAATTACCCAAAATATTACACGAAAATTTAAATTAAACTTACCAAACCACACAAATACAATTTAATATGTAAAATCAAACTAAATAATCTAATTAATTTATATTTAAAATAAAAAAAATAAAATGTACATTAAACTTACCAGAAAATTCGATTTTTTCTTCTTTTGTTCGAACTTTCTTCTCTCCTTTTTATTTTTCCTAATCTTTCTCGGCAATAGAAACTTTCTTCTCTTCTTTTCTCAGCTCACCCCTACTCCCTCAATACCCAACTCCCCCTATTTATAAAAAATTGTCGCCCTTACACGCATTATTGGTGCACAATAATGACACCATTATTAGTGCCCAATAATGGCAACATGATTCGGGTGCAGCACCGCAACAGCAGTCAGCCTTCCCACTTCCCCATGTTGCAGGCTGAAGACGTTGCGTTGTCTCGGGACCTTCTACATGCTGAACCGTTAACCTGAAGAAGTCGCGTAGTCCCGGGGCCTTCTGCATGGCTTGAAGACTTTGTGCAATCCACGCGTCTGTCCCCTGTCTGAAGATGTTGTGCACTTCTGGAGTCTTCCTGGTTGGCCTGAATACACCATATAAGCTTGAAGTCTTTGGCTAGGTATTGTAGATTTCACCCTAGATGGGGAAATAATCTGGGAAGAACATTATTTTGGGAATTAAATAATCCCAAATGGATTATTTTGGTAATTTTGCCAAAAAATGTGACTATAAATTTATAATAGCTACTAAATTTGTGTGAAGCTAGGCTTAACATTTTACAGCTGAGATTAGATTAAGAGTAGAAAATTAAAGTTTTAAGATGTAACTTTTGTGACCAGGCGTAGAAACCACGTTCTTCCTTTGGTTCATACATCTAATTTTGTTCTCTAACATATGAGGAGCAATGATCATGTAGGATAGCCATCCACGATTGGGTTGCATGACACTGCTGCATACCTTGTTTTACTCGTACTTCTTGTTGTCAGTCAATATGTTTCAATGGAGCTGATAAAGCCTCCCCAGGTAAGAAGAACTGGCTTCATTACTTCCATTTCTTTCCTATTTGACATATTAATTTGGTTAGAAGTTTAAACCTCTCAGTTTTTTTGGACAGACGAATCTAACCTAAAAGAACACACTTCTTGTTCTCAAGTTTCTTCCGCTTATGATTGGTTACTTTTTGTTTTCTGTTCCGTCAGGATTATCAATTTACTGGTTGGAATCTTTTAACACTTTACTGAAACAAATAGACTTATCAATATTCACTTTTGATTGTGTCACTAACATATAATGAATGTAGTGGTCTTGTATGCAAAACGAGGGATGCAAGGACTGGTAAAGTCACTACTCATTTACTTAATAATGCTTGTCAAAATAATATCTTAGCATTCTGAAGTTACTTAATAATGCCGCCTGATATTACTTTAACTGCTCTGTCTTATTCGGACATGGTTCATTTCCATATTAACATTCTACTATTAATGTGTAATATCTTCCTTTGGTCTTCATATCACCTAATTCACCATGGAAATGGTAACGATTTTATGATTTACAATTTGATGAAAGTTCATATCTAATGAATCAAATAAGGTTTTAGTTGATTTGACATTTTGTGGAAAAATAGTGGTTGCAATTGAGGATTTAGCTTCTGGTAATGTCAGCCAGTAGTGGAGTGTAGAATTTAACGTAAATCACTGCAGTTTGGTGTGCCTTTAGGGGTGTTATCTATTCAACTCTTGAAACTTATATTGCTCAACTTTAATTTTAAATTAGTTTTGACCAGTATAACTCAACATCGAGTTGTACTTCTAGTTACTTTTAGGCATATATGGGTTGGAACTACTATTGGCTGTTTGATAAGTAGATTTTGGTTTAATCAGTCTGATTATCAATGATTCAATGTTGACTTCAAGGGACTTTGCATGAGGTATTTGCCGATTATTTTCGCTAGAAATTAAAACATATTTGATCTGAAGAGACATGTTTTCAAGTTATGTTAGAATGTTTAAAATTTTCTCAGTTCTTTGCCACTGATTCCATTGTACTGTGTGTGTATATATATTCCCGATTGTACATGAAATTGGATTATCATATATTCCTGACCAAACATAATTATGTTTGTAGGTTTCATCCTTCATGCATGGATATGATCATTGAAAAAGCAAAAAGATTGGATCAATTTTTATGTTCTGATTGTACTTCAAAATGTGATGACTTTCAAAATCAACTTCAAGCTATGATGCAGATGATACGACAAAATCAACCCAGAGTCCACCATCTTAGGTGTTATTATTGTTTATTCTAGTTAACATTGTTGAACTACATTATTTTATGTTAATGTAACTTTGATTTATTATTATGGATTTCAAGTTTCTTGTTATGGATGTCAAGTTTATTAGATAATGTTATATGTTAAAATTTTAAATTTGGGTAACAAAAGAGTAGAAAACAATATTTGAAAAAATAGTTTTAACTCGTGCCGTTTGTATAAAAAACGCCACTGAATACATAGTCAATACCGGGGTTTTTGAAAAACGCTACTAAAGTTCTAGATCTTTTGCAATGTTTATACAGAAAATGCCACTACATACATAGTCAATAGCGGCGTTTTACATTCACAAACACCACTATATGGCTTAACATTTAGCAGCATTTTTTGGAACAAATGCCACTATATGTCATAAAAAATAGCGGCATTTTTGGGACAAAACGCCACAAAAGAAAAGATAAATAGTGGCGTTTGGAAAAAATGCCGCTAAATATCATAACCTTTAGCGGCATTTGTGAACGAAAAACGTCACTACCTTTTGCGATATTTGTTTTAGTGGCACTTTTTGCGGCGTTTGTTTTTGCGCCACAAAGGTTTTTAGCGACGCTTAAAAACGCTGCTATATGACTGAAAAACGTCGCTAAAAACTTGTTTTGCTTTAGTGTAATCATTTGAACACCCTTAATGTTATTTCATGAATTTACTCTCTTTTTTATATTGATATTTATTTTTTTTTCCATGTTAGTATGAATTTATTTATTTTAGACAAAAGGGTACCTGAGGCCCTAGATCTTTTAAAAAAAAAGATAATATAGCCCTCTAAGTCAGGAAAAATGCTCAATATGGTCATTTGACCAACATTTTCTGTCTTTTACTGACGGAACCATTAGTTTTTGACGACATGGAACGTGAAGCCCTCCATCCCCCATCCTTTTAGTGATGATTAGGCTATGACTAGAATTAAAATGCTGACTAGAAAATAAATGATTGATAAAAACTAAATTACTTTTTACATGGTAGCTAAAACCCTTATTTAAAACCTAAATCTTTCACTTTTCCAAACAAATTAAACATTTCACGATGGTATCGCGCTTTTGAAGAACAAATTCTTTTTCTTTATTCAATGATTTTTGAAGACAAATCAAACCTTTGGTCTTGCATCGTTGCTGGGCATCATAAGATTCATGTAAGTTTGTTTGAGAAATAACATCTCATTAGTTTTTGTGGGTCTTTTATCTCCTTAAATTTTTTTTTCCATAAATTTCTCATTAGTATGACAAATTCGGTGAGATCCTCTATTGAAACCAGTCGGAGCAATGTCCATTCTTCATTTTCTTGGGAGTATGATGGTAATATTGTGTATTGTAGATATGGTTTGAAATGTCCTATGTAGACAATTTGAAAAAGAAAAAAATGCATGGAGAAGGTTCTTTAGTTGTCCTAATTTCAAGAATTCATATTGTAAGTTTTTAAATTGGTATGATGAAGATATGTCTGAAAGAGTAAAATTCCTAATTTTCGATCTTCGAAAATCAAATGAAGAGTAAAAGAAAGTGAATCGATGTGATGACTGTTTTCAAGTTGAAGAACTAAGTTTGAGTTAAATTCGATCCAGAAAGACTTAATTTCAACTGTTGAACATGCTCATAAACTTAAGAAATAAAAATTTTGTGCCTTAGTGAGATGTTAATTTCTTGGATGATTTGTGTAGTACTCTTTTGGTGTTTATGGGTTAAGATTATAGGCATTTTAATATTGAAGGACTTATGGTTTATTGTATTTATAGCTTATTCCTTCTGTTTTGTTGTAAATAACTATGTTGAATTAATGGTTATGATTTATGGTTTATTGAGAAAAAGTGGCTTACTACTTCTGTTTTGTTGAAAATGACTCTTGAATTGTGATATTTTATGTAATAATGCTAGAATAAAATGGTGTGATACTATTTGATTATGTATATTATTATTAACTGAAAAAACATCCGAATACAGATACTCTCTGACATTCGTAATATTTTCTCACTCAATTAAAGAATAATCAAGTATCCACCAACTTCGCTAAGAAAATTTGCCAAATCTTATAGCAATAATTTTTTAGCCAAAACAACAAAAATGATCTTGGATAAGGGATTTACCTTTATAACAACTCAAATTCTCACACACAAAAAAACTCTATCAAGTTGACCAAAACTCAATTTCTTGTATCTTCAACAGGCAATTTCGATACTCTTAACTAACCGTCATACTCTGTTCTAGAGGATTAATCATCACTACATCAGTAGAAATCATCTCCAATAGAATAATTCTTTCTTTCATTACTTAGTACTTATATGTGAATGCACAGAACTAGAGTCAATCAAAACAAATATAAGTTTATCAAAAAGAAAAAAATTAAAATACTTAATTAAGAAAATTATAGAATATATAGTAACTATAAAATAAAGAAATTATAAAAGTATTGAAATTAAAACCATTGAAAAAGTAATTTATGAAACTTTTTTGTCAATACTTAGTTAAATATTTAGACAACATTTTCAGTATAATGATTAATATTATTTTAAAATTGTTTATATATCTATTATCTTAATAGTTAATTGAAACTGATATCTTTATTCAAGATTCGAAATTGGTACTCTTCTAACTAATAATAATTTTTAAACAAAATAAAATAAATTAAGATATGGATATTAATATTTATATCAATTCTAACTTTATTGTAAATATTATTTAAATCCATAATGTTTAAATATTCACAAAATCATCATATGTAGACATTCTTTCGTGTTAGGCATATAATTCCAAAGCAAAAAGACTGACGCATTGTATAAAAAAATTAATCGTGGTTAGATTAGGTGCGACTTAGTATATATTATATATTTAGTCACATACATTACTTTTTTTGGTAAGAATTTAGAAAATGATATATTAAAAGAGATTATTACAAATATTAAATATGAATGATAAAATAGATATTTAAAATATTAAAGGAATAAGCAAAATATATTAGAGTTTTTTAAATTATGATTAAATAATTATCTTAGTCAGTGGCGGAATTTGGTGATAGAGTTTTGAGAGAGTTAACTCAAACTTTAAAAAATTAGATGTTTAAAATTTTTGAAGGTTTAGTTTTTTCCCCTAAAAAAATTAGGGTCTAATTAAAATTTGTGAATTTTTTAGAGGCTTAATGAGAATTTTTAAAATTATGGGAGGTATTTAATTAAAAAAATTAAAAAAATTAAATTTAATCTAAATTTCTAAAAGTTTTAGGGAGGCCAATTTTTTTTTTTTTGAAAATTTAAGGGTCTAAATTATAATTGTTCAATTTTTGGGGGTCATGCCCCCCCCTCTAGTCTAGCTTGTGACAAATGGTCATTTTACTATAGAATACTACTTTATTAAGTTCATTGACTACTAAAAGTTATAAAATAGTCCTTTAATTATAGGGAGTTGCTTTATTGAGCTCCTCAACTATTAAAAGTTACAAAATGGTCACTTGACTATTCATTATGTTCCAAACTCGTCATTTTTCGTTAAAAAATTAACTATTGATCGAGATATGATAGTTTTTGAGATTATGAGATCATATTTTATCACATCTTAGTCAACAGTTATCGTACATCTCAGACTGTCGTTAATTTTTTAACTGAAAAGGACGAGTTAGGAACATAATGAATTGGCAGGTTACCATTTTGTGACTTTAATAGTCAAGGGACTCAAAAAAACTCCATATAGTCAGAGGACTATTTTGTAACTTTTAATAGTTGAAAGACTTAATAAAGTAATATTCTTTAATCAAGGGACCATTTATACTTTACCCTAAATGTTAAAATGTTATTAAAACAACGTTATATAATTACCATTAAATATTGTTAAACGGTTACAAAATAATTAGTAAATTTATCTAACTTTATTATTATTATACTATAATAATCATTTAATAAGAATTTGATAAACTTAATAATTATTTTATAACTAAAGTGAATATAATATAGCTTAGAAACCTATGATGTACTATACTATACAAATTTAACTCTCCATGGATGGAATCAAAGTTAATTATACAAGAGATCTCCAAACTATGATTCATATTTTAAACTGATCATAACTTTAAAATGTTTTATCCATTTCTAAACTACAACTCTTATTTTAAATTAATTTATAAATTTTAAAATATATATTAATCCTCAAGCTATTAATATCAATCTATTTTGATTATTACATTAACTTATCATTTTTGGGTATAATCATTAGTATCTGGTTTATTAGTCGACTATCCAATTAGATACTGTAAAGGCGAGGACAACCCTTCCAACCCAATTTGCTCCCTTCGCAAACATCATGATTCGAACCTTTGACCTTGTTTAATGAATCTAATGTCTTATCTCACTAGACCAACTAATTGTTGATTATGTTAATTAGCATGACTCTACTATTAAAATCTTAATTTGTTTTTAAAGGTCTTAAAAATTTTAGAAGTTCATGTGTTCAATTTCTATGATATTCGAAAATAAAATAATTCTTTTAACTAGTAAAATTAATGATCTAATAATAAAATGATTAAAATAGAATAACAATGATCATTTAGGAGTTGATAAAATCACTATAAATTTAGGGTAAATTACACTAATGGTCTCCCGACTATAGAATGTTGTTTTATTAAGTCCCTCGACTATTAAAAGTTACAAAATGATCATTTGATTATAAAATATTGTTTTGTTAAGTCATTCGACTATTAAAAGTTACAAAATGGTCACCTGATTATTCATTATGTTTCAAACTCATCATTTTTCGTTAAAAAATGGTTGTTGTCTAAGCTGGAAATTAACATGATGATTGAGATATGATAATCATTTAAGATTCTAGGATCAGATTTTATCATATCACATTCAACATATTAACATTCAACTCAGAATACCATCAATTTTTGAATGAAAAAGGATGAGTTTGGAACATAATAAATAGTTTGGTGACCATTTTGTAACTTTTAATAGTTGAGGGACTCAACAAAAATACACTCTATATTTAGATGATCATTTTGTAATTTTTAATAGTAAAAACTCAATAAATTAATATCATATAGTCGGAGACCATTTGTATAATTTACCCTAAAATTTAAGAGTTAATTTAAAAATGAGATTAATAGTTTGGAGACCTGTACCATTATCTTAAGTTATCTCATAAAATCGAGGTATAAAACTATGAAAATATAAAATATTTATTATAATAATAGAAGATCAGATATTGAGATCAGATGCATATACTCTATAATAGTTGCCTAAACCTCCAAAATAAACCAGAAAGCTTCTTCCACACTGCTTTAAGTTTGAGATCCAGAGTGAAACTAGACAAGGAAATTACTGAGTTAATATGGCGGTCCAAGTCCCGAGTCGACGGTTATTCATCGAGGCGAGTGGAGAGAGTCCGTTCTCAAGAAGCGAATCCCAGTCATCAACCCTTCCGCTGAACAGATCATCGGTCAACTCTTTTATCTTCTATTTGTTTTTATGTTTGTTGGAACGATCTTTTTAGGTTTAAAAATTCGTGATGTTTAGCGGAAAAAGGTTTTTAAATGTTTGAAATTTTCGAGCTTTGTTTTTCCAGGTGATATTCCGGCAGCTACATCTGAAGATGTGGACCTTGCGGTTGCCATTGCTCGGAGAGCCCTTTCTGGAAACAAAGGCAAGGACTGGGCTTCAGCTTCTGGCTCTGTTCGTGCCGAGTATTTACGTGCCATCGCTGCTTAGGTAAACATGCTATTAACTTAATTACTTGTGTAGGATGGTCCGGGATCTTCATTCTTTTTGAGGCTTCATCATTTTACTTTGCAATTTATACTTTCTGAGAATATGGTCCCTTGATGGAGGCTCAGGTGTAGGGGTGAGCAAATATTTGATGGAGTCAAAAAAAAATTTGACCTAGTGAAGTTAACAATCCTATTTTATAAGGCAAATTTTATTCGAAATTTTTTGAGTCAGAGTTGTCCGGGTTTCTGTTTAAATTTAATTGTAAATATTTATAATGTTATTGTATGTTACTAATTGATTCCAATTTAAACAGATTTCTATAACCTTACACGTGTATATATTTCTTCATATTTTTTCATTTGCAATAAACATATATCATAGTTGAGGGACTTAACTTGAACATGAAAACCAATCTATTAATTACTAAAAATTTCGAGTTATTTGAGTCTTATTTTATTATTCAAACTTTATTTGAAATTTGTTTGAGTCAAGTCGAGTCAAAAAATTAGGTTTTCCGAGTCGAGTTTTGCTCACCCCTACTCAGGTGTACAATATTATCAGTAATTCCATATTTTGAACCCGCGAAGTGAGAATACGCTGTAGTTATGCTTAACTTGCAAAATAGCAGCTATAATGAAGTTTGAATCATTTAGACCCAAGCATGAAATGACTCCCTGTTAACATAGTTCCCTGCTATATCTTGATACCTATGAACAGAATCTGATTGTGAATACAATAGAACCGAAAATAACTAAGACTTCCTTTGGTAATAGATGTAAGCTATCCATGCTAAAAATAGAATAACGGAAATGACAGTTTTCCTCCTATCTTGTCTGTGCCCACTGCCCATTGCAACTCTCTGCAACAACATTTTACATAGTAAAAGCCGCTTGCAATACTTTCTCCCATAGTAACCTAGAATACAAACATGAAAAAATATGGCTAACTGGTTTCCTCTGCCTAATAGATTGATAATTCACTGATTCCAAGTGTTATATGCTGAGTCTACTTCTAGGTAGCTTGTTGAACAAAGCCATCCATGCCGTTGAGGCATGTCTGGTTATATGAAAATGAAACAAGCGAAAGCTGCCAATCTGATATCTCTTGTTTGTGTCTTATTTCCTCCAATCCATAGGTGGCCTTATAATGATTCCTTGGTGCTCTCTTAAATTCTTTTAATGCTTATCTTTAAATTGGCTGTATTGTTTTAAGGTGTTGAGTTTATTTGAGTGGTCCAGATAACAGAAAGAAAAACTGAGTTGGATAAGCTTGAAGCAATGGATTGTGGGAAACCACTTGATGAAGCAGTTTGGGACATGTTATGCTTGTCACACTGATGAAGGATTATGATTCAGTATTTGGTGTATTTCTTACCTGCTTATTCATTTTATTCAGGAGAATGTTGCTGGATGTTTTGAGCTATGCAGACCTTGCTGAAGGGTTAGATGCAAAGCAAAAGGCTCCCGTCTCTCTTCCTATGGAGATATTTAAGAGTTATGTGCTTAAGGAACCAATTGGGGTTGTTGGATTGATTACTCCATGGTACTATCTTCTTATTTTGTTGTGCTTTTTGTAATTGAAGTATAACTAATTCTGAATATTATCATACTGCTCTGCTCAGTGACATCAATAAAAGTATAGATCTATAGATCTTATCATTCGCCTTTCCCTATTCTTGTCCAATATATCAAAGCTATTTTGTGTGCATTGCACTATTCTTTTTCTTTGGTGCACTTTACATATGCACGAACATACATCAAACTAGGCCTCTTTGTTAATTTTACCTTTTGTGGTAATTGCATCATTGCATGACTGTTATCCTAGTTACAACTTAAGTTAGATGCATTCACAGGCTTGATTGCCATATTTGATGCTATAAAGCTTCTTATCAATTCATTGTACTCAGAACCATTTGGCTAACCTTAAACGGATAGTGAAAAACAGTAAAATTCTGTCTAGTTTTCCTTCTTCAAAAATTACCTCATTTCTCATTTTCCAAATTGACCTAAAAACAGCCCCTGGAATAAACTTTCAAATAGCAGAATTAGGCCTCAAAACAGCCCACGAACTGAGCAGACTTGGAGGGTCTTGTGGAATAGCTAACTGAATACCCTAGTACCCTAAAAGCTTAGTCCACAAATCCCAAGAAACATGACAAGAAATAAATAAGTGCTGACAAATTAGCTAAGGATGGGATAGGGTGATGTAATGGTTTCTGTCTGCTTGTATTGAGGAGTAGATAATTTTATTTCCTATGTTTAGCTGTTGTGTTTAAGTTTTATGTAATTTCTGGTGGTGTTTGCAGATGTTTAGGGTCTGCCTTTGTTGTACTTTGTTTCATCTAAAATTCTAGGCACTCTTTTCCTCCTTTCCTTGTCCTTCATGTTACTTTATAATATGAAGGTTGAAAAAGGGGTTTTTAATGAGGCCTAATCTTCTATAAAAAAAAACAGTTCCACTCTCACTGCTACTTTTTGGTGAGATAATTGCCAGAGGAAAGTCTCCACTCTAGGGGAACTAAACCCTGCCAAACACACTTATTCCATTGAAAAGAATCATCAAGAGAAGGAGAAAGAACTCTCCTACAAGCTTTAACTGAAAACAGACCCTCACCCGAACTATCCACAACAAACAATCCTCCAAATGCTCCAAAAGATTAATGTTTTTCAGCCTATCCAGTAACTCTGCCAACTGCTCAATCTCCCAATCACAAAGACTCCTTCTAGTCTGAATATTCCATCCCCATCCATTCGAATCAAAGCTACCGAAATCCACCACAGTACCCAATTTATTTGTAGAAAGTGCAAATATCCTAGGGAAAAGTAGTTTCAAAGGCAACTCCCCAATCCATGAATCGCTCCAAAAGGAAATTGATTTGCCATTACCAATTTGAAGCTTAGCATGAGATCGAAGACAACCACCAATAGCATCTTCCTTAATAAAATTATTCAAAATTCCCCTCCATATCCAAGAGTCTTTTGGAGAAAGGACCTTAGAAATATCCATGGAATGACAACTCACATTGTGTTTGCTACATAAGAAATTCTTCCACATCGAATTTTTATCATTAGCAAATTTCCATACCCACTTTCCCAGCAGCGCTCGATTTGTTAGATTCAAATCAGCACACCCATGCCTCCTCCACTCAACGGCCTGCAGATAGTATCCCACCTCACCCAATGCATTCTCTTCTTTTCGGCCCCTCATCCCCATAAAAAATTCGACATCAAGGAATTTAACCGATGACAGACAATAGAGGGCAACTTAAAAATAGATAGGAAAAAAGTAGGGAGAGATGATAAAACAGACTTGATTAGCACCAATCGGCCAGCCATAGATAACGAAGCAGCTTTCCATCCTGCCAACTTCTTCGTAAAAGCTGTCAATCACCGGATCCCACAACTTCTCTGTATTCTTTGACGCCCCCAACGGACCTAGCCCATTCTTCAAGGATATCATTCTCCACATTAATACCAAAAAGTTTGCTCTTCGCTAAATTAATATGCAGCCCCAACATCAAGCTAAAAATCCTCAAAACTCTACTAACATTCTTAATCTGGGTAATAGAAGCTTGGCAGAAAATAATTAAATCATCTGCAAACTGAAGATGGGACAACGAAAATGAGTAATGATTCTTGCCAAAAGAGAACCCTTGAAAGAGACCCGAATCCACTGCTTTAGACAACATCAATTGAAGAAGTTCCCCAACCACATTAAACAACAAAGGAGAAAGGCTACACCCTTGCCTTAAACCTTTTGCAATGGGAAACTCTTCTTTAGGAGACCCGTTCACTAAAACCGATATTGAAGCAGTCGAAATACACTGGTTAATCCAAGAGCACCACCTCTCACCAAAAGCCATTTCTTTCATTAACCTTAGAAGAATTTTCCATTCAAATGTATCATATGCTCTGCTGAAATCCACTTTAAAAACAACCCCTTGAAGCCCTTGTTTCCTCCAGAAATCGATACCTTCATTAGCTAAACAAACACAGTCCATCAATTGCCTACCCGGAATAAAAGCAAACTGTGTAGGGCTGATAATATCCTTGACACAAGATATCAGTCTCTTTGAAAGGACTTTAGAGAGAATTTTATATAGGCTGCCCACAAGACTAATAGGTCTATAATCTTCAATACATTCTGGATTACATTTCTTAGGGATCAAGGTAATAAAGGCATGATTTACTCCATGAGACCAATCCTTCCCATAATAGAAATCTGAAAAAAACTCCATAATCTGCTCCTTGAGATCTTTCCAATATTTCTTGTAAAACCCAAGGTAAAACCATCTGGACCAGGAGCTTTGAACTATCAGAAGACGAAATTGCATGCCACACTTCTTGCTCTGAAAATTCCTCCTCCAAAAAAGCACATTGGGTTGCTGTTAACTTAAGAAAATCAAAATTTAGGCCCTCTACCTCCAAGGCTGAAATATTAGAAAAAGCAGTCTTGAAGTAATTAAACACACTGCCTCTTAATTTTCTTGGATCCGAGACTAATACCCCTTCTACTTTCAGTGAATGGATAGAATTGACTCTATTCCGTTTCATAGCACTAAGGTGAAAGAACCTCGTGTTTTTGTCACCTTCTTTGAGCCATCTATTCTTGATTTTTGGCACCAATACTCTCCTCTATCCTTAGCAACCTCCATAACTCCTTCCTTAATTCAACCACTGACCCCTCTCCACCGAAGACAACCTACCTCCTTGCGACTTTAATCCATGTCAAAATTCTTCATTTCAAGAGACAAGATAGATTCTGCCAGCCCTAAATGACTACTGCCTGACCATCTTCTTATCTTCTTTTTTGCAGCTTGTAACAACCTGAAAATACCACCACTATTTACCTTCTTCTTCTCTACTGCCACAAAATCTGTAACCAATTCATCAAAACCTTGGTCCTCTAAAGATAATTGATAACCTAAAAGGTTTAGGGCCCCAATTAAGGCAGAAATCTTCCAGCAATACAGGATGATGATCTGAATTGATTGCGGTAAAAGGCTTTGCGAAATCTGAGGAAAACTGTCAAGAAATCTTCCACAAATAAGGAACCGATCTAATCTAACCCAAGTAGCCAATTCTCTATTACTACACCAAGTGAAAGATCCTCCTGACATGGGCAAGTCAATAAGATTAGCTTGCTGTACGAAAGATCTAAGAATATTTATTGCATGCCAATTTTGTGATCTCCCATGTTTTTCATCCGTTTCTAAGTACGCATTAAAATCTCCCCCTATACACAATGGCAAATTCAACGAAACAACAAAATTCAGCAGTTCCCCATAGAATTCCTCCTTTTCAGACTCAATAGCAGGACCATAAACATTAATAAAAACAAACTCCTTTTGACAGTTCAAAATTCCCCACTAATGCCAAAAATCTACTATGAACATGTTGCACAGTGACCTTGAACACATTTTCATTCCACATGCTAATCAACCCACCCTTAGACCCCTGAGCTGGAGATACCAACACACCCTTTAACAAATTACCTCCTATCCTCCTTAAAATCGAAACATGACATTGCTCCAATTTAGATTCTTGAATAAAAATCATAATCGGTTTTAACTTCTTCACTTGTTTTGCTACTGCTACTGACTTTTCCCTCCTACCTAACCCTCTAATGTTCCACGAAAAAATACTTAATTTATTCATGAGAAGACTACACTCCCAAAACACCTTACCCTTACCCACCAAACCTGCATATCAACCTTCCTTTACAGCCTCCGCACCCTTCTGAAGACTTAGATTTTATCAATGAAAGTCTTCTTCCCCTCCTTGAAAGAAAAACCTAATAACTGACAAACTTCCCAAGTGGCCATTGCTTCCTCCACCACTTTGAGAATTGGGGTGAAAAGACAGTGGAAATATTGACCAAGTCTACAGCTTCCCTGGTAAGAACTCTTCTTTCCCTTCTATTACTTCTTCCTTTCCCTGAAACAGAAAAAGGAACCCTTCCAGACCCTCAGTAATGGCCAAAAAAGTATTCTGATTATCAACAGAACCATTGAAAAATTCTTCCTGACCATTTCCTCTATTATCCGAAGAAAGATGCTGGAAATTTTCGCCTTCTGAAAATTCTGATCTAGAGTTGGAATAACCTCTGAACTAATGACCTCAGCCATTTTACTGGAACGTGACCTAATTCGTCTAACTCTTTTCCTTCTATAGACTCTAGCATAGCGGCCAAAACCCTTTCTTCCTTCATGATCACATCTAACTGTCAAACCAACTGGAACAGGAAATCCCAGTTTCCAACGTTTAGAAACCTTCTCATTAATTCCAGACTTCTCCTCCTGCAGCACCTTTCTTCTTCTATCTCACCCGGAACAGAAACTTCAGCTTCAAGGACTCCCGCCAATTCCTCCTCAACTAACTTGCTTCTATCCTTCTCACCTGAATCATTGGGAGACGGGAGATTAACAGACTTAACTTGCCCACCCGCTTGAAATTTACTGCCCGCCCAGCAGGAATTAATTTAGTGACTGGGGAATAAGAATCCCAATTAGAATCATATTGGGCTGAAAGAATATGATCCCTTCCCCTCGCAGCCCAAGGCCTGCATAATCCCTTATAGGGTTAGTTCAAATTCAAATTTATCAGACACCCCATTAGTATTGAGTTCCGTGTATGATTTCTTTTTCAAAGAAAGTTCCCCATCACTTTCAAACCTCCCACTATCTTGTGTTTGCTGAAGCCACGTGCCCTCCTTGACCGAACTTCCTCTTCTGATTTTTCCCTATTGACTTCTTCCTTCTCTGAACTTCCATCTTCTTCCTCCTTCGAAAGAGCAACACCGTAACCATCATCTGAGAACTTCTGCATCTCTTCCTCTATTGCAACTGAAAAATTTGTACACTTCAATCCCGAATTAATTTGAACTTTAAAGGATCTACCATAAGACCCTACATTTGTAAATTCGGGTATGTCAAAAGGACTAGCTACCCTTAACAATAATCTCGCTGCAGAGAGGACCACTCACTTTCTAGTCTCCTCCATGATACTAACGAACTCCCCCCACGTACCTGCAAGTTTCTCCAAGAAAGGTTCAGACCAGCACAGAAAAGGTAATCCGACCAACTCCACCATGCAATACGCCAAAGGAACACCTTCCTCATTCAACAACGGAGATAACCAATGAAACCAGGAAGACAACTTCTCTCGGCAATTCGACCATGCCTTTACGAACTCTTCATTAGAGTTGAACATAACAATACAATCATTCCGAACATAACCCCAACTTTCAATTTTAACCTCGAATCCCTCATTCTGCATAGCCTCTCTCAACGTTTCGGGCTTAAAGGGATACTTGATAACCCCTGTTAAAGCATTCTTCACCCAGTGTGAATCTTCAGTAGGAATGTGCATATTCCATACATAAAGTGGGAGAGAGAGAGAGGTTTTCAGTTGGTCAGTTTTCCGGTGAGGAGTGGACGGTTTTCGTTGACAATCTGAGTAAAAGGGTAACTAGGAAAACTCTTAAGGAAATTTTTCATCAACAGGGGAGTGTTGTTCGTGTCTACATTCCGAATAATTCCAACAAGCCGAATTATAGAAATTATACGTTTGCTTTCGTCCAGTTTGCTAATGAGGATGGGTTGTTGAGGGCGATAGCAAAAATTAATGGTATCTGGATTGATGGTAAGAAAATATCAGTAGGAGTTGCTAAGTACCAGAAGAAGAGACTAAAGCAGGCTGTTAGAAGTAACGACAGTAAGGAAGTTGATAAGTGGGAAAAGGATACGCATCGGAGTAGAAGAGCTGGACCAGAATCTTATAGCCGACTGAGAGATGAGAGATCTTACAAGGAGGCGTTAGCGTCTTTGGATGGAAGGAGAGAAGGTCCGGCGTCTAAAGTGATTTGGGAAGGCCATAAAGACAAGGAAGTAGGGGTGAGGAATTTGTGGGAAATGCATATTCCCCCAGACGAATATGATTGGGTGAAAAGATCAATAACTGGGATCATTAAATCCCATTTTGATCTGGGGACAGTAGTGAAGGGGTTGGCTAGTAAAGGGATCAAGGTCAAGGGAACTAAATGGGGTTATACCTGGAACTCTTGCATTATAACCTTTGGGTCGAAGGAAGAGTTCGAGGAGGCGTGGAAAAACAGAAGGGATGAAGTGTCACTTTGGTTCGACTGGCTTGATCCACTTATGAGTGTAGATGGAGTCCCGATGGCTTTCTGTTCAGTGGAGTTGCATGGAATCCCTTTACTATGTTGTAATGGATCTTTTTTGGAAAAGCTGGTCTCAAGGTGGGGAAATTGGTGTGTATTCATGAGTCCACGATCAGAAGAGAGGATTTGGCGGTGGCAAGAGCTTTGTTGAGGGTGGCGAGTCCTTATGATATACAGGATTCTGTTACCTTGGGTGCATATGGGAGATCGTATAAGGTTAAGATAGTGTGGGATCGGTCAGTTATAAACAGGAGAGTTTTTTTGCAGAAATTCTTCAGGTGGCCGGAGATGGTGTGTCTAGAGTTGATTCTTCATCGGAAGAGAAGAAGTCCGGAGTTCAGGTGGAGTAGGTAGCCACAATTGCCAGCTGAGAATTCTAGGGACACAGTAGACAGATGGTTGGTAGGTGATGTCTGCACAACAGTGGCAGAGGCAGTGGAAGTAAACATTTAATACTGCAGGAAGGAGAAAGTCAACCTAGTGGTGCTAAGGTGTCAGGTTTTTCTGCAGAAGATTTGAATTTTAAAGAGGACTATAGGGGCCTTGGTCTAAGGAATGTCTCTATTAATGAATTTGAAGAAGCCCATTTAGAGGGCTCAAGTGAGTCCAATACAAATATCTACAGAATAGTACCTTCTGGGCCAGCTGTTAATTTATTAAAACTGGGATATGGTAACCGTTTGGAGTCTCGGGTGGAATTTGCAGGTTCTCAGCAGCAATCTGATTCAGATAAAATAAAGGTGCAGAATTGGGCTAATGTCTCGGCAGACTTAAATCCAAATTTGTTGCCTGCTGGGTCTTCACAATCTAACAGGGAGTATGATTCACCAGCTAATAATCTAATTCCAGGGGGGCATGATGTTAAATTAAGTAGGATGGAGGTTCAAGGAGAGTTTCAGCATTCTGTTTTGGTAGACTCAAAAATGCAGAATTCGAATACTGATTTGTCAGGTTACAAACATATTTCGATTGAGGGTGGGTTCAATAGAGTACAGTCTCAATCTGAAGGGATCTCAAATAAGCCAAATAAGGATCTGTTAGAGGAAGTAGTAGTCTTGGAAAAGGACGATTGTAGGGGGGTTGGAACTGAACTGATTAGGGATAGAGACAGATCGTTGTTCCAGCATAGAAGAACATTTTGGCCCAAAAGTTTGCCCATAGAGAGGAGGAGAATGGCCAGCTATAAAAGACATTATACCAGGTCGAGGGTGAGAATTAACTGGTTTGAGAATAAACACAAAGGTATTCCGGTGAGAAAGGATTTGCAGCCTCCTTCAATAAATATGGAAGGTGGAAGGGAAGTGATTTTAATGGTGCAGCTGATGATCAGAACCCTTATGTGGCACCAACTAATTGTAATAGTTCTTCGGAGGTCTTGGCAGTAGTTCCTTTCTCTGCTGTAGGGTCAGAAAGGTCTAAAAGAAGGGAGAGAAGAGTTTTAACAAGGGAAGCAGTTGATATGGTTAATTCTCCTTTAGTTTTTACTCCTCAGTTCTCGAAGGCGGTTGAGGAAGCGATGGTTACATGGGAAGTATGTAAAGTTCTAGGAATTTCTTTCAAAGATGGGAAGAAGGCTTTTTGGACAAAATTATCAACCTTGAAGAGGGTTCGGCTGAGAGTAGGGAACAGGGGAAGTCAGGGGTTTAGTCTCTATTTCTCTGGAGACTAGCTATAAGGATTTGGTGTAGATCTTCTTGATATGATAAATGTCAACATTATTTCTTGGAATGTAAGGGGTCTTGGAAAAAAGGAAAAGTCAAGAGTGGTAGCTAATTTGGTGAAGAAGAATAAGCCGAACTTGATTCTAATTCAAGAAACAAAACTAGAATCTGTTTCTTTGGCTCTTAGAAGAAGGATAGGGGGGAGATTCCTTAGAGGAGGGATTGTTGCGCCAGCAGTGGGATCTGCTGGTGGATTGATGATTATGTGGAATGAAAATGATTTTGAAGTTTCGAACACCCATCTTAATGGCAGATTCATAGCAGTCTTTGGGAAGTTCAGAAATTCAAGTGAAGAGTGTCTGATTATCAATGTATACGGTCCATCAATTGAAGCAGAAAAGGAAGATTTTTTCAGGGAATTGTTGGAGTTTGTTTCGGCTCAAATATGTTAGTGTGTATTGGGGGAGATTTTAATGTGTATCTTGATCCGGACGAGAAGATGGGAAAATCACAAAACTGGCATTCTATTGATTTATTTAGAAACTTCTTACAGCAATCACATTTAATTGATCTACCGTTGGTGGGAGGAAGGTATACTTGGTGCAATAATAGAGAAGACTCGACTTGGGAAAGACTAGACAGGTTCTTAATCTCTGGGACGTTTCTGTCATGTTTTCCAAATGTAGTGCAAAGTCTCTTGCCTAAATCCCTATCTGATCATAATCCTGTCTCATTAGAGGACAAAGCTGTTAATTGGGGACCGAAACCATTCAGGTTTTTTAATTATTTACTAGAGGAGGAAGGATTTGAGGAATTGGTTAAATCTTCAATGCTTGCTATGAGGGGAGAAATAATAAAAGGGGTATTTTCAGTATCTTAAAAGGTACTAAAAATTCAATCAGAAATTGGTCCAGCAGTAAATTTACTGGGATCCCTGAGTCGATTTCTGATTTAGAGAGGAAAATTAATGAATTGGATCTTAAAGCTCAAGGTGGAATTCTTTCGAAGCAGGAGTGGGATCAGTTGAGGCTGTGTAGGACAAATCTATGGAGGTTGTATAGGACAGAAGAAAGCATCTGGTTTCAGAAGTCAAGGGCAAGATGGATCAAGGAGGGGGATAGGAACACAAGGTTTTTTCATCTGTCTGCTCTGAACAGAAGCAAAAGAAATGAAATCTTAAGCTTGAAGATAAATGGGAGTGTGGTTTCAGATCCTCAACAATTAAAGGTACATATTTCAGAATTTTTCAAGGCAGCCTATAATTCCAATTCAACATTGGAAACGGAGGATTTACTACTGGATTTTGCTAAGCTATCAGGGGATCAGTCTAAGAAGCTTGAAGAGCACTTCTTAGAACAGGAAATTTGGCAAGCTATAGTCTCATCAGACAGCTCTAAAGCTCCAGGACCAGATGGTTTCACCATGGGTTTCTTTAAAAACTGCTGGCCGATTTTAAAGGAGCACGTGTTGAAATTTTTTGAAGATTTCTATTTTGGAAGGAAATGGGAGCACGGTATAAACCATGCTTTTATCACACTTATTCCGAAGAAGCTTAATCCGGACAGTGTAGAGGAATTTAGACCAATCAGCCTTGTAGGCAGCTTATACAAGATACTTTCTAAAGTTCTTTCGAGAGACTGAGTTGTTGTGTTGGTGATATTATTAGTCACTCTCAGTTTGCGTTTATACCAGGGAGACAGTTGCTGGATTGTGCTTTATAGCAAACGAAGGGATTGATTACTGGAGGAAAAAAGGGTTAAAAGGGGTTGCCTTCAAAGTAGATTTTCGTAGGGCTTATGATTCCGTGGAATGGCCAATTTTAATTAGAATAATGTCAGAGATGGGTTTTGGTAAGAGATGGTTGTCGTGGATATCTCAGTGTATTTCAACAGCTTCAATCTCAGTTCTCGTAAACGGGTCTCCATCGGAAGAGTTCCACATGGCCAAAGGACTTAGGCAAGGGTGCAGTTTATCACCGCTACTGTTTAACATTGTAGGTGAGCTGCTTAATTTGATGATATCTAAAGCAGTGGACAGGGGTCTGTTTCAAGGCTTTGTTATTGGGGAATCTGAAAATTCTGTTCGATTGACACATCTACAATTTGCAGATGACTTGATCATCTTCTGTCAAGCATCTCTCTCCCAGATTAAAAATGTCAAGAGAGTATTGAGGATTTTTAGTGTTATGACAGGGTTGCATCTTAATCTAGCTAAGAGTAAGCTATTTGGTATTAATGTGGAAGAGGAAGTTTTATCAGAATGGGCATCTTCGGTGGGCTGCTCTATTGATTCTCTTCCAACAGATTACTTGGGACTTCCTCTAGGTGCTAAGAAAAACTCAGAAGCCTTATGGGATCCAGTTTTCAAGAATTTAGTTCCAAACTAGCCGGCTGGAAAGCTAATTGTCTCTCATTGGCGGGCAGGACAGTTTTATTAAAGTCGGTGTTAACATCCCTACCAATATTCTTCTTATCTCTTTTTAGAATGCCTTGTAAAATTGGTAAGAAGCTTAATTCTTTAATGGCCAGTTTCCTATGGGGGGATAATGAGGACAAAAGGAAGATACACTGGGTTAATTGGAAATCAGTCTGCACGCCTCTAAATTGTGGTGGCCTTGGTGTTCTTGATGTGAACATATCTAATCGGGCTCTTTGGGAAAATGGGTGTGGAAGTTCGCCAATGAAAAAAATACTTTGTGGAAAAGTGTGTTATGTTGCAGGCACAAGGTAAGTAGTAATTCCATGTCTATTTGTAAGGTTTTTTTCGCCCAAATCTTCTTGGATTTGGAGAGGGATTGCCAACAATTTCTTGAAGAACGACTCGGAGGGTGAACGTATCAGATCTAACTCCAAGTTGAAACTGGGAAATGGAAAGTCTATTGCATTTTGGACGGATTCATGGGCTGATGAGTCTCCTTTAAAATATCTTTTCCCTAGAATGTATGCGTTGTCAACAAATAAATGGGGTATGGTCGCTGAGTTTGGAAGTTCAGATTCGAACGGTTGGGTGTGGAACATCGATACCAGAAGGAATTTGTGTGACTGGGAGTTGGATCAGTGGCTGGATTTAATGACAAAACTGAAGGACTTTAAACTGACTGATTCAGTTGAAGACTTTCTTTCTTGGTCTGCAAGTGGGGATGGACTGTTTTCAGTGAAATCTTGTAGAAAGGAACTCGGCAAGGTGTCTGGGGAGTCCGATTTATGGGTAAAAGGGGTGTGGCAGGGTTTATCTCCTCCTCGTGTTGAAGTCTTCCTGTGGCAGCTAGCTCATCAGAAAGTGGCAGTGAGAGAGGAGTTGGTGAAAAGAGGTTTGCAGCTAGGGGATGAAATTTTATGTCCGTTTTGTAAAAAACAGGTGGAATCAGTTCAGCATTTATTTATTTCATGTGATGTTGTTTGGGAACTTTGGAACAAGATAGCAAGCTATTGGGAAATAGCCTTAGTCCTTCCAAAGGATCCACCTTCTTTGCTATGTTCTTGGGGTGAGCTGAGGGGGAAATCGTTGATTTGGAAATTTATCCCGGGAGTAGTATTTTGGTCGATATGGAAAGCTAGGAATGCAATGGTGTTCGATGGTTCCCCCTTGGATAGGATGTCTCTGTTTTTTATTGCTAGATTCAGGTTATCTAAATGGTTTCTAGCCAAGTATCCTAAGTGTCCTATTCAGGAGGATGTGCTGATTGGTGATCCATCTCTTGCAGATGGTATTAAAGCTCTCAACATTTACAATTTTCAGGTTTCTCGCTGGATTCCACCCCCTATGGATTTTTTGAAGATGAATGTCGATGGAGCTGTTAGACTTGATGGCTCAAATGGAGGTATAGGAGGTATTTGAGAGATTGGAATAGCAACTCCCTTCTGACTTTTTCAGAAAATGTAGGTCAGGGTCCCCCGCCGGTTGCTGAGTTAAAGGCTATTAAGAGAGGCATTGAAATCTATATGTCTTCTTGTTGGGTTAAGGTTGGAAGGTTGATTGTGGAAAGTGACTGTAAGTCGGCTGTGGAATGGGTCCATACACCAGCTATGGCCCCAGTTTTTATCCTCCCATTAGTTAAAGAGATTTCATCTTTTATCACGGACAGGGTGCACTCTATTAGACTGATTCCAAGGGTGTGTAATGGGGAGGCTGATAGTTTAGCAAAGATGGGAATTGGTTGATGTTTAGTCGTTTCCAGTGCGTTTTATCGTTTGAGTTTAGGTTTTCGGTTATGTTGAGTAGCTTAGTCTGTTGTGTTTTTTCAGTATGGTGTCTACGTTAAATCTTATGTAATTTCGGAGGAGTAATAAAGTTTCTAAGGCACTCTTTTCCTCCTTCTTTGATCAAGAAGGAGGTTTTTAAGGAGGCCTGTCATTCTTATCAAAAAAAAAAAAATTGACTTGTTTCCTTCCCTCTAAAAATTTTTTCCTTCTAATTCTCTCCTCCTATCCTTCTTATACCTTGCGACCCCCACTGAAACTCTCTTCCCAATTGACCTGCCAGCTGACATCTCATATAACAGATCTTTTATGGTATTTTATTTAATCAGAAGTCTATCCTAGTCGCTCTCCCTTGTCTTCTTGGTTCCCTCTTCTCATTGTGAAAATGAGTGTTCAAATGTCTCAGGAAAACATTGCAAAAGAATTTCTGGACAGGCTTGTGAAGTGGACCAAAAACATCAAAATTTCTGATCCCCTTGAAGAAGGATGCAGGCTTGGCCCTGTTGTTAGCGGTGGACAGGCAAGGGTTCTGTTTTTGCAATATGTATCATTTTCCGTTTTTCCTTTTCCTTCTATCGGATTGGGAACAGGGCCGGTCAGAGATGTTAAATTCCTCCACCGTTCATTTCGTCTGATTAATGGTTTTTTGTTAATCCACCTTGATATTTTTCGTTCTTCAGTGTCTCTATGGTTCTCTTGATAGGTATCGTGTTGAGTTATAGGTACTGAATTTGTAAATTTGGTTGATTTGGCAGACAATGTTACTGAAAGTGGATTGTTAGGCATACTAATACCTATATTTTCACGATCTGTAGTTGCTTAAATTTTTCTTCATTTTATGCAGTATGAGAAAATACTGAAATTCATCTCAACCGCCAAGAGTGAAGGTGCTACTATTTTGAGTGGTGGAGTTCGTCCTGATGTATTTGCTGCTTCTCATTATTAGCTCTGCTTCTGTCCAAAAGTCCACTTCTTATATTCGAGAAATATTTGGCAGCATTTAAAGAAGGGTTTTTTGTTGAACCAACTATAATAACCGATGTGACAACTTCCATGCAAATCTGGAGAGAGGAGGTTTTCGGACCCGTTCTTTGTGTTAAAACATTTAATAGCGAAGATGAAGCCCTAGAACTGGCAAATGACACCGGTAAGTTCCGGAATTCTCTTGTTGAGTGCAGTAAATTGCTAATTTGTCTGATTAATCTTGTGAAGTATCTCTGCTTTCTTTTGGGGTGTTTTATGGTTTCTTCTCTTCCCTTCTTGTCTGGTCCAGTTATGGTTTGGGAGCTGCCGTGATATCAAATGACCTGGAAAGGTGTGATCGTATTAGAAAGGTGAGTGTTACTCGGTCGGTAGTTGAAGTTTTCTGCTAGGTATGCAGCACCTTAAGGGTGCATCAATTGGTTTATATCTCCCCTCCCTGTTTTGCAGCAACTCCAAGCCGGCATTGTGTGGATCAATTGTTCACAGCCATGCTTCTGTCAAGCTCCATGGGGTGGCAACAAACGCAGCGGCTTTGGTCGCGAACCCGGCGAATGGTACGCACCCTGATCATCCAAATAATAGTAAAACAGTGCCTCTAAAGAAACAGGGTTTGATTGTTGGGTCTTTGACAGGGGACTGGAGAATTACGTGAGCGTGAAGCAGGTTACGCAGTATATATCAGATGAACCGTGGGGGTGGTATAGCTCTCCATCGAAGCTGTGAGAAGTCTCTGTGCAATTCCAATAAACCATTGAAGAAGGAGAAAAGAGGAAGTAGTACTTTGTGATGTGTATGATTTAAAATTTTTAAGGGTAAACTACACGTTTAGTATCCATATTATTACTTTTGTTTCGTTTTGGTACTTAAACTTAATTTTTTTTCTTCAAACCATATCTAATGTTTAGTTTGATATCCCGCCGTTAAAAAACTAACATAATTACTAATGTGACATTTTTTATTTTTCGATAATGATGTGACATTATCTTATGGTGACATGTTGATATTACCATTGAGCTTTTAATGTTGTGTACTAAAATAAAACCTGAACTAATGTTGAGTATAGTTTTGAAAAAGAAAAAGAGAGTTTGGGTACCAAATAAGAATAAAAGTAATAGTTTAGGCATTAAATAATGAGGAAGGTAGGAATGTTGACAGAAGTAGAAAATGAGTCTTGGATATTTATTAGAATATGAATAGGCACTTTCCTTTGAAGGATTGTTATTCTGATACTCTATTCCTTCCCAAAACTTGTAGCTTGTTAGTTATTATCGGTTAAAATTGTCGTTTTTAGAACATGAATCACACTCTAATGCTCTATTTCTTTAAAGACCTTCAACTTATTAATGCTAATAGTTACTAACATTTTCTTTATGACAAAGATATTCTTCTAAATTCTTAAACGCGTTCAAGAAGCAAGGAAATGAGAATTAAAAAACGTATTGATTCGACAAACGATTTCATATGAAATAACCTTCGTAATTTAATTATGGAACCCTTTCGTTTCTGACAGCCAATCATATATGAAGGCTCTTTTATGAGATAAGCCAACCATTTTTTTTTACTGCTGGCTTGATTTTCAAAATCAGAGTTCTCCCTGCACCAACCAAGTCTGTTATCCCGGGAAGTCTTCGGTTTGAGCACGATATTTGTGAGGGTGTTTAAGCGTTCATTGTATTGGGAATCTTTTGAACATACTATACGTTCTAATCATCTCACTATTGAAAAAAGAAATGATTTAAAGTCCGAATCGAGATGTACCAACGTTTTTTAGATAAAGGGAGAGGGAAATGTTACATTCGTTGTGAGAGACGATGTTTATGATCATCGACCTATTATTTCTTTCTTATTGTGGTCACCGAAAATGCATATTTGTTTTTGGTAAAAACCCTCAAAACGATGAGACATTTCGACATCTAATTAATTCATTTGAAGGAGAGGAGAACCGAATCAGGAATCTCTTGAACAGAGTTCTAAGCCTTACTACCGAGGAGGGCTTGACATTTTATAGTTCCACCAAAACCTATACATAAAGTGTATGGAAGATGACAAACATACCTTTTCCGTGACTTGCTGACGGGAATGGCTTGAGATGGGAGTGGACGGGGTAAAATTATTATATATTTTAAATATTTTCTTGGTAATTCGTCTCCTAGAATTTTAGACGTTGACATCCTCTTAAAATTTTAGAAATTCACTTCTCTTAACATAAGATTCTACGTCGGTCGCTACTTGCAGGTGAAAATGACTGCATTAATCTCGCTGGCTGCGCTCCAACCGGTGAGTTAGAAATATGTTCAAAAGCCATCGGTGAAACAGTGCTCTCCAGCTCTTTAAAAACCTTTGTTGTATGAAGAAAAATGATTCATTTTAGTATCACGTTTAAAATTTAATGTTAATTTTTGAAAAAAAAATTGAAATTGAAATTTCATGTATTAAAACGGATCAAAATTGATAGTTTATATACTAAATGCAATTATTTTTTAACTGTGAGGTATTAAAATGAAACAAAAACTAAATATTATGTATGATTTTAAAAATATTGAAGGTTTATGTGTTAAAATTTATAAAAACTGATAGTTTAGGTACTAAATACTTAATTTACCTTAATTAATAAAGCGCAAGACTAGGCATGCCACGCAATTCCAACACGTGCATATGAAAACATGACTTTTTTATTTCCTATAGAAAACCATTTTCGTTTTCCTCTGTTTTTGTTCTTCGTTTACATCTGTTTGTTTCTCAGGAAACTCTATTTATAAGACGATCGATTATCGTTTAACCGAACCTTCTTCCTCAAATTTTTATAAAAATCTCATACCTTTGCTAAAACGTAAGGCCCCCTGGTTTCATTTTCCTGGGTTCTTCCCGTTTATTCCTTCAAGTGATCGATCATCATATTATTTTGCTGGTCGTTTGTTTCTTGGATACCCATTTGGCTCTAGATATTAGATTGATTTCGTTCTTAGGATTTTAAGAAAATAAAACTATTAAAATTTGATGAATTTGGTTGTATGTTTTCCCTTTAATGCTTAATTTCCTCTGTCCTTGTATTTGGTTTCAATGCATTAAGAAACAACCATTGGGAAGGTGGTTTCATTTCAGATTTCTCTTTATAAAAGGATCAGAGAGATTACTATTTTTTGGTCTTCCAATGCATATCTGTGAAGTAAGGGTTAATGCTTAAATTGTTTCAAGTGAAATATTGTACGAGTTAAGCCATTTTTATCACTTTTATGCTAATAATCCGTATTTTTTATGTTAATTATAATTCATTTTTGGATTGTATATTGTTTATGAATCAATGCTAGAAGAATAGTAAAGGTATTGATGCTTGAGATGGATCTAATCTGCTTTATGTTTTTTAACCGTTTGGGTTGGTCTTAAGCAGCAGGCAGTCTTTTGAAATTTTTGACTTTCCTTTATTTTGTCAGTGCTAAAGTTGTGAATTTTTGTGAACTATATATGCATCAGTGTTACTATCTATGGAATTATTAGGGGTTGAATTATAGGATTGAGTCTTCTATTAGACCATTTGATTTTGGCTTTTTTTCCCAGAAGGATATGAAAGGTCCTAAGATTGGATCTTAGCATCTAGCTAGTGCGTGTGTCATATGCTCATATTACGGTGAGCAATCGTGCGGCCTTAGGCTATGTTCGTAGGGATTGCTCATTGAAGATACGAGCATGTGACGTGCATGAACAGGCTTGCTTAAATTTCTCAACCTTCCAACTTTGGTTCAGGGTCAAATGTCAATCAAAGTAGCTAAAGTGCTATGAAGTTGTTGTTCTAATTAGGAACATTCAGTAACAACTTTAGATTCTTTTGGTTTTATATATCATGAAATGAGAACTTGCATATTTTAATGGTAATCTAGGTGGGGATTTTCTTGTTAAGAGAGCGTGCTAAGACAAATTCATCTTTTGGGAATTGAGATTAGTTTGAAAGGTTTTCATAGACATTTCTTTCATTTGTTTATGTTCTTTATGAATTATACTATTACTTGGTCTTACCGACTTCCATTCGTTACTATTAAATGTTTGCATGGGCATTGAACTTTAGTGCTTGCTCCTGAAGTTATTGCCTCATTCAAAGTAAAGGTCTTCATGTCATGGCAATCTTTGAGCTTTTATATTGATTTAAGGATGTTTTGGATTACTTATTTCTGAAATAGTAGGAGGATTAAGAATAAGTGAATTAAATGAGTCATATTCTAGAGGTTGAGATCCTGCATTATTTAGAAATGGCCAAATCAACAGATGCATCGAGCAATAAAAATATCTGGACCGTTTCTTTCTCTATTTCTGTTTAAGGCATTAGCGGGTCTTTCTAAGCATTGCTAATAAAGTGAAGGAATCAATGTACTTTTGTTGATTTATGGAATCCTTCAGTTATGTAGAATACTTCAAACATCCAAACTGACTATCCTACATTCAACCACTAAGGAAAGTTATCTTTGATATGTAGTCTGCACTAACAATGAATTGATCTATTTGGTTGATTTTAATTCTATAAATATTTACATTCCCTTTTATGCACATCAACATATTTTTTGGTTGCATTACATAAAATCTGAGGTTTATTACACAATTCAGTTTTTTTATTCATATCAAATGAGTTTGTCCTGAACAGTTTTACATATAGGAGATTCTTGGAAATATGAGTGTTAAAATGTGAAGTTCATTTCTTAAATTTTATTTTGGAAAAATGAAAAAAAAAATAATTGCACCGTCGTCATTTTGGCAGGTAATTTGGCATTTAATTATTGGATAAAATGTCTTCCCCAAGCAAGAGGCGGGAAATGGATGTAATGAAGTTGTAAGCTTTTCTTACATGTTTACATCTCTGTGTTCACTGTTCAGTGCTGTCTTTGGTTCAAATGATTTAATCTCCTTATCTTTTAATGTTTTTGAAGACAGTCTGCAATTGTTTTGCCTCAATGAAGTAATGGGGTTTTCTCAAGGTGTTTTTGTGCACCGTTCTTTAGAACTACGTTAGGAGGGGCTAGGGGTTAGTCTCGCTGAGGAAATAAACCAGTTAACTTAATCAAATAACCAGTGATTTGAGATGTTTCGAACCATATGGCTAACATGGTAGCATCATGATTAGATGTTTTAAGCGAAGATGGTAATAATACCAATTGAATTTTTGAAACATTTATTATCAGATGATGAGATTGATGGACTGTGTGTGAAATAGGTTAATAAATAGATTGTCATACTGCACAATGCTGAAATTGGTGTATATTCATTTTAACAGTCTTATGAATCATTCATTTTTTGGCTTTAAGTTGTGAGCATGAGAGGGCTGTAACCTAATCAGGGTTGTTAATCTTAATGGACATTATTCATTAGTACACATGTTATTCTACTGTATCACGGTCATCAATGAACAGAGAGATCTGTTTCTGTTTCTACTTTACTTGTATGATGTTACAAATTTTCCCTCTTCAATTTGTGAAAGCTTTATTGAATGTGGCAATTGTTTCTGAAATTTTGGACTTTTAGTCCGAGATGCTAATGAGTTTTCTATCTCTTTTCCATTTCTCACCTAATTTTATCCAGGATGATGAGCGACTATAATGTGGAAACAATAAATGAAGGACTCAACGAATTCAATGTCGAATTTCATGGTCCCAAAGAAAGTATGATTATACTAATCTGTTCAATATAGGTTCTACAGTTATGTATCTGATATGACCCATCTTGACAGTATTTGTACGTTCATGTAATTACTACCTGGCAGCACTAGTCTTACAGTAGTCAGTTGACTTCTGTAGAGATTGTTCCATAGCATTATATATCCTTATCAATTTGGGAACAGATGGTTAAATTGATTAAATTGTTATGCAATAAGGGGCAAACCACTTTAGCACACCTATACACATCGTTCTCTCCCTCACTCTTTTCCTTCTACATGGAATGCATTTGATTTCGATTTTTTTTTTGCTTGCAGAGTTTTATTTGTTTTCTTTTATCGTCGGGTCTAACCTGTACCCATTGTTTCCTTCGGAAGCCATATTAGTTGGACTCGGGTCAAAGTGTCAGATATGGCATGTGCTGATGCAGATACATTCGGTTTTCGTGTATTTGGAGGGTCCTTGAAAGACCATATCCCCATATTCATGTCTAGATATGCATGTGTCATGGGTGTCAAACATGGATACTTTAAGAAAATGAGAAGTTTGAACACATTTTGGGGAAGTCCTTGATTCTTTCTTTAATATCCTTAACCTCTTCGACTTCAATGCTTATAGGTCTGTATGAAGGCAGAGTTTGGAAAATCCGGGTTGAGCTTCCAGATGCTTATCCATACAAGTCTCCTTCTATTAGATTCTTGAATAAGATATTTCACCCAAATGTTGATGAAACGTGAGCAATTTTTAATTTCTAACTTGATCTTATGGATTGCAATGTCATGCAAATGGTGATTAAACTACTTAAGATCCTCATGTATATTGATTTTTAATAGGCAATAATTCTGGTAAAGATTTGTATTTTTGATTTCTAAATGATAGTTGTTTTTCAATCGAATTTTTCTATGTTGGATTAATTTCAGGTCTGGTTCTGTATGCTTGGATGTTATTAACCAATCCTGGAGTCCAATGTTTGGTGAGCATCATTTGACTTCTATTGGTTACTAGTATGTGACATTCAGCATTATTCATCTTCTTGATTGATGAATCCCCTTGTGTGCGGTTTTCATCCTGTCGCAGATCTTTTAAACATTTTCGAAGTTTTTCTTCCGCAGCTCTTGCTTTATCCAAACCCTTCAGACCCCCTAAATGGGGACGCAGCATCATTGATGATGAAGGATCGAAAACAATATGATCAAAAAGTTAAAGGTAAAGATTTTAAAACTTCGTGATAGGTGGTAACTTTATGGTTATGCTTAGCATGAGACTTTTGTTCTGGGTAAGAAAGATAGGGCGGTTGCACAACGAATATTCATTTCTCTGGGCTGAGCGATGTTATCTTTTAACAGAATTCTGTGAGCGTTTTGCAAAGAAAGAAATATCACTAAAGCAACAGCTGATGAGGAGACCGATGATGATGAAAATGTAACAGATGAAGAAACCGGGTCCAGTGATGATGAAATTGCTGGGCATGCTGATCCATAAAATACCTTTGGAGGTCATGGTTTCTATGAATTAAAGTCTGGATGAAAGCCATTCATCGCTCTCCTCAGCATAGAAAATTAGAAGTGATAAATGAATTCTCATAATACCAGGGCCTGCCATTGATGCATTACAACACTTCTATTTATTCAACATAATATTTTTCTTTTTTTCCTTTTTGATAATTTGGGATGGGGTGCCACACTAAGTCTCTTGATGGAGTGGGGGTTAAAGGATGATGTCAACTTTAGTTATTTGATGTTCTGCATAGTTTGTATTGTATTTCCCAGTAGATCATGTACTAGAAGATATGAGAAATTCTCTTTTGAAATTTGGGCAATGCAACAGTTCCCACCTTGTTCTTTTCTGTTTGTCCTACCATCAATGTGTGATAAAGTATACCACTTTTTTCTATTCTTCCTAAACAAGCAGAACCAGATTACCCTGCTCATTTACCCTTTCCTTGTTCATCAAGAATAAACCATGTTTCGATCTCTATACTACCAGTTTTGTTCTTTTTCTTCTTCCATGTCCCGAGTTCGGAAGATTTGCAAGTGAAGCCATCACTTGTGGCATTCATGGACAAACTTGCAGATGGAAATGTAGAGAGATCAAAGTTGGGGTTGGAACATGAGTTGAAACCCCTGCAAAGACAAATGGATCGGTGTATCCTGTGAATCGCAGTCAAAATCCTTCAAGAAAGTTGTTCTTGATGAGTTCAATCTCCCTGGTGTTCTTCATATTGGTTCTGCCTGCAGGGCAAGTTCCCTTTCCGTGCTTGTCCTAAACCAGAACAGTTGTTGTATCGATATAGGAAGAGATGGGCAATTGCAAGCATTTGACACCTTTATTTAAGTGGTAACCAAATATCTGGTCACCTTCCTGAGTCTCTGAAACAGTTGACTAACTTAAAAAGATTCGATATAACCGACAATAACTTGTCTGGAGAGATTCCTGATATCTCTGGAATTTCTGGTTGTCCGGGTAGGTTTAGGGTGCCAAACTCAAGAACCATCATTCGATCTTCAATCCAACAATTTCAGCAATGGTGCCTATGGGAGCTTCAAAGCTGACATCTACGGTTCTGGGGTGATTCTGCTGAAACTTTTAACGGGGAAGCCGATCCAAGCTAATGGGATCGATTCGGCTCGAGGGGGGTACTCAGTTTTAACCAACTTATGCTCTCCCCTCTCGAGAATACAACTACAAGGCATACGAGTTTGTTGAGTTGTTCCGAAGATATTTAACGGCTGTCCTCTGCCTTGCTCAGGTTTCTTAATGCCACAATAAGAAAATCAAACGAAAAAAGGGAAATTTGCAAGAAACGGCAATTGCAAATCATTTTCTGCGTTGATTAAAACCTGTAGATGTTTGTCCACAAACAAAAGCACTTTTCCACCGCACTTTTCAGAAACAATGCTAAACTAAATCAGAAGTAAATGATGCCCTTATGTCAGTAAGACTACCTATGACAATGCATTTATCCTGATAAGTATCGAGTCAGCATCCGAAACTATTTAAATCAACCAACACCTCCCACCTATCAAACTGAACTGGTCACCTACAAGTTCATTGTGTTTCCATTTCTGTATTATAACTGTGCACGGCCATAAGCCCCCATGATTCTATTCTTTAACCCAAACCAGTCTAATCCAAAGCATAACCAAATACATCATTTTTCAAGCAAAACTTTCGAATGAAACTTCAATTTCTGGAGGAACAGGTTGAGATGATATAACTGTGTCGTTTGTTGGTGTTGTTGAGCTTGAAGCAGCAGCCAAACTTTTAAGTAACCTCAATACATCAATAGTATCATCGAGATAATAACTAGCTTTGCTTGGTTTCTGACCAACAGTGCAAGCAAAAATTTCCGTAGGAACAGGGAGAGATGATATTGATATACTTTCAAACATGTCTTCGTCCGATCTATCATCACCGATGCACAAGATAAAATCCGGAGGTTTCCCGTTACTTGTCATGGTGGAAAGAATTTTCTCTGTAACAAAGCCTTTAGTAACTCCCTGGCACATCAAACGGTTAATGTTAAGCCTAGGCATGAAAGAAAATTAGGGTCAATAACAAAGCACTTAAAATGTATGTATACCTGTGGCTTCACTTCAACTATTTGACGGCCCCTTTTAACCGCTACAGGCTCATTGGCAAGGACACTTTCAAGATGATCCAGTAGTTCCTTCGCTTGACAAGATCCAAAATCAGGGTCAGCATCCTGATGGTGCCATACTAAGGCACTCTCCTTGGATTCTATATATGAGCCATCAGTTGCCTCTGTATACGATTTCATTACTGGTTCAGCAATTCTTTTCCAACCGAAGTCCACAGCAACAGGAATGGTTTCCCACTCGGACGTCCTACTCCACCTACAAGGGGTTAAAAAAACATCAAGAAAAAGCCTGCACCATAATGTATCATACAACAGAATCTTTCATAGAGGATACACTGTCATTTAGATCTCTGCCTGCTGATCCACTAATGCAACAATCCATCCAACTATCAAAGCTCGATTTCAAATGTATAACTGAAATGTACCTTATGAAGTATCCATGCTCAGCTGCCATACCTATATTCTCACATTGAGCAAACCAGTCACTCAGGGAGTTTTGCCCCCTACCACTAACTATAAAGACAGTGTTCTTGGGGTCACAGCATAGATTGTTCAGGACCAATATAACTTCAGGACTGGGGGTTTTAGTAATTGAAGAATGGGGCACCACTGTCCCATCATAATCCAAAAATATGGCTCTTCTGCATGTCCTTCCATGAGCAGAGACGATGTGTTCTATGGAAAGCTGTCTAAAACTTGGAGAAAGGGACAATATCCTGAAACTCAGTCCAAAACCAATACCCCAGCAATTTTTGCTGTAATGCTCTCTGCATGCCCCCTCCAAATCTTGCATAAAACTCCGGGCCCAATAAGCAACATCATGAGAACTAACATAGCGATAGTGCTTCTCATGCCGCTGTTGTTTCTCAACATCAGGCATGGTGATGGCCATGTTTAATGCATCAGCTACAGCATCAATATCCCAAGGATTAACCCTGATTGCCCCACTTAAGGATGGTGAACAACCTATAAACTCTGATACAACAAGCGTGCTCATACGAGGAGATCCAGTGGCAATTTGCAAAGCTGCATCCATTATGGATGTCCCCTGTCTACAGACAATGTACTTGTATGGAACTAGGTTCATTCCATCCCTCACTGCATTTACAATACAACATTCTGCGAAAGCATAATAAGCGGTTTTCTCATAGAAAGGGACATGGCGATCAATCAGAACCACTGGTTCATATCCGGGGAAACCAAAAGCATCATTTGTCCTTTGAGTACTCTTGTATATTTCCCTTTTTGCTTCTTGAACATCTTTCCCAGTGCTTCTTGCAGGATTTAAAATTTGAACCAGGACTACTTTGCCTCGCAACCCTGTATGCTGTTGTAAGAGCTGTTCCATAGCTAATACCTTTAGGTTAATGCCTTTAAATATATCCATGTCATCAACACCAACGATAAGCTTTTTCCCCTCAAACTGCTGAAAAATTTCTTTGACCCTGGTAGAAGAAGATGGGTGATTCAGTGCAGATTGGAGTTGCCCCATGTGAATCCCAACAGGCAAAATTTTTATATAGACTGTGCGACCAAAATACTCAAGTCCAATGTGTCCTCTCTTGGATTCATAGTCAAGACCAAGCAATCTGCAGCAGCAAGAAAGAAAGTGGCGAGCATAATCAAATGTTTGAAAACCGATCAAGTCTGCATTAAGCAGTGCTTTTAAAATTTCATCCCTGACTGGCAGTGACTGGTATATTTCTGAGGAAGGGAATGGGCTGTGAAGGAAAAATCCAAGCTTAACTCGAGGGAGACGTTTCCTCAAAAATGTTGGAAGAACCATAAGGTGATAATCATGTACCCATACATAATCCACTTCTGGATTGATTACCTCCATGATCTTTTGTACAAATATCTTATTAGCAGAAAGATAAGCTTGCCAAAGCAACCTGTCAAAACGGTTACCATAGTCTGGGCACATGGGTAGCATATAATGGAAAAGGGACCACAAATAGTGCTTACAAAACCCATGGTAGAACTTTTTCTGAAGGTCAGGAGGAAGAAATGTGGGCACACAATTAAACTCCTCTAACAATCTCCCAGAAACTTCATCTTGTTCACTTGAATCTACATCAACCTTCAAGGACCCCACGTAGACAACATCAGTATCAGACAAGAAGCCATCCTTCATTTGTAAGAGAAGAGAATCCTCATCAAAGCTGAACGACCATCGACCAGATCTCATATCTTTTTGAGCTTGTAAAGGAAGAAAATTTGCCACAATAATTTTCTTTTCACGGCATTCAAAAGAGAGAGCATCAAAATCTCCATCATTTATTTTGCCACCCCCTATCTCAGAGACAGTTCCAGGAACAGTCATAACCCGAGGTATTCTTCTAGGAGATTGCGCCGAATTAAACATGTCGCCAGTTGCCAAGTCCAACAAGCTTTTGCAAGATCTTGATACCATATCTCCCTCAACACTCTTATTTCTCGCTGTTGATGACTAATGAACTGAAATCCTTCCTACGGAAGAGATTTTGAGAAGGATGTTGAATTATAAGGAACCAAATACCTGCTAGAAATTGGAAAAGAACATCCATCACTTTGTTGAATATAAGATTGCCTATTAAAAAAAAGAAACTACGAAAGTCCACAGAAGTATCGAAGATGCCATTCAAATCTTAGTCAAAAATCAAATATAAAAGTTTGTAAAACATATGATTAAGATGTTATACAAAATTTTAAAGTGTGCTATTAACTCATGTGGTTCTAGTTGTTGCACATCCTTTTATGTCATCAGAGCATTTTCCCTGCCTAACATCCTAATACCAAGAAGACCTATGATCAAACTAGTTGAAAATGAAATCAAAATAAGGGAGAAAGACCATAGATTCTCAGAAAATGGGGATTACTTCATGTATGGAAACCCTCAAAGTTCTTTTTCTTTTCTTTTTTTGGATGATTATTGGCATTATCACTAACTGCAAGTCAACTATAAATATCAAAATTCATTCTTTTATCTCGAAAAAGTATATATTTAACATTGCACATATGTCAAACTACTTCAAAAGAGGAAGAAAAAAAGGTACCATTAGGTGGTTTTATCCTAAATCTATTAAGTATTGGATTCTTATGAGCACTTTCATGATGCTTTACCATGGTATTAGAGCCCAAACTGTTTTATGTTGTTTCCTAAAGGAAACCTGATAAAAAAAATGTGAGATAACACAACTTAGTATTCCATATCAAGTGTAGCTCACAAGGCTCACACATGGACAACCTCATTGGGAGTCGTCAACCTCACTTGGGGTTAGGTAAGAACAACAACATAAGATAACCTGTGACTATTCTTATAAAAAAAAAAAAAAGATAACCTGTGACTATAATATCATTTTAAATCATTGAAACTTAAAACAAATTGTTATAGGCGGAGGAACTCAAGTTTAATATAAGACCACAGTTGCATAAATGGTATAGAGCCCAAAATATGTTACTTTGTTCTTCTACCTATCTATATATGAGGTTGGCGACCCTCAAGGAAGTTATCTACATATAGGCCCTGTTAGTTACATTTGAGGGAGAGTGTCGAGTGATGTTATCTCACATCAGTTAAGGACTAGGTTTCCTATGGTTTTATATTAAGTTGAGCCCTTTCATCTTTACCAATTGATTTGAGGTTGGATGTCTTAACATGTATCTATAAGTGAAAAACTGAAAAGTCTGAGAATGAAAAGAAAACAAACTAAACTCATCCAAATAAAAATTACACCATTATTTCACTAAAATAATCAGGATATGCATTTCCTAATGTCAATTAAGTTGCGGGGAAACAAAACAGGACAGAGAAAATAGTGATTTACATCATGTTGAAGGAAATTAACCATAGGAAAATAATACAAAGAGATTTCAAAAATATCTAATGGCTAATCATCACTCAAACAGAATGAAACTATCCCCTCAAAAATTCGACCACCAGTTCCAACTTAGACAACCGGTTTTAGTTTGAACCAATAAACGGGACATCTTACTCATACAAGAAGAAATACATGCATTCATGCTATGATATACTCATGAAAGAAGAGGAAAAGGATACCTAAAAAGAGAAGTAAAAAACAGACATGGAACATATTGAACGTAAGAGGGAAAATGCACACTAAAAAAAATCGACATACCTAGTTTTGTTCGCCGCCACGCTTTCAACAAAACCTGCCCATTGATGTATACCCTACATAGCCTTTTATATGCAAGTAGCATTCGCCTTGATTTGTTCAAATTAATTGTCCAGATAGACTCTATTAAGGAAATTTAATGTGACAAATCTTCTTTTAACCCATTGGGGAATCAAATTAATTTCCTTTTGAGTAAAGTACTAAAAACGTGTCCGTTTAACTTGTTTGATTCCCGCAAGATCATTAAGCCACTTAGCCGTTTTCCGAGTATGGACAAGATGATTAAATGATAAATGAACTAAACTCTCCAAACTTTACCATATCATTCACTTCATCTTTATCAAATATTATGATATCTTCTGCAAAGAAACTAAAACCTTCTTAGAAAAAAAAACACAATAATGAAAAATGAAAGAAGACAGTTTTTGGGGGGAAAAGTATTTTCCTTCTAATACAAGTTTCATGACATTGCCAGGAAAGCATTGACTCCTATTCATCAGCTGATCTATCAAATTATCATAGACAGAAGGCAAAAGACAGTAGAAAAGAAGAGCATATATGACTATTCATGGGGTCACCTCACTTTATCTTGTTCCTCAAGAAATTAACTGCAATGAAAACTGTTCTTGGTTTTCATGATATTTTACTTATTAGTAAACTTATCTTCATTGATTTTCTTTAATTGTATTAAAAACTGGATTTAATCAAAAAGACTAACACAATTGCCTATAAGGAAATTCTTTCTAGTGATCATCAATGATTTATCAAATTGAGAATCGAAGGCAAAAACGATAACTATGGACTCGATTATAAATAACTCAAAACTTATACTAGAGAAACAAGCAGAAACAGAAGGAATGAAAACTGCCAAACATCCAACTAAGCTCCCTAAACTTATGGAATTTTTTTCTAGTGATCATCAATGGTTTATTAAATTAAGAACCGAAGACAATAGCTATGGGATCGATCATAAATAGCTCAAAACTTATACTAGAGAAACAAGCAGAAACAGAAGGAATGAAATTTGCCTAGCATCCAACTAACCTCCCTGAACATATGGAAACATGTTCATCAGTGCAGATAATGGCTCCACTAAAATAGAAACGAAAGAAAACTCAAATACACAAGAAAGTTAAAAGTTTGCTCCTTACCATCAAGATCTTAGAGTTCCAATGTATACATAAAGATAGAAAGATACTACTAAAACACATTTTACTCAATACACATATGACTGTACAAAAAGATGGGAAAAAAGGCAGAGTGATAATGAATGTTACCCTTGCAGAATGTCCAGCCCTGATTAACAGTGATTTTATCAAACTCTTCAGTGGCAATGTAGAGCACTTCCCCTGCAATAAAGACGAATCCTTTTTTCTATGAGGGAAAACTAAAGGAAATATTCTAAACCATGCAAAACTAAAAAAAATCTCAGAACCCCATTTTCCCATTGCTTCCCTTGAAACTTTCCAAGCAACCAAACACAATGCAATGAAAAGAAAGGGAAGACAGTAAAAAGGAAAGAAGAGAAAAGAACCCATCTCGACAACAATGTGGATAGATCAGATAAAACTTACATAATAAAAGAAGTTGATAACACATGAAAGAGTTTTGAAGGAGAATTAGGCTCAAAACTGGTGAGATCTGTGAAAGAATTTTGAAGAGTTGAAAATCGAGTGAAACCCCAACAAGAAAATAGAAGGAATAATTGATTTGAAGGGTTTCGGTTTGGTGATGGTTCCATTCAACAATGGAAGCTGAAAAAATGTACACAAGTCAAAAGAAAAACAAAGATTTAGAAAGAAAGCATATACAGTTAGATTATAAGTCTGGTTTGGTCTTACGTTATAGTCCTTCCGGTTCCTCTTCCTTCTTATACCCCTTTTCTTCTACTTTTATTACAATTTTGCCATTTTTTATTAATATAAAATAATTACAAGTGATAATATATGTTCTAAAAAAATTTAATCATTTGATAATGACTGCTTAAATACATTGTTATAGCACTTACGTTCGAACCCATTACCTATAATAGTAATAAGTAATAACAATCATTTTTCTTTTCTTTGTGTTGTATATATTTTGGGCTATAATATTATTGTTGAAAAAAATTAATTTTATAAATCATGTTTAAATTTATTGTAATTTCTTAAAGTTTTATATTCGAACATCACATATGTTAGATACATTAATGACCGAGAATCTTTGAACATATATTATCGTTTATTCACCTCAAATTTATAAAAACATAATAAAGTTAATAAAATATATTAATGTTTTTGGAATATTACTTGTTGATAAATAGGTTATTTAAATTTATAAATTTTGAGTTAAAATTAATTCGGTCACTATAAAAAATTATAAAATAATTGAGATGTGACATAAAAAATCAACAAAATAATATGAATATCTAATTATTTTAAAATCTACTTAAAATCAATTATTAATATATAAAATTTAAAATATTTTATCCATAAAAATAATATAAACGCGGCATTATTTGCGTTTTTCTTTTTCAACAATAAATTTCAACTAAATGTCACCGCAATGAATTATGGTCAACAATTACTTTTGTCCTTCATAAAATTTTTAATATAATAGTATTTTATGTGTGTTTTTTTAATTTAAATATTAATTAAAAAATTCTCTCTTAATTTTTAGATTTAAATATTAAAAAAATACTGTTCTTTTAATATATAAAACAATTTAATCCATGGATGTTTGATCTTAACTTTTGTCTCAGATTCTAACATTGATAAACTCAATAGTCCAAATATTAATCTTGAATCATCTTAATCCTAAATAATATCACTAAAAAAATAAGCATACGGATAAAATTAGTCATAATAGCTCATGTTGGATGGAAACAATTAATTAATTAATGATCAATATATATTATTGACGTGATATTTTTACATATATTTAATTGATGACACGGCACATTCATGTCATCACTTTGATGACATGCCACATCAATAATTAAACACATGTAAAAATAAATCGTCAATAACATACATTGATCTTTAATCAACTAAGTATCTTCATCCAACTAAGGTTTATGATAGAAAAGTTGAAACGCTAGGAGTTAAAATGTTATAAAGAAAAAATAAAAATCAAAGTGACCATTTATATAATGATTGAGGGTTAATTTTATCAGTCAAAAATAAATTATATTTCAAGATCTTAATTAGCTATAAAGATAAATTTTAAGTGAGTTTATTTTGAAGTTTGTACTTTTGTATAAAATTCAAGGTAAATTATCTATTTAATCCCTCATTTATTACTTAATTTTTATTTTGGTCACTAAATTATTTTTTTAAATCATACCTAAATTGATAATTAATGTATTGGTTCTATTTTGATCACCTATTATTAAAAAGTTAACAGTGATAACGATGCGTCACTATAAGGTAATGCTTCATTAGCATTGAAAAATAATAAAAGAATGTCACGCTAATATCATCATTAATTTTTTAACGACAAGTTAATACAAGGATCAACTTGGAATGAGACTAGTAATTTGAGGATTGATATAGAATGCTTTAAAGTTTAGGGATCAATTTAAAATGTGATCATAATTTGAGAACTGGTGTAGAATATTTTTAGAGTTGAAGGACCAAATTAGAATAATGGTCATGATTTAGGAACCTCACGTGAAATTAACTCTAATTATTATGAAACACAATGACGTCAAACTTATTACAAATAGGAGCCATAGCATAGGTAAAGGTAAGTTATAACATGATTAAGCAGGTAGGAATGGGGCGCGTGAACCGACAAGCCACGCGGCTGCTCGACCACGCTATTCCCATTTCCGCTGGCCTCCATTTCTTCTCTATTTCTGTTTTTGGATAAGACGCGACGCCCAGTATTTTCCTTTCTTTTACCGTTCTACCCTTATGTCAAAATTTGCATTCAACTCGTATTATGTCTTACGATAAATTTTCCGTTCATGTCGCATATCAAAATACACCTTTAATATAATATATTAAAATATATTATTAATTAAATTATTTTTATTAAATAGAAACTAAAAAAGATTCAATGATAGCTCTATAATTAATCCACTAATTTTGTAAGATAAAATTTGTAAATAATCACTAAACTATATTAAAATAATCATTTAGTTATTAATCTTTCAAAAGTTATATAATTGATACTAAATTTTAAATTTTTTATAAAATAGATACGAAAATTTTAACTGTCATTAAAGAGGTGAAGTGACATATTAAATTAATAAATAACCTCATTTGTCTCCTCAATTATAAATAAAGTTTCATTTTTATAAAATTTTCAACATTTCTATGTATAATTCTAAATTTTTTTAAAAAAATATAAAATTCAAAAAAAAATTAAAATTATAAATTTATAATTCTTTTAATTCATAAAATTATTTTATAAATAATTTTTATTTAGTTATGATTACATTTGTAAAATTTAGAAAGCGATATTATTTTTTGTTCAGCAATATGATTCAATCATTTAGCTATTTTTTTAATAAGTTTAAATATAATTTAATATTGTATTTATAATTTCAAAAATCAATTTTAAAATTCAATATATTTTTTTGAAAAAATATTTTTTTGAGATTCTTACTTAAAATATTGAAAATATATATTAAAAGAAACTTTTAGTCACAATTGAGGGACAAAAAAGATTTTTTTTTATTAATTTAAAATGACATATCATCCCTTAATGATAGTTAATGATCATTGCTTATATTTTAAATAAAATCTAAAGTTCAATGTTTATCTTATCACTTTTAAAAAGTTGAATGACGGAAAAAAAATATTTTTATCATAGTTTGGTGATCATTGTAATTTATCCTATTTTAATTTAGTTAATGATGTGTTTAGGTGTGTAGCTTTAGTGATATGTTTCGGTGGGCAATATTCACTATAGAATTTTCCTATGCCTTAAATATACGATTCAAGTAAAAAGTTAGTTTTTGGTTCCCTTACACGTACAACTTAACAAAACTGGATTCGATTTAAAAAAATGATTCTTGAAATATTTGATTCAATTTTGCAACATTTTTGTCCCATTTAAGTAAATAATGAAGTAAAAAATAAAGTTTGCTTCAAATAATTTTTTTTTTTACTTTCTCCGAGCTTAAAAAACTTTCAGAACATAAAAAAATAAAAGCAGTAAAAAGAAACTAAAAATTTGTAATAAAAAGCTAAAAAATTACCTTGCCAATTTGAACTTGCAAGGTTATGCAAAAGTGTGGATTTTTTCCTTGAGATTTTACGCATCTCAATATTAGGATTTGGTAGTGGTGAGAGGATGCGACGATGGAATAGTTTCAAAGGCTGGTGACCAATAACGGTGATATTAATAATTTTTTAATATTTTTGATAAAGCGTTATCTAAAATATTAATTCCGTTACCTAATATGTTAATCTTTTAACGTTTTCGGTTGTAACCGGAAATGTTACTTTTTCCATTAAAAAGATTAACATTTTAGGTAAACGAAATTAACATTTTAGGTAGCGTTTTACCATAAATGTTAAAATAAAATTAACATTTCCGGTTGCGTCTTTCCTTAGCCTTATATTATACTGTCTTTCCTTAGAAATCTCCAATGGGTGATGGCGGCTGGTGGTCTCATACTAATGAGGGGATGGGTGGTCAATAATGGGTTTCACCCACAATGGGTGGGTGTTCACCAACGATGACAAACGGTAGCAGTCAGCATTGGTTTAAGGATTGAAATTAAAATTTTAATTTTTGACGATTTTTTAAGATTTTAAAAATTTTGGCGTTTCTAAAACAATATTTTTAAGTTTTTTTTTTAAAAAAATAAATTTTCTAAAATTACAAAGAATATGACATGTGTCACTTAATGAAAAAATTTAATCCTATAAAATAAGATTTGGATAACCCAAATTTTTAAAAAAATAATAGATTAATTTTTAAGTTCAAATCGAGTTTATCATATCTCTCTATATATATAAAAGCTGTTTAAATTAAAATTAATTAATATCATAGTATTATAAATGTTTAAAATTAAATTTAAATATAAATTCAAACAACTCCATTCGATTCTTTTTAAATAAGCCGGATTTTCACCCCTAATTTAATAAGTGCCCATCATTCATCCCCAAAGTCCTCCTCATCTCGAGGTTATGCCTAGGGATGGGCATGGGACTTGAACCCGACGAGTTTCGATCTAACCCGATCGATCGAGTCAGGTTTTCTAAAGATGATATTCGGGGGTTGGGTTGGATTTGAGTTTAGGGTGAAAAATACTCGACCCGATCTGACCCAAAAAATATAATTTTTACCCTATATATTTAAGAATAATTACAATAATACCCCTCTATATATTATTTTTTTCAATTAAATCACTATTTTTATTGAATAAAAATAATATTTTTTATTATTTCGGGTCGAGTCGGATCGAGTTCAGATTCTATCTAAAAAAATCGGGTCAGGTGGACAGTATATATTTTCGGGTTGGGTCGGGTTGGATGAAGGATATAAAATTTTCGGATCAGGTCGGGGCCAAAACCCGACCCATGCCCATCCCTAGTTATTCCTGCATGCAAGGCATAATTTTATCTTGTACATTTTTCAACACTAAATCGATTGATATATATAAACACTTTTCATATTTAGTATCCTTCAAATGTGAGGCTTTTTATTTTTCTTAGCATAGTTCACAAGTAGCTTATTTTGAACATCAATTTTTTCATTCATCACTTGATCATTTTGAGCATATGATATATACTTGTAAATATTTGATAGAGTAAAATATAAAACTATAATTTTAAGATTAGAAATTTCTCTTTTACCCATTGGAAAATATCTCAAAATTTCTAAAAATTTCCCCCAATAGAGTTAACATTATAAAGATAAAAAAAAAAGACCGATCGAAAACAAAAGTGACTAAAATATAACTTTTTGAAAATTGATGGAAAAATAAGACGGACTGAAAACAAATGGGATCTCCATTGTAGTTTATCCTTTCATTTTTGTTTAAAATAATCTTGATTATTTTATTTTTATTTAAAACAACAGTGGCAGAGATGTAATTTGGACGAAAAAGGGGGTTTTTCGTTAGTCACGGAGTCCGATGTGGATAAAATGAAGGGGGACAATGATATTTAATGCAGTCTCACCTTTTCTGAGTCTACATCATTGTTCAACGTTTCACACCAATACCAGGAGCTTTATAATTCAACTTAGCATAATGACAAAAACTTCCTCAGCAATTGGCTTTTCATTCAATTGAGTCCTTACGGTCTATGTTTTAATGTTTCAATTTTATTCAAAGAATGCATTTTTAGACTGTCAATCGATGGTCAATATTTTAGATGATGTGATATGATATGTTTTTCTTTTCATGTCATCACGAACACATTTTTTTTTGTAAAAATATGAAATTATTGTAAATATAATATAAAACTGAATAAAATATTAGATTAACACGAAATCATTTATAAACTATTTTAGTAGACAAAAATGTTAAGTAGGTCTAAAGAATATGAAAATTAAATAAATTATGATAGATTAATCTGAGATCATTTGAGAGCTATCTTTCATAAATTTGTCTTTAACGTTTATAAGAATAAACATTTATATTTTATTTGTTTTTAATTACTTTGCCTTTAATAATTCACTTTGAGCCGAAATTCATCATTTTTCGCTTTGCATAATCATACATCTCTTTCTATTTAATTGTAATTAGTTTTGTTTGATTTTTATATAATTATTTTATTTGCAAGAAAAACTATTTATTTGAGAATTGAAATGGACACAAAATCCATTCTTCATCTATTCTCTGTATCTTTTGTAATTTTTTTTTATTTTTCTCCTTCAATCCCAACACAAATAATAGGTGTTTCTGATTTTTTTCCTTCGATTTTTCCCAATTTTACTCTAAATCTCAAGATTTTATGTGAAAAAATATAATTCAATGTAAACAAGTTTTACCTATTGACTGAATGTTGATATAACCTTTACTTTCAATATCTTCGGATTTTAAGTTTTTTTTCATCTGTTTTTCTTTGGATTTAAGTTTTTTTTTTTTAAAAAAAAGGCTTCATTAAAAACCCCTTATAGAACTAACAAGAGAAAACTAATGCCCACGAAATATATTAGCGGGATCAATGTCATGTGTTACAACAAAAACAATAACCTCGGAACAAACAGAATCGAAGAACAATACATTCCTGATCTAAGTGCCCAGGAGGCTAACTCATGGGCCACCTAGTTACAAATACGTGAAATAAAAACAACTGAGAAAGATATGTTGTTTTGCAAGATGGATCGAGCTTCACCAAGATGAAACCCTAGGATGGGCAAATCTGCCACATCAGAAGACAGTTTATTAGCCACTATTGCTGAATTAGTTTCAAATACAACTTGGTACCAATTGTTCTCTTGAGCAAACTGTAAACCGACAATCATGGCATAGATCTCTACAAGACCAACTTCAGTGCAAATGGATGACGATAAAGTCATACTGCCCAGTGGTAACCCAACGGAGTCCCGTGCTATAGCACCAATGGCCGTCAACCTTCACTGAGGGTTGAACCAATCCTTGCATCAAGCGCACTGGGCTGGGAGACACGCGAAACGTCCGCCCTATAGCTTGCTTTCTTGCAGCTAAGAACTCTTGGTGCAACGTCCGAGCATTAAGAACTAAGATCCAAGATAGTTGTACTTTTGTCATCATGGATCTTTGTATTACGATCGTTACAATATTCCAAAGCAAAACTATGAACCCTGCAAAACCTTCTATATCAATGCAGATATCGTAATTTCCAACCAAAGTAAAAGAGTAGTGGTTTGACTAGATAGGATCGTACCTTGAAAGCCAACCAATACAAGCGATTCCTGAGTAGATGGACATTCTCGCAAGGCGTGCAACACTATCTCCTTCAAATATTAGGATTTGGTAGTGGTGAGAGGATGCAACGATGGAGTAGTTTCAAAGGCTCGTGACCGATAATGGTGATGCTAATATTTTTTTTAATATTTTCGGTAGAACGCTGCCTAAAATGTTAATTTTATTATCTAATATGTTAATATTTTAACGTTTCCAGTTACAACCGACAATGTTACTTTCTCCATAACATTTATGGTTACAATCAGAAACATTAAAAAGATTAACATTTTAGGTAGCGCTCAACCGAAAATGTTAAAACAAAATTAATATTTTCAGTTGTGCCTTTCCTTAGCCTTATCTTAGGTTGTCTTTCTTTAGACATCCCTAATGGATGATGGCGGCTGGTGGTCTCGTACTAGTGAGTGGATGGGTGGTAAATAATGGGTTTCATCGACAATGGGTGGGTCAAGACTGCAGCAGTTAGCACTGCTTTAAGGATTGGAATTAAAATTTTAATTTTTTGTGGGTTTTTTTAAGCTTTTAAAATTTTGGCGTTTCTAAAACAATATTTTTAAGTTTTTTTAAAATAAAGTTTCTAAAATTACAAAGAATATGACACGTGTCACTTAATGAAGAAATTTAATCCTATAAAATAAGATTTGGATAACCCAAATTTTTTAATAAATAATAGATTAACTTTTAAGTTCAAATCGAGTTTATCATATCTCTCTATATATAAAAGTTGTTTAAATTAGAATGAATTAATATCATAGTATTATAAATGTTTAAAATTAAATTTAAATATAAAGTCAAACAACTCGATTCGATTCTTTTTAACTAAGCCGAATTTTCACCCCTAATTTAATAAGTGCCCATCATTCATCCCCAAAGTCCTCCTCATCTTGAGGTTATGCCTAGAGATGGGCATGAGACTTGAATCCGACGAGTTTCGACCCAATCCGATCGATCGAGTCAGGTTTTCTAAAGATGATATTCGGGTTGGGTTGGATTTGGGTTTAGGGTGAAAAATACTCGACCCGATCTAACCCAAAAAATATAATTTTTACACTATATATTTAAGAATAATTACAATAATACCCCTCTATATATTATTTTTTTTCAATTAAATATTATTTTTATTGAATAAAAATAATATTTTTTATTATTTCGGGTCGAGTCGGATCGAGTTCAGATTTTATCTAAAAAAATCGGGTCAGGTGGACAGTATATATTTTCAGGTAGGGTCAGATTGGATGAAGGATATAAAATTTTCAGATCAGGTCGGGGCCGAAACCCGACCCATGCCCATCCCTAATTATTCCTGCATGCAAGGCATAATTTTATCTTGTACATTTTTCAACACTAAATCGATTGATATATATATAAACACTTTTCATATTTAGTATCCTTCAAATGTGAGGCTTTTTAGTTTTCTTAGCAAAGTTCACAAGTAGCTTATTTTGAACATCAATTTTTTCATTCATCACTTGATTATTTTGAGCATATGATATATACTTGTAAATATTTGATAGAGTAAAATATAAAACTATAATTTTATGATTAGAAATTTCTCTTTTACCCATTGGAAAATATCTCAAAATTTCTAAAAATCCATTTCCCCCAATAGAGTTAACGTTATAAAGATAAAAAAAAAGACCGATCGAAAACAAAAGTGACTAAAATATAACTTTTTGAAAATTGATGGAAAAATAAGACGAACTGAAAACAAATGGGATCTCCATTGTAGTTTATCCTTTCATTTTTGTTTAAAATAATCTTGATTATTTTATTTTTATTTAAAACAACAGTGGCAGAGATGTAATTTGGACGAAAAAGGGGGTTTTTCGTTAGTCACGGAGTCCGATGTGGATAAAATGAAGGGGGACAATGATATTTAATGCAGTCTAACCTTTTCTGAGTCTACATCATTGTTCAACGTTTCACACCAATACCAGGAGCCTTATAATTCAACTTAGCATAATGACAAAAACGTCCTCAGCAATTGGCTTTTCATTCAATTGAGTCCTTACGGTCTATGTTTTAATGTTTCAATTTTATTCAAAGAATGCATTTTTAGACGGTCAATCGATGGTCAATATTTTAGATGATGTGATATGATATGTTTTTCTTTTCATGTCATCACGAGCACATTTTTTTTTTGTAAAAATATGAAATTATTGTAAATATAATCTATAAAACTGAATAAAATATTAGATTAACACGAAATCATTTATAAACTATTTTTAGTAGACAAAAATATTAAGTAGGTCTAAAGAATATGAAAATTAAATAAATTATGATAGATTAATCTGAGATCATTTGAGAGCTATCTTTCATAAATTTGTCTTTAACGTTTATAAGAATAAACATTTATATTTTATTTGTTTTTAATTACTTTGCCTTTAATAATTCACTTTGAGCCGAAATTCATCATTTTTCTCTTTGCATAATCATACATCTCTTTCTATTTAATTGTAATTAGTTTTGTTTGATTTTTATATAATTATTTTATTTGCAAGAAAAACTATTTATTTGAGAATTGAAATGGACACAAAATCCATTCTTCATCTATTCTCTGTATCTTTTGTAATTTTTTTTTCTCCTTCAATCCCAACACAAATAATAGGTGTTTCTGATTTTTTTTCCTTCGATTTTTCCCAATTTTACTCTAAATCTCAAGATTTTATGTGAATAAATATAATTCAATGTAAACAAGTTTTACCTATTGACTGAATGTTGATATAACCTTTACTTTCAATATCTTCGGATTTTAAGTTTTTTTTTATCTGTTTTTCTTCGGATTTAAGTTTTTTTTTTTTAAATGCTTCATTAAAAATCCCTTCTAGAGCCAACAAGAGGAAACTAACGCCCACGAAATATATTAGCGGGATCAATGTCATGTGTTACAACAAAAACAATAACCTCGGAACAAACCGAATCGAAGAACAATACATTCTTGATCTAAGTGCCCAGGAGGCTAACTCATGGGCCACCTAGTTACAAATACGTGAAATAAAAACAACTGAGAAAGATATGTTGTTTTGCAAGATGGATCGAGCTTCACCAAGATGAAACCCTAGGATGGGCAAATATGCCACATCAGAAGACAGTTTATTAGCCACTATTGCTGAATTAGTTTCAAATACAACTTGGTACCAATTGTTCTCTTGAGCAAACTGTAAACCGACAATCATGGCATAGATCTCTACAAGACCAACTTCAGTGCAAATGGATGACGATAAAGTCATACTGCCCAGTGGTAACCCAACGGAGTCCCGTGCTATAGCACCAATGGCCGTCAACCTTCACTGAGGGTTGAACCAATCCTTGCATCAAGCGCACTGGGCTGGGAGACACGCGAAACGTCCGCCCTATAGCTTGCTTTCTTACAGCTAAGAACTCTTGGTGCAACGTCCGAGCATTAAGAACTAAGATCCAAGATAGTTGTACTTTTGTCATCATGGATCTTTGTATTACGATCGTTACAAATATTCCAAAGCAAAACTATGAACCCTGCAAAACCTTCTATATCAAATGCAGATATCGTAATTTCCAACCAAAGTAAAAGAGTAGTGGTTTGACTAGATAGGATCGTACCTTGAAAGCCAACCAATACAAGCGATTCCTGAGTAGATGGACATTCTCGCAAGGCGTGCAACACTATCTCCTTCAAATATTAGGATTTGGTAGTGGTGAGAGGATGCAACGATGGAGTAGTTTCAAAGGCTGGTGACCGATAATGGTGATGCTAATATTTTTTTTAATATTTTCGGTAGAACGCTGCCTAAAATGTTAATTTTATTATCTAATATGTTAATATTTTAACGTTTCCAGTTGCAACCGACAATGTTACTTTCTCCATAACATTTATGGTTACAATCAGAAACATTAAAAAGATTAACATTTTAGGTAGCGCTCAACCGAAAATGTTAAAACAAAATTAGTATTTTCAGTTGTGTCTTTCCTTAGCCTTATCTTAGGTTGTCTTTCTTTAGACATCCCTAATGGATGATGGCGGCTGGTGGTCTCGTACTAGTGAGGGGATGGGTGGTAAATAATGGGTTTCATCGACAATGGGTGGGTCAAGACTGTAGCAGTTAGCACTGCTTTAAGGATTGGAATTAAAATTTTAATTTTTTGTGGGTTTTTTTAAGCTTTTAAAATTTTGGCGTTTCTAAAACAATATTTTTAAGTTTTTTAAAATAAAATTACTAAAATTACCAAGAATATGACATGTGTCACTTAATAGAGAAATTAAATCCTATAAAATAAGATTCGGATAACTCAAATTTTTAATAAATAATAGATTAACTTTTAAGTTCAAATCGAGAATCGAGTTTCTTATATATATATATATAATTATAAAAGTTGTTTAAATTAGAATTAATTAATTAATACCATAGTATAAAAAATGTTTAAAATTAAATTTAAATATAAATTCAAATAACTCGATTCGATTCTTTTTAACTAAGTCGAATTTCACCCCTAATTTAATAAGTGCCCATCATTCGTCCCCAAAGTCCTCCTCATCTCGAGGTTATGCCTAGGGATGAGCATGAGACTCGAACCCGACGGATTTCGATCTGACCCGACCCGATCAGTCAAGTCAGAATTTTTTTTTTAAAAAAATGGGTTCAGATCGAGTTTTTTAAGGATGATGATCGGGTCGGGTCAGATTCGGGTTTAGGGTAAAAAATACCCTACTCGACTCAACCTAAAAAATATAATTTTACCTTATATATTTAAAAATAATTATATAATACCCCTCTATATATTAATTTATTCAATTAAATCACTATTTTATTAAAAAAAATAATATTTTATTATTATTTCGGGTCGGATCGAATCGAATCGAATCAAATTCGAATTTTATTTTAAAAAATCGGGTCAGGTTGTAACTCAGTGGAGTCTCATTCTATAGCGCCAATGGCCGCCAACCTTCACTGAGGGTTGAACGCCCCATCAACGTTAATTTTGACATAACCTGAAGTGGGGGAAAACCATTGATTAACCAATCCTTGCATCAAGCGCACCAGACTGGGAGACACGCGAAACGTCTGCCCTATAGCTTGCTTCCTGGCTGCTAAGAACTCCTGGTGCAATGTCAGAGCATTAAGAACTAAGATCCAAGACAGTTGTACTTTGTCGTCATGGATCTTTGTATCACGACCGTTACAAATACTCTAAAGTAGATTTATGAACCCTGCAAAACCTTCCATATCAAGTGCAGATATCGCAACTTCCAACCAGAGTAAAAGAGTTGTGGTTTGACTAGATAGGATCGTACCTTGAAAGCCAACCAATACAAGCGATTCCTGAGTAGATGTACATTCTCGCAAGGCGTGCAACACTATCCCCTTCAGATTTAAGTTGAATGTAGTAGATGTGTCCTTTTTTATTGTGCGTTGTATTAACTTACACCACTATAAGTAAGTATTTTCTTTTAAACAAATATAGAGAGAACATGTAAATTTGAAGACAAAAGAACTCACACTGATGTAATTAAATTAATAATATTTTATTATCATAAATAATATTGTCTAAATTGTTCTACTATTTTACAAATGATAATATCATCTTTTAAGTTTGTAAATTGATTTTGTTGTCAAACATATAACCGTTTAGATATGGTAAAAAATCTTTCCAAAATTATAATTTTTAAATTTTTTATTAATTTATGATTGATTAGAAGGTAATGTATATTCTAAAGATTTTTAATTATTTGAAAATGAAAGCTCATCATCCTTGTAATTTTTTGTGCTCGAGCATGAGATCACTAGGAATAACAACCATCCTTTTAACCATTAAAATAGTTTAATTCGTGCATATTTTTCAATTTTAAATCAATCAAATAATGACACATGATATTATATCACACCATAACTTACACATGGCATGCCAATTTAATATTGGAGTCATTAACTAATTACTAATTTTCAGTTCAAAAAAGTTATTTTAATCTCAAAATAGAACATTGAAAGTTATAATGTTTGAAAATAAATATAAACTAAAATAACAGGTGAACTATGTCAATAGTCCTTTTTGTTTTTTGTCTGACCGACTTTGGTCATTGATTTTTTAATTAAATGTGCTTGGTCCTTTACGTTATCTGTTCGTTCGGTTTAAGTCCATCAACCGTTAATTCTCATTAACCCTTAATGAAAGTGTTATGTGGCAATTAAGGTTTTTTTTTTAAAAAATACCAATGCAAACTCTTCTTCTTCCTCCTCATCCGCCTTTTTATCCTTCTTCTTCAAACTCTTCTTCTTCATCCTTCTTCTTCATCCTTCTTCTCCCAACTCTTCTTATTCTTCTTTTACTGTAGTGGATTCCAAGATCTCTCATTCGACAGAGTTAGACTACTATATGTGTAGCCATACCGGAATCCAAGTGTGGAATCCAATATTAGATTTTGTGCTTTAATTGTTTCGAATTAGAGATTGGTACATCAACATAAGGTTTATGGATTTTGGTTGGCATACTACTTCAAGTCTACCAGCACTTCGTGTCTTAATATGTTTTTAAATCAAAATTGAAAATCGATAAGAGACAAGTTATCCCGCTTATTATCATGTTCTCTGGGATAAGAATAACTTCGCAACAGATTAAATCCAATCTATAACAAACAACCTCATGTTAGGTATGTTTTCAGCTATCTCGGTTTTTCATGTTGCTTCAGTAGGCGTAAGTGCGTGCATTCTTTTGTGGTGTCAAGTGGAATAGATAGGAGAAGTATCCGTGTAGAAGATCCGAGCAGGAGTATACAAGTGCCTAGTCTGTGGGTATTAATGGAATATATAAGGTTACTTTAGCTATTCTTTGAGACCTTGGGTCAGGCTTGGTAATCAACCTAAAGGAAGTTGTTAGCATAAGTGTTGCTTTGACCTCAGGATTATGGGCCCAGAGATGAGAGAATATGTGATTGTTCTTTGTTTAGTTGAAGGTCAACTCTAAGAAAATGTTGAGCCGCAGAATCTTCCACCCTTGTGTGTTCCCTAGGAGAATTTTCATGTGGATATTCAAACTTAGGTATGAGACTTTAATGATATATTTATATTGCCAGTAGAGGGTTCGTGTGACCAACTCTCAGAAATTTAGCAATCTCAAGTTCAGTATTGGAGATAAGAAGAGTGTTAAGCATACCCAAGTTACTTTTGCCAGTATAGAGAGCACCTTGTTTGCCAGAAATATCAGGATATGTGTAAGCTAGTGCCAAGGCACTTCAGTTACTAACTGGGCACAGATGCCTCAAGTACTCGTAAGGAGTAAGTTAGCAAGGTGTGTGTTCCGATGCAGCAATTCCGGAATTCCACCATAAGTACTAAGGGACGTTTGGTTCACAGAAAATATTATTACCAATGGGAATAATCTTGTCCGGAATTGTACTCTTACATTTAGTTTGCGAAAAAAAATCATTATCAGGTAATAACTTATTACCAATAGTAGCATTTTTTGGTTAAAATTGTAGGAATGTCATTACCTCCAAATTCTTATGTATCAAACAATTCCCACCACTTTGGACAGGAAAACCCCTAAACTAATGAATTCTTTTCATATGGACCCTTCTCAGTTCTTATTTTTTATGTTTTACTCAAAACTATAATCTTAATAATAATATACATATAGTTTGATTTAGTAAAATAACAATAAATTTGAGTAGTTAAAATTATTTCAAATATTTTTATATTAATCATTTTATAATTTTACAATGTGAAAATGCTATTATTGTAAAAAAATATAATTATTTAAAATAATGTTTAATTTTAAGTTATTAAAAATATATCTTATACATCGAAAACAATATATTTATTTATTTGATACCATAATATTATTTTTTATATTATATTATATTTTATATAATTAAATATGATACTTATAAAAATTATTAAAAAAATATAAATTTGATATACTAATTATATTAACTATATGTTAAATGTAATTTTTTTTCTTTAAACTTGGATAGTGTAACAATGAAAATATTTTTATAAATTTTTATTCAAATATTTATAATTTAATATCAAAGTTTAACTTTTAAAAGAACATATATCACAAGGATAATTTGGTAAAACATGCATCCAAATAATCTTATATTCCTCTAACCAAACACAATAATCTTACATTCATGTTAAACAAACCAAATAAGGTAATGCAACATTTTCAGAGTAATATTATATTCTAGTAATCTTATTTCCAAAGGTGATATTACATTTCGCGAACCAAACGCACTACCTGAACGATAATAATGGTAAGATAATGAGTTACAAGTCTCGTGGTACAGTAAATGATTTAGCTAGGTGAGTCAAGCCTCATCCTTGATGTCTTCGTATTGATATATGAGCGCAAGCTCTATACAATACAACAATATGCAACATTGTGTAGTATTGTGGATTTTAATGTATTAGATTAAAGAAAACAAAGTACATTAAGTGTTGTTTGACTAGTGTTAGTCGTCATCGGATAGCTTAATGGTGGTAACCGATAGTGAGTGCAAGACATAGAGTCTCATGATCCTTAAGCCAGAGTGTGGTTGCATGATATTTTCGCTTTGTGAGGTGTGCTCCCCAGGAAATCCATATGTTACTAGTTTCGTTAGACAAGTGGCTAATTTTCAATTGTGAGTACCTTGGATGCACGATCTGATGAGTAGAGCGTACGTAAACCATAAGAAAAATGAGAAATAATCAAGTTGCATGGATGAGTATTGAATCATAGTTACGCAACATAACATAGAGATCGACATTATGAAATCAAAAATTATCATCATATATTTGATAGTCAACGTCGAGACCTTTTTTATGAGTGTTATAAGATCTTGACATGTAGAATGACGAGTTACCTAAGCTTAGTAAGTAAAGGAGATTTATAAGATGATACAATATGTTAACTCGATTGAGTAAATCTAAATAATAAAGGATTTAACGATGACAGTTGAATAGTGGAGTAGCCTTTTCCTTGTGAAACATTTCGAGCATACAATATCATTCAGTAAGAATGTGATTCCTTGGCTTCGTTCCTCTTGAAGGTCTTCTCTTATGGTTCAACGCAGATAACACCATATAGGAAAAAGAGACATAGATTGATTTGTGAGTTTAGGTACTTCAAAGCTCCTAAGTGTGTGACTAAATGATAGGTTGTTATTCGATCCAAGTAAATTTTGAGGGCGAAATTTCTTTCAAGGAGGGGAGAGTTGTAACACCCTAAATTTTGGGTTAGTGGTTTTGAGTTTATCCGAGAGATATGTATATCTCGTAGAGTTCATAATTTAAGTAGTAGGTCCAAGTTATACTTCATTGGGTTAGAGTTGGGCCCAATTAGCCATAAAAGGGGAATTTTTGCATAGTAGAAGATGATAGGGGACTAAGTGTACAATTTTACCCATTTGAAAAATATGAGAAACACTAAATGCAATAGCTAAGGATAAGTTTACTGAGACTTTTCATGTTTCTTTTAAGCTTCAATTCAATTTCAATCTTTCCAACAAACTTGTTTTGATGTCTCAAAGCATTAGGTTCTTTATAACTAAGAGAAAGTGGGGTTTTCATCTAAGACTCAGAGAAATGGGGTATAGCTAAGCAAAGAGCTTCATGTCGTGTTTCTATCATAAAGGTAGTGTATTTCTAATCTTTTGGAGTGTTAAGGCTTTAATAAATATGAAGAATTGCTAAGATTTGTGTATCTGATCATTTTAAAGTTTATACTTGAGTTCATGATTAAATGACATTTTAGATGTAAATGATGTCTTTTTAATTAACTTTAAGACCCTAAGTAACTCCCTAAAGATTTAGCACATGATTATGAACTAAATCAAGACCTTTAAAATGTTTTTTGAGTGTTTTCTCAACTTAAATAAGATATTTTTGGGTTTAAGTATCGATACTGGATGAACAATATCAATGCTAGATGAATTAGGACAAATTTTAGGAAAATAGCTAGGAGTGTCGATATTGTTGAGGAGAGTATCGATATTGCCCCTATAGTATCGATACTCGGGGTATATAGTATCGATAATGGGCTAAATGTTCAACAACATAAGCATTTTTTTGGTACCAATACTCACAGGGGTATCAATACTTGACCCTAGGGTATCGATACTGTAAGTAGAGTATCGATACTACTCATTTTGGATAATTAGATTTGACATTTTTAAGGCCTGTAAGAGCTAAGGATGATCCATAATAAGGGAACTTAGTCAGTGAGGGACACAAGGGACCTAGAGAGCCTAAAAAACTCGTAGGAATGAGTTACAATTGACGTAAACATACTAAATATAATATGTCAAAGTATCTTCAATCGAACACATATCGAATAGTTGCGAATAAGGATCATTGCATAAGATGTACCAGCAAGCAGTACGATAAGTAAGTTAGATTTAATAATAGAAAAAATGTGTGCTTCGAGAACACCAGTGAACCGAGAATTTATAGGTCATCCCTCCACTTTAAAGGGTATTGGGGAGAAGTATGATAAGAGTGATTAGAGTGTTGTTACTCATTAATGAACCCGAGTCAAGTATCAGGCTAGTGTTACAGGAAGTGATCAGCAAACACAGTAATCATCGTAAAATTACAGAACACATAGATACTTTTCTAGATACATAAATGATTAAAATGCACTTAAGTAACAAACGACTAGAATAAAGCAGTTTATAACAAACAACAATACAAGACTAATGAACATTTGCATAATGTTCTAGATGAGATAATGAACGAGATAGTAGCTAGTGAGGGTTGGTCTCACTTGATTGTGATAACTTATGTTACTGAGTAGCTGAGCTACCTTGACTGCCATTATAGGACATTAATTTAGATGTTTGGCCTATGGGAACCCTTATGTATTTGTGTGTATATGACAATCATCTTATTTGTATAGAATAGTTGGATATGTTTAAGTCAGTGCACGAGGCACTTTAGTGACTAACTAAGGCGCGAGGCCCGAGCACTCATGAGGAGTGGATTAACAATGTCAGTGTTGTATGGCCTTTAGGCCCTTAGATATGCATGTGTAGTTGCATCAGTCCAGTATAACAGAGGTCCACCAAGCTTGGCTTGACGACTATATGAGACCGAGCCAATGCTTCAGTTGAGTGAGAATTATACTGATGCTATGTGACACCGGGTTCCCCCTCCATGATCTATCTGATGGCTATGTGAGACCAGGAGATCATTCAGTAGTTTAATGGGAATATCATCAATGCTATGTGGCATCGGGTTCCCTCAGTTAACTAGTATTTGATGGCTATGTGAGACTAAGTACTAGTCAATGTTGCATTTAGATAATGTACAACAAAGTCAATGACACATTTAGAGGATGTACAGTAGTTACAGTTAGTGTGGCTAGAGACCCAATAAAGGTGTACTCATGGCGAGCCCCTTTGTAGAGGATAAGGGAAGCATGAGACTCCTACTTCAGTAGTAGAACAGTTAACCCTTAAGTATGTATCACTTGATTAAAATCATACATGTACCTACTGCTTAGTACCATGTGTTTAGCGTGCTTGTGTTTATGAAACTCATAATGCTGCTCTAGATTAGCGATTATACTACTGGGCTTTGTAAGCTCAACTTTCGGATGTTTTTTGTTTGTAGGTCAGTAGCTTGAGCCGTTTATGGAGCATCGTCCTCAAGACTTCCAACACCTCTTCTAGAGTACTGCATTGTAGCTTTAGTGGACACATGTATTCATAAGACCATTATTATTATTATTATTATTTTGGCTTTTAAACAATGTGCCACGGAGGTCCAATTTTATAAAAGTGTTTTTATAACTATTTTATATGTTATTTTGGTACCAAATAGTATGTTTTGAAATGTGTTGAATTATGTTTCGATATAACAAATTTAAAGGCAAAATGTTTTTAGACTTAAATTAAATTTATTCAAAGTTTTAAAAAGGTTTCAAAAACAATTCAAAGTCCATTAAATTCGGATTTGAGAAAAAATGCTAAAGGGTGTCAAAGTGTATCCATACACCCTGTAGTGTATCCCTGCACTCTACAGTATATCTATACACTGTGCATCGATGCATCAAATAATGCATCCATGCACATGTGACTGCTCAAACACCGAATACAATTAGTGTACCGATGCACCACAAGTGTATCGATGCACAGTGCATCCATGCACCATGTAGTGCATCCATGCACCCTGGCTACAACGACTAGTAACGACTAGTTTATTTGAATACATGAAGGGGTACCGATGCACCTTGATAGTGTACCAATTCACCATGTTATGAGAAGCCTATTATTGTTGAAAAAGAATCCCCAAACGGCTCCAAAACATCTCCAACGGCTATATACGACTTCAAACTCATTCTAAGCTATAAATACAAGCTGAGGACACTTGAAGAAGTAGGATAACAACTATCCAAGCAATCAAACACAAGAGAAAAGCTTTTCATTCTTATTTCATCTTTCTCTTGTAAATATTTGTTCTTGTGAGCTCAATCTTGTAAACACCCACCTTAGAGAGGTTTTCTTGTTTACATTTTCCTTTCATTATATAGGAATTTTGGTTCTAGCTTAGCCTGTGTAAAAGCTAGGGGAAATGTTCTAGTTTATCCCGTAAAAACTAGGGAATTGTAAAGGTTATCTCTTTGTCCTGTAAAAAGAAAGAACAAATTAGTGAATTTGTTGGAAAATCCTTGGTGAGGAGCTAAGGTAGTGGATGTAGACTTGGTTGAGAAGTCGAACCACTATAAATCACAGTGCAATTTTCTATCTTTTAATCTCCTTACTCACTAAACAAAAAAACCGATCCAACCTCTCTTGGCGAACATTTTCGGTTGTTGATTCGAGCGTCCGTAAAATCCCAACAATTGGTATCATAGCCTAACTCGTTAGAAGGTTTAACAACCTTGAGACGATCCTAGAAGACACTCTACCAATTCCCGACATAACCGAGAAGATGATTTCCACCTCAGGCTCGTTTCAACCGACAAGCCTCCCTACCAACCAACAAGCCTCCCTACCAATCGACAAGCCTCCATACTTCAATGGAGCCAACTATTGTCATTGGAAGAAATTAATGAAGTTATTTATCCAAGACAATGATCTTGATGCATGGGAGATGATCGAGAGCGGATACTCTTCTCCAAAGAAGAAGGAGAAGAAGTGGAGTGACCAAGAACGGAAGAAAACTCAACAAAATACCAAGGCCATACACATGGTGTTTTGTGCATTTGGTCCTGAAATCTATGAAGGAGTTTCTTCGTGTTCAAGTGTCAAGGAGCTTTGGAATAAGCTCGAGGAAATCCATGGAAACAAGAAAGAAGAACCAATAAGTTGTATTTGAGATTTGAGACCATGAATTCCAAATATACGAAATTAATTTCAAAACTCAAAATTGAAAATAAATCAATTTTGAAAGCTAGAGTTGATTTTGAAAATCAAAATGAAATTTTGAAAAATGATTTAGAGCTTTCAAAAATCAAAATAAATGATTTAGAAAAGAAATATTTTGAGTTAGAAGTTAAGCTTGAAAGTTTAACAAAAGAAAAAGAATTAATTTCTAAAAATAACTTATTATGTTTAAAAATGACAAAATGCTCACATTGTCTTTTTCATGGTCATAAGGAACATACTTGTCCTTTAAAGAAAGGAAAACATTTTAAAATTACACAAGTATGGGTTCCGAAAGGAACAAGGGGCATTTAAACTAACGTTCAAGGATCCAAAGCAATTTGGATACCAAAATCTACTTAAATGTCTCTTGTAGGTATGTGGGAGCAATGGTGATGATAGTGATGATATTCAAGATGCTCTAGCCACACATGAAAAGGAATGGGTAACCTCTAAGGTTAATGTTTTTAATTTTAGTTATTTGGTTGCTCATTTGATTTTAAGCATGCATGAGTTTTGTTTTTAAATGATTATACATTATTGTTTTAATCTCATGTATGTTAAAAATGTTTTATGATGAAAATTTTAAAGTTTTAATGATTTTTCAAAATTTTTGGTTCATCATAATAAATTTTTGGTCAAAATTGGTTTGAAATGCAAATGATATCTCTCTAATAATTGATATCAACTTTTCAAATACTTTGATTTTATAAATTTTGACCTAAATTAAAATGTTTATGCATGTGGTTTAAATGAAAATGATATCTCTCTAACAATTGATATCAATTTTTTTTTCAAATGCATAACATTTTTATAAAACTTTATGCATATGTACTTAATTTCAACTATTGATATTGCATAAAGTATTTTAGACTTGGATATATTGAATTTCATGTACTACTAACATGTTTGTTATTCTTTGTTGAAATTCAATTTTGTTTGAGTGTCGAGTTCTTAAAGCTAAATTTTGTTTGGAATGCACTTATTGAGGGGGAGCTTTTGATTTTTCAAATAAATTTTAAATGTCAAATTTATCACTTACTCTTCAAAGTTATTTTGAACTTTAAAGGTTGAATTATTTTTTATATAACAAAAAGAGGGAGAAGTTTTTGTTTAAAAAATTCAATTTCTTAATGAAAAGGGGAAAGCTTAACAATTGGTAACAATTGATATCTTTTTAACAATTAATATCATTTTGTTAACAATTGATATCTTTTTCATTATACAGGGGGAGTTTTTCCAAAAATAATTTTTCAAATGTTTTGTTATATCAGATTGTTGAATTTTTTCGATATAACAAAAAAATGTTTTTGGAAATTGAATTTATTCAAAGTTTTAAAAAGGATTCAAAAATAATTCAAAAATTAAAGGGTGAGTGCTTAATGTGTTGTATCCATGCACTCTGCAGTGTATCCATACACTGTGCATCGATGCATCAAATAGTGCATCCATGCACCTGTGACTGCTCAAAACCGAATGCAATTAGTGTACCGATGCACCATGCAGTGCATCTATGCACCTTGGCTGCAACGACTAGTAACAACTAGTTTATTTGAATTTAATGAAGGGGTACCGATGCACCTTGATAGTGTACCAATTCACCCTGTTATGGGCACCCTATTATTGTAGAAAAATAATCCCCAAACGGCTCCAAAACATCCCCAACGGCTATATACGACTTCAAACTCATTCCAAGCTATAAATACAAGCTGAGGACACTTGAAGAAGTAGGAGAACAACTATCCAAGCAATCAAACAAAAGAGAAGAGCTTTTCATTCTTATTTCATCTTTCTCTTGTAAATATTTGTTCTTGTGAGCTCAATCTTGTAAACACCCATCTTAGAGAGGTTTTCTTGTTTACATTTTCCTTTCATTGTAAAGGGGTTTTGGTTCTAGCTTAGCCCGTGTAAAAGCTATGGGAAAGGTTCTAGTTTATCCCGTAAAAACTAGGGAGTTGTAAAGGTTATCTCTTAAAGAAAGAACAAATTAGTGAATTTTTTGGAAAATCCTTGGTGAGGAGCTAAGGTAGTGGATGTAAACTTGGTTGAGAAGTCGAACCACTATAAATCGCAGTGCAATTTTCTATCTTTCAATCTCCTTACTCCCTAAACACAAAAACCAATCCAACCCCTCTTGGCGAACCCTTTCGATTATTGATTCGATCATCCGCAAAATCACAACAAAATGAAATGAAAAAGGTTTTGAAAATCATGGATTATCTTGGCAGCCCAATGTGACACTTTAGGCCCAATCGAGTTTAGGATGTTACAATCGCTTCAGCCTTTACCGACCTTGAAAGAGAAGGTGAAGAACGTGATATTCTACTGATAGAACATGAAGGGGATGATTTAAGAAAGATATGTACATGTTTGTTGTGTTCATTGTGTAAACATTTTAATTTTGGAAAAATCACAACCAACAACTTGATTGTAACAGTAACTAGCAGATTAACAAAAGCTTTTAAAGCAAATGTCAGAGTTTTATCTAAGACTTTTAGGATCTAAATGAATGGATAAATTACATTGCTGGTCACCATGGGCACCATAGCTTCTATGAAAGATTTGTTTGAGCTGATGGTGGTTTGAGGTTGAAGCTTAAGTGGAGGAGGAAGAGACATGTGAGATTTTAGATTTTTTAATTTTTTAATTACTAACTCAGAATTTCGTTAATGAGTTAATGGTTAAATGACTTAAATCGAACGAACCAATAACGTAAAGAATCATGTACACTTAATTAAAAAACCGATGATCAAGTCAACCATTCCAAAAACAAACATAAATATTGACTTAGTTTTATTCATATGAAAATCAATAACGAATTTTAATATTAAGACATCACTTGCCTATATTGAAATATGAAAGAAAGACGAAATATAAAAGAGTTTTATATTCAAAAGATAACTTTTTTTATAATTGGTAAGGCTTAATACAAAAATAAGTGTTTGAACTTTGCCTAAAAAATGTTTTAGTGCCCAAAGAATTTTTCACTAAAAATAGGTGCCTAATGTTTTTAAAGTTATATATTTAGGTGCCCGCTGTTAAAAATCACTGTTAATTGATGTTAAGTGACACATCTCAAGTTCTGGTAATTTTGAGAATTTATTTAAAATAAAAAATATTTTTTGTATTAAAAAAAGGAACAGTGCCCCCTTCTCCTTCCCCTTGCAATAGGTCGTCGGTCGGCCAGCAGTGACCATAACCGCCACCGGCGTCGACCTCCTATGAAAACCTCGGTGACCTTTTGTCGTAAGCTATTGCCGTTTGCCGTGGAGAAACGTTCGGAGTTTCGTCAGATTTTAAGCCACCGTCGCTATTTTTCATCGATTTCGACCGATCTCGACGTCCATATGCCACGCCGTCACCACCATTCGAACCACATCCAGTTCCTCTCAAAACCCATCCTCTTCGTCGCTCTGTCGGTGCTCCTCTGGTGTTCCACCATGGTAACGGGGTTGAAATGAGATATTTAATTTTTTTTATAATTTCATTAAAAGTTTGGGGGTTCTTTTGTAAACAAATTAAGTTTTTTTTTTCATTGAAAAATAATATTTTTATTATTAAAAAATAAAAAAATAAAAATATAACGCTGGACACCTAAAAATATAACTGAGGAAACTTTAGACACCAAATCATTTTTCAAGGTAAAGTTTATGCACTTATTTTTGAATTAAGCCAATTGGTAATCTAAACATATTGACAATACATTTGATTACGACGAGCAAATAATTTATATAAAAATTATTATGTCATCTAAAGTCTCTATATGAATATAGTTTTATTTCTTGGATTCATTGACATTTGAGATTTTAGAAGAACTTGTTAAAAGATAAAACATTTCGATTTTTGGTCACTGAGGTTATTTTCTCTATTATAAAAATATTGTAAGCCCCAAAAATCCTACCTTCAAGAGGGCATTTGCTTTATAAAAATATCATGATAAATAGTAACATTTTTAATTCACACAAAAAAATTATTATTAGGTAATAACTTATTATCAATAATAACATTTTTTAGTTAAAATATTAAGAATATCCTTACCTTCAAATTCTTAGATATTATACAATTTTCATCATATTAGACAAGAATACCCTGAAATAATGAATTTATTTCATATAGATATTTTCAAAAAAAAATATTTCATATGGATTTTTCTCAATTTTTATTCTCCATGCTTTACTCAAAATTATACATAGTAGTAATTATATATAAAAAATATGATACAATAAAATGTTAATAAATTTAAATAATTAAAATTATTTTATATTTTTAATATTTAATATATTAATCATTTATAAATTTATGAGGCAGAAAATGATATTATTGTAAAAAATATAATTATTTAAATAATATCTATCTTTGAGTAATTAAAAAATATATCTTAGGCATTGAAAAGTAATATATTTGTCTTTTCGAGCCCACTATTATTTTTATATTATATTATATTTTATATAAATAAATATGATATTTATTAGAATTATTTTGAGTAATTAAAATTATTTATATTTTTAATATTTAATATATTAACCATCTATAATTTTACGATGTAAAAATGATATTATTGTAAAAATATAATTATTTAGAATATCATCTATCTTTGAGTTATTAAAAAATGGATCTTATATATTGAAAAATTAATTTCTTTGTTCACTCGAGGCTGCAATATTATTTTTTTTATTATATTATATTTTATATAAATAAACATGATATTTATGAAAATTATTTAAAAATCTAAGTTGATAAACTAATTGTATTAGTTATATGTTGAATATATTTTTCTCAAAAACTAAATAATGTATTAATTAAAATATTTCTATGGATTATGATTCAAATATTTATAATTTAATATAAAATTTTAACTTGTTGGAAAAAAACATATATCACATAAATAATTTGGTAAATTATATACATCTAAGGGGCCGTTTGTTTACTACTGAATGGAACCATTCAGTATTGAATGCTGAACCGTTCAACATTCAGCGTGTTTGATTCTCACCTCTGAATGAAGACTATGCTGAATGAAATAACAAAACACTGCTGAATGATTCGGCATTAAAGTACATTCTGAATCATTAAACACCCGATATTTTACCATAAAACCTATTTTTTCACATGTCTTATTAAACAATCATATCTTATAATATAATAAATCATTATGAAGGTAAAAATGAAAATATTCATAATTCAAATCGTACATTCAAAACCATTATCAAACAATATTTCACATTCAGAGCCAATTCATACAGAGCCTTTAAATCATTCAGACCATTGAATCATTCAACGCTTAATTATTTTATTTTATCAAACAACCCCAAGTAATCTTATATTCCTTTAACCAAACACTGTAATATTTCATTCTAGCTAAATAAATGAAACAAGATAATATAACATTCTAAGAGTAATAGCACATTCTAATAATTTTATTTCCAAAAAGTAATCTTAAATTCCATGAACCAAGTATACCTAAAAGTAACCAGTTTTCTAATAAGCTTCACACCCATCTTTCCCATGAGTTCTTTAAAGTGTTCCATCAACAAGAAATATTACAAGAATTTCAATAAAAGAAGAAACATGGTATTTAGGTTCATTCAATCTCGATTTGTTGTGGGGCGTCTTCTTCCTCTAGGGATCCTTCAGAAGAAATCTCATCGTCACTGATCTTAGAGGCTTCCACAGTTCTAGCAACCCATTCCTTCAATGGATCTTCATTCAAATCAAGCCTTAAAATCCCAGCAAACATCCCTCCCATGAAGGCTACTGGCTCCTAAACACCGAAAATACGTCATTAACACCGTATGTTTCAAAGATGCACCCAATTTAGCATCTCCAACTGAAAGACATGTCAGAAATAGCAAAGCAGAGCAAATTTTCTTGAATAGGGCATTGGAAAAAAATGATTCCCCCACTTTTTTGGGAGTGGTGCAGATTTTGTTCTTCAAAATAGGGTGAATGCTACAGTGTTTTGGGAAGATGCTTAGACTACCCGGCATCTTCAGCGAAAGACGTACGGAAAACACATCTTCCAGCTTTCTTATTTGGGGAAGTGCATCTTCATCACCCTACTTGAGAAAAAAAAATCTGCAAAACCCCTTACACAGATTATTGCAGATTTGCCAGAAAAGCATAAACCTAGATTATTGCATATTTAAACCAACCAATTACTATTCTAAGAAATCTTTTAGGCCATGATTGTAACTTACTTACATCCTGCTCCTGGCTAACCTATCTTACTCAGATTTGTACGCAAGTGTTGTATGAGCACATGTATCTAATACGGGTATCTCCAAAATTTTTTTAAGTTTCCCATGCATTTGAAGAGTGTCGTACCTAGGGGTGAACAAAACTCGACTCAACTAAAAAAAACCGAATTTTTTGACTCAACACTAAAAAACTCGATTCGAATTTACTCACAACTCGTACTTTTATAAACTCAACTCATCTCGGAAATTTTTCAAATTTAAGTTATAAAATAGAACTCAAATAACTCAGAACTTTTAGTAATCAGTAGATTGGTTTTCAAGTTTGAGTCGAGTCCTCAACTATATATTATATATGTATATCGTATATGGTTATAGAAAACCGTTTAAATTGGAATAAAATAGTACCCTACATTATAAATATTTACAATTAAATTTAAATAGAAACTCGAACAACTCGGCTCAACATGAAAAAAATTCAAATAAAGTTCGAATTATTAAATAGGACTAGTCAACTCGACTAACTTGAAATATTTTGACTCGACTTGATCGAATACTCACCCCTAGTCATACCCCCATGTTTATGTCTGAAAATTGAACTTTGTGATAGTTGGACCATATTTTCAACACTTGGATACTGTGGGAAACAATTAGATAACTTTCCATAAACTTTTGGCTAACTGCACCAAGATACTGAAATTACTAACAATGTCTTACTAACTCTCTCATACTGGTTTTTAGCACAGTTACATTCCACAATGTTTTAAACAGACAAAATAGGTGTTGAGCTCCCTTTTGTTCTCATGCACCTGTATATATTATCAACAAGTGGAATAGCATATACCAGGCTACAATATCCAACCTGTGCCAACCAAGGTTATCCATTACTACATAAAGGCTAGAAAGCATAAAGCTGACTGTTGGTTATTACCATTGGAATATGCTCTATCCCTTATCCATGGGCCAGACACAAGTAGCTACTCCAATGAAACTGTTCTTTATAGCCTAAATGTAAACAAAAACTCTTTCTCCTTTAAAGAAACCTTCTAAGGATTATTTAAGAATTTCCCAATAAGTTTTCATTTTCAGATTTTAATACTCTCCATATCTAGGAGTACTAGCCTACATGGTATAGTTGCTTCCTGTTATTTTTCACCTCAAAGTCAGAACAAATGTATTCAGGTCGTTTGTTAGACAATTGAAACTTATTATGAACTACACTACATAGTCAAATATAATGAGTCACAACAAAAGTAAATGAGATCATAGCAAAATCACCATAATGCATCTTGGCTGTTCCAAACACAGTTTGAAAGTCGGCTTCTGTTTAATGAAGCTTAAGTACCCTTGATTAAATTGCCATAAAAAGCTGACCATCTTTTCAAAGTTAAACATGATTCACACTCATTTCGTAAAAGACAATGGTATAAGGAAAATGTCAAAGAAAAAAGGCCAAGTTTTCTCTTGTTTGGTAGGAAGCAAATAGGAGGATCACGGCACGAACTTCAATTCTTCATTAATGGGAACCAAAGTAGAAGGAAAATGTGATCTCTGCTGAGATTTATAGACGAGGTTTTACAATGGACTGATAAACTCACACGCCTAACAAACTGCAAATAATCGAACAGTCTACTTTAAATCAGAACTAGGTCCTCTGGCTCCTACAACCTGACCCTTAAAACCACCTAAACAGAACTATGTTTTAGTTCTCAAATAATTGTTCTAAAAGACTGGCATCCTAGGATGGATATCCCTCTAAAGCCAATTTATTATCTAACTCGACCACGATAAGACACAATTTTATGTCATAAGTGCGAACTTAGGAAGTTAAATTAAAAATCAAGGTTCAGGGAATTACAAAATTTTAGGAGAGCGGAATTAGATAATCAATTAAAAATATAAACAAAATTCTTAAACTATATAAGAATTTGAAATTTTCAGGATGCCATCGCACCCAGCACCGCTCCATCCATCCTAAACTCGACGAAAGGAAAGCAGCAAACTAAGTTGGTTCTTTAGGAGTTTCAAAGCCTCAAAATCCATTATAATTATATCCTGGTGTAGACGTAGAACCCAAGATCAGGTCAAAATTCAAACATGGAGAAAGGACAAGAACACACCAGTCCGATGCACCTTAAACAAAAGAAATTATTGGGCAATCAAAAACGTCAAAAAAAAAAAAAGAATGTTGAGCGGACCTTAACGGCTTGATTGAGGATGGGCACTTGATTGGGATCGAAGAAGAAGGCTTTAACAACCCTCTGCTGGGGCAAATTTGCATTACGATTCGAATAAAAGCAGGAACGTTTCTTCCAAGTCCACTGCCAAAAAAACAAAATATATGATTATAGCATACAGAAAGAGAAAGGAAATGAGAATGGAAGTATATGTGAGGTAATTGGAGTACCAGGGCAGACGAGCAATAGTTGACTACACACACCACTCCCATTTTCTTTATCTCGTATGTTCTGTGTGCTTCTGGCGTTTTTTCAATTATATATATTCGATTTCTTAATTATTCTAAATCCAACATGTAATTCTATAAACAAACATTGTGTTTCTTAAAAATAAAATTAAAAATAAAAATAAAAATAAAAATAAAAATAAAAATAAAATTAAAAAATTATTCATAAACTATTTTTATTATAATTAAATCATTATTTAAATTTTGACAATTTTAAGGGGTGTATCAAAAAATATCACACTAAATAGAATAATTTTTTCTATAATTGCATTTCCACGTTTGGTTCATGGAAAAGATTTTCATGATAATAATATTTTCCCAATAATAATATTTTTTGTTAAAATGGTAAGAATGTTATTATCTTCAAATTTTTTAAGCATTTGACAATTTCCACTACTTTGGAAAAAAATACTGTAGTGATTTGCGGAAGCTCGAATCGACAACCGAAAATGTTTATTAAGAGGGGTTGAGTCGGTTCTTGTGTTTAGGGAGTAAGGAGAATGAAAGATAGAAAATTTGCACATCGATTTATAGTGGTTCGACTTCTCAACTAAGTCTACATCCACTACCTTAGCTCCTCACCAAGGATTTTTTAAAAAATTAACTAGTTTGTTCTTTCTTTTTAAGGACAAAAAGATAACCTTTACAAACTCCCTAGTTTTTTCACGTGCTAAATTAGAACCTTTCCCTAGCTTTTAGCAGGCCAAGCTAGAACCAAAACCTCTTTACAATGAAAGGGAATGTAAACAATAAAACATCTCTAAGGTAGGTGTTTACAAGAATTAAGCCTACAAGAACAAAAATATTTACAAGAGAAAGATGAAATAAGATTGAAAAACTCTTCTCTTGTGTTTGATTGCTTGGATAGGTGTTCTCTTATTTCTTCAAGTGTCCTCAGCTTGTTTTTATAGCTTGAAATAAGTTTGAAGTCGTATCTAGCCGTTGGGGATTAATTTTCTACAAAATAAGGTTGTCCAGAACTAGAAGTATCGATACTCCACTATAGCGTATCGGTACTTCCTTGTTAAGTTCAAATTAACCAGCTGTTGCTAGCCGTTGGAGTCGTGTAGTATCGATACTGTCCTAAGGGTATCAATACAACTTTGCATTATGGTATCGATACCCTTTCATGGTATTGATATTATTTTTGTATTCTGGAATTTGAACCTTCATGGTAGTATCAATACTACCTTGATGGTATTGGTACTACCTTTGCCTATGATATCGATACCATAAGAACAATATCAGCACTGTTCATGTGGTATTGATATTGAAAAGAACAGTATCGGTACTTATTTGTATTTTGTGCTCAATTCCAATTTAAACGGACTTTGAATTATTTTTGAAATCTTTGAAAAACTTTGAATAAATTCAATTCAAGTCCAAAAACATTTTGCCTTAATTGTTATATCAAAACTTAGTTATACAATCTCCCCCTTTTTGATATAACAAAATATTTGAAAAATTGTTTATGACAAAACTCCGCCTTAATAAAATGTTTAATGAAAAAGATACCAATTGTTGGAAAATATATGAAAAATGTTCAGCTCCTCCTTTTTCATTAAGAAATTAAAATTTTCAAATCATACTTCTCCCTCTTTTTGTTATATAAAAAACAATTCAATCTTTAAAGTTTTAAAATAACATTGGAGAGTAAGTGATAAATTTGACATTTAAAAAATCATTTGAAAAATCAAAGCTCCCCCTCATTAAGTGTATTTCAAACAAAATTTGACTTTAAAAGTTTGACACTTAAACAAAATTGAATTTCAACAAAGAATAACAAACATGTTAGTAGCACAAGAAATTCAATATATCCAAGTCTAAAATGCTTTATGCAATACCAATTGTTGAAATTAAGTACATATGCATAGAGTTTTCCAAAAATGTTATTCATTTGAAAAAAATTGATATCAATTGTTAGAGATATTGTAACACCCCAACCTGTATTCGACCCGAATACGAGTCTGATATGTCACATTGACTTTTTAAAACGATGTTCTTACAAGATAACAAAACATTTGAACTCATTTTAAGAAAATACAATAATATTCTATGCGGTATGAACAGTGAAAATTTTTGAATATAAATTGTGTATCGATGCACTGCTACACTAACTTTCGTAAATCGTACATAAAACTCGTAAAAAAATTTAACCGTTCATTACTATGCATTTACATTTACATAAATAAGTTTAAAACATTACAAAACTCGATCAGAGTATAAATACTTAATTTATCGACTTTGTTTACATGCCAACCTATTTTCACATAATAAGACATACTACTTAATCTACTTCTGATCTGACCTTCAAGTGGAGATATGTTGTTCTGTTAAGCTTAGCTTTGATCATCCTGCTTCTCAGTACCTACGTGTAAATCGCTTACACGCTAATTCATAGACTTAGTGAGACATATAAATATAATAATAATACATTCCTTATGAATATGAACATGCAATCTATCCATTTAATCATGTCATATGTAATTCAATGTAAACAATAACAATATGGTAACATATAACTATAATAATGCAATTACCTTTGATAACCTTTTATAGGCCCATGTACATTTTTGAGAACTCAAGGTATTCGAGTACATTGAGGTTGTTCACTATTGCTGTCACCAAAGCTTGTATGGGGTCCCACTAGGGGCATATGAATTTTGTCCCGAAGGACCTATGTACTATATTTGTCCCGAAAGACCACTCCTTAAGAACCATATACATATTCCAGTGGATCAAATCTGTCTCAAAAGACCCTGTAAATGTTCTAAAGGATACATATATATCCCGAAGGACCACGTAGAACCCTCGACTCTTGGCATGCCAACTATACCTACAGCTCTTATATCGTATACCATGGGCATTATTCTTATGTTTCATATGTTCATGTACTCATGTCCTTTCTCTTGTGATCACATAGCTCATATCATTTATCATATCACATGTGCATTTGAAAGCTATATACATATATCATTTATCATTTCATATGAACATATATATCTTATGCATGTATCATAATAATTATCATGTATGCATGTTCATAACTATTGTACTATGAAAATCAACCTAGGAATTAGACTTATCACAAGTCTTATTCCATCGTACCATACTTATAATATGCACTCACCTATATCTCTTTGTCCTTCCCTCGATCAATCTTACTTGTCACTTGTTCCGGAACTCGTTTAGGCTCAATATCTACATAAATATAATTTTCAAGATGATTATCAGAAGACTAAACCTTATACTTCGATGCTATTAACTTAAACGAATTTAATAAACTCATATTCCTAATTTCTTTTAGGAGTGTACCGATGCATTATGGGTGCATCGATACCCAAAATAACTTCGAAATTTCCATGCATCGATGCACCCCTTAATGCATCGATACATCTTCAAAATTTGTCTTAGTGCATCGGAACCCATTCATAGTGTATCGATGCACTCTACACAGAACAAACTTTTTCACCCGAAAATTCATCAACTATTCACTAAATTTCCTCATACAAAACTCCTTTCATACCACTAAACTCATCTACAACCATTTTAATTAACTTCTATCATCTCAACATCTTATTATCTCCCATACTCATCCAAATTCTTAAAACCAAGAATCATACCAAATTTTTCATGTTATCCAAACTTACTTCTAACACTTATAACTTCTTATTCTCATAGATGACAAGTCAAATTCAACCTCCAAATTCATTTAAACCCTTTTATTCAAATTTTCACTTTTCCACTTCTTATTTTTAATCCATCATAACTTACAAATCTTTGAGTTTTTATGACCTTCTTCATCTCCATCATGTTTCCTAAGTATTCCTTAACCAAAACCATACTTTAATCTTAAGGATTAACCAAAAGAAATCAACTTACCTTGGCTTGGGATGCTTCACGTTGGAGAAGAAGAAGATGAAGAAAGAAGATATAAGAGTTATCTGGAAACATTTGTTTCTTACTCATTATCCACATGGGTATTATAATACCCATTTAATTATTATTTAATTATTCAATCATCACCACTTGTTCAATGACCCAATTACCCCTTCCTTTATCCTTCATTTGCTAAATTATCCTACACCATCTTTCAATTACTTCCTTAACTTTTCAATTTCTTTAATCTGGTCATTGAATTTTAAAGATTCATACTTTGGTCACTAACTCAATATTGAGGATGTTACAGATATATCATTTTCATTTAAACCACATGCATAAACATTCAAATCTAGGTCAAAATTTAAAAGTTATAAAATTAAAACATTTGAAAAATTGATATCGATTGTTAAAGAGATATCATTTGCATTTAATCAATTTTGACCAAAATTCATTATGATGAACTAAAAATTATAAAAAAATCATTAAAATTTTAAAATATTCATCATAACATCTTTTTAACATACATAAGATGATAAACAAAACATAATCATTTAAAACCAAAGACTCATGCATGCATAAATCCAAATGAGTAACCAATTAACCAAAATCAAAAGCATTAAGCTTAGAGGTTACCCATTTCTTTTTGAACGTGTGGCTATAGCATTTTAATATCTTCACTTTCATCATCATCATCATTACTCCCACATACTTACAAAAGACATTTATTTCAATTGGTATCCAAATTGCTTTGGATCCTTGGACGTTAGTTTCAATGTCCTTTGTTCCCTTAGAAACCCATACTTGTCTAATTTTAAAAGATTTTATTTTCTTTATAGGACAAATATGTTTCAAATGACCATGAAAATGACAATGTGGGCATTTTGCCATTTTTAAACATAATGAGTTGTTTTTAGAAATTAATTATTTTTCTTTCGTTAAGCTTTCAAGCTTAACTTTTAAATCAAAATTTTCTTTTTCTAAATCATTTATTTTGACTTTTGAAAGCTCTAAATCATTTTGCAAAATTTCATTTTGTTTTTCAAAATCAATTTTTGCATTCAAAACCAAATTATTTTCATTTTTAAGTTTTGAAATTAATTTCTTATATTTGGAATTCATGGTCTTAAATCCCAAATACAACACATTATAAGTATCTTGTAACTCATCAAAAGAATATGAATTTAATTCATTTAAGTTAGAAGGGGACAATCATACTTGACATGCCCCGTTCTTTGATAATTGAAGCATACCTGGGGACTCTTCTTTTTGGTTGATTCATGCTTCACTTTATTGGAAGACATGAATCTCTTGAATTCTTTGAAGAGCTTGGCCATCTCTTCTTCTTCATCAGCGTCTTCATCCACCTCATCACTTGAATCTTGATAGCTTTCATTGGTGGATTTGAAGGCAATGCCTACCTCATTCTTCTTTTTTGTTTTTCTTTTCTTCACATTCTTCATCTTCCTTCACCATCAACTCATGAGTGAAAAGGGAACCAATTTGCTCGTCGAGAGTGAGAGACTTTAGGTCTCTAGCTTCGATAATGGTTGTCTTCTTCGATTTCCAAGACTTTTAAAGAGAATACATCATGTTCATAACAAGCTTCTTATTAGGGATTACTTCTCCAAATCCCCTGAGACCATTGACAATCACAGAAAATCTATCCGTCATAGTTTTGATATCTTCATCGGGTTCTATTTTGAAGTTATCATAGCTATGGTTGAAAAGACTTATCTTTGTTTCCCTCACTTCGTCAGTTCCTTCATGAGTAACTTGGAGCTTATCCCAAATCTCCTTGGCATTGGAACACGAGGATATTCTTCCATATTCATCTGGGCCTAAAGCACAAAAGAGAATATGCATAGTCTTAACATTAAGCTGGAACTTTTTCTTCTCTTCATTACTCCAATCATTGAACTCATCGAGTGGAGTGGAGTAACCCTTCATGATTGAGTTCCAAGCTCATAGATCGTTGGCTTGAATAAAGAACAACATATTTTTCTTCCAATAAGCATAATTTGCTCCATTGAAGAAGGGTGGCTTGTTTACCGATTGTGAATCTTGAATGAGTGAATCTTCAATGTAATAGGCATCGGAGGTTGAAGCCATCTATTTGTCGGTTGCGTTGGGAATTAGCAGAGCTTCTTCAAGGGTCGTCTTAAGATTGTTAAACCTTCTAATGACTCAAGATCTGATACCAATTGTTGGGATTTGCGGAAGCTCGAATCGACAACCGAAAATGTTTACCAAGAGGGGTTGAGTCGGTTCTTGTGTTTAGGGAGTAAGAAGAATGAAATATAGAAATTTTCCACAGTGATTTATAATGGTTCGACTTCTCAACCAAGTCTACATCCACTACCTTAGCTCCTCACTAAGGATTTTCTAAAAAATTCACTAATTTGTTCTTTTTTCTTCAAGGACAAAGAGATAACCTTTACAAACTCCCTAGTTTTTCACGGGCTAAACTAGAACCTTTCCCTAGCTTTTAGCAAGCTTAGCTAGAACTGAAACCTCTTTATAATGAAAGGAAATGTAAACAAGAAAACCTCTCTAAGGTAGGTGTTTACAAGAATTATGCTTAAAAGAACAAAAATATTTACAAGAGAAATATGAAATAAGATTGAAAAACTCTTCTCTTGTGTTTGATTGCTTGGATAGGCATTCTCTTACTTCTTCAAGTGTCCTCAACTTGTTTTTATAGCTTGAAATGAGTTTGAAGTTGTATCTATCCGTTGGGGATGTTTTGGAGCTGTTGGGGACTAATTTTATGCAAAATAAGGTTGTCCAAAACTACAAGTATCAGTACTCCATTATGGGGTATCAATACTACCTTTGTTAAGTTCAAATTAACTAGTCGTTGCTAGCCGTTGGAGCCTTGTAGTATTGATAATGTCTTAAGGGCATCAGTATTACTTTGCATTATGGTATCGATACCCTTTCATGGTATCGATACCATTTTTGTATTTTGGAATCTGACCCTTCATGGTAGTATCGATACTACCTTGATGGTATCAGAACTACCTTTGCCTATGGTATTGATACCATAAGAACAATATCGGTATCGTTCATGTGGTATAGATACTGTAAAGAACAGTATCAATACTTCTTTGTATTTTGTGCTCAATTCCAATTTAAATGGACTTTGAATTATTTTTGAAATCTTTGAATGAATTCAATTCAAGTCCAAAAATATATTTTGCCTTAATTGTTATATCAAAACTTAGTGCTACAAATACCCGTAGACTAATGATTTATTTTTATAATGATCTGTCTCGATTCTTATTTTTTGTACTTTATTGAAAATTATAAACATAATAATAATATATAAAGAGTTTAATTTAATAAAATATTAACAAATATGAGTATTTAAAATTATTTTTTATTTTTAATATTCAATATATTAATTATTTGTAATTTTATGAGGTGAAAAATAATATTAGTGTAAAAATGTGATTATTTAAAATTATATCTAGCTTTAAATTATTAAAACATAGATCCTATACATTAGAAAATAATATCTTTGTCTACTCGAGATAATAATATTATTTTTTTCATATTGTATTATATTTAATATAAATATAATACTTTTGAAAATTATTTAAAAATATAAGTTTAATATACTAATTATATATTTAAATGTGTTTTTTAAAAGTAAGATAGTATAACGATAAAAAATATTTCTATGATTTTTCATTCAAATATTTATAATTTAATTATTAAAGTTTAACTTAAAAAACATATAGTACAGGGATAATTTGATAAAATATACATTCAAATAATCTTATATTATTTCAATAAAATACTATAATTTCACATTTCTGCTAAACAAATCAAATAAGATAATACAATATTATCATAGTAATGTTACATTTCAATAATGTTATTCCCAAATATAATCTAACATTTAGTGAACCAAACACCTCGTGTATATTAATATTCAACTCAAGAGTTAGAGGTATATTTAGGAGTGAGCCTAGGGCTGTAAATGAGCCGACTCGAACTCGAAAAATTTAAAATTAGACTCGACTCGAAAACTCGCAAGTTAAAAATTATCAAGCTCAGCTCGAACTCGAAATATAATATTGAAACTCGACTCGAACTCGAAAATGCTCGAACTCAAAAAAAATCCAAGAGCTCGATTGAGGCTCGAGACTCCAGCTCGATTGAAGCTCGAGACTCGAGCTCGATTGAATCTCGATTTTTGAGCTCAATTCAAGCTCGAACTCAAACTAGAATTTGAACCTACAAAAATCTTATATTACATTTAAAAATATATTTTTAAAATTTTATAATTATCAATAATTTATTTTTAATAATGTAATTTTAAAAAAATCCTAAATTATAATATAACATTTTTTTTCGAGTAGCTCGCGAACTTTTAGAGTCGAGTATTAAGTAGCTCGTTAAGAATTCGAGTCGAGTTCATTCGATTCGAGTGTTGATCGAGCTTTGACCGAGTCGATCTCAAGTAGCTCGCGATTTGTCTCGTCTCATTTACAGCCCTAAGTGAGTCTGCCTAGGTTATAACCCACCCCATGTCCAAGAAAAAAAAAGATAGTATATAATTTAAAAAATATATAAAAATTGTGTTAAAAATTATATTAACCTAGTTGATATATCTTTTTTTTTTATTTTTATTAAGCTAAAATGATTATAAACTAATATATGTTGTAAATACTCTCAATGAATAACAATTATTCCTTTAATTATTGAGATCATAAACGAATCCATTTTATATTGAGGATTGTCAATGGACACCAAAAAAATTCTAAATTTTTTTTCTATATAAATATAATATATATGATATAAAAGTAAAAAAATGACACCCATTTCAAAAAAGTTTTAACATCCTTTAAAAAATGGGTCGCACATTTTAAAAAAATTAGCCACTTCCTCCACATATGATACTTTTTAAAATTTAACTCTACCCTACTTTAACCTTATTTTTTTTATTTTATAAAATATTTAATAACAAAAAATTAAAAATCCCTTCCCAAGTTTTTCATCAACGATATTCACTCATCTTTTTCTAAAAATAGTTTTTCTCTATGAACCCTAACCCACAATTTTCATCCGTTAACAGAACAACATAAATTTTTTAACAATTCTCAAGAAGAAAGACGAATCGAATCAACTCACATTCTAGCATCAAGAGAAATTTAATTAAATTTACTTATTATTTTCTTTGAGTTTTCAATGTTTCAATGTTTTGTTTTGAATTAATGTTTCAATATTTTTACAATTATTATTTGATACTGATAATGAGTTTGTGGGTTGCTTTTAAATTTTGAGATAATTGTTGTTATTGTCTAAGATATGTTAATAAGTTCATTGTTATCGTTCAAATAGTTGCGTTGACACTACATATTTTTTTATTGCAATAATGGATATCCACTATTTTCAATGTTTTATTTCATTCTATATTTTTGTGAAGATTGTGAAACTTACATTGATTTTGCCGGTTGTTACGACAAGTGTGGAAAGAACTTTTTATGCAATGAAGATTATGAAAAACCGCTTAAGAAATCAAATTGGATATCAATATATGAGTGATTGTTTGGTTACAAATGTTGAGAAAGATATTTGCAATACAATCGACAATGAAAAAAATAATTCAATGATTTCAAAACTAATTTATTTGATGTTTATTTTCTTTTAGTTATTTTTAATAGTCTTGTATTGCTTTAGTTATATTTCACACTAATTTATCGAGTTTTAGTGTTATTCATTGATTTACATGACTTTATCTATATATTGTTTAAGAGGATGCTTTTGTTATATTGCTTTAGTACTAGATGAAAAAAGTCATGAGTGAGAATAGACGAGAGAGAGAGAGAGAGAAAAGTTGAATGGTCATTTGTCCTCCAGTGAGGAATGAACGATTTTTGTGGACAATCTGAGTAAGAGAGTGTCTAGGAGAGCTGTCAAGGAAAGTTTCCAACACCACAATAATGTATTACATGTTTACATTCCGATCAAAACCAATAAACCTAGGTATAGGAACCATACGTTTGCCTTTGTTCAGTTCGAGAAAGAGGTGGGGTTAAAGAAGATGATTGAGAATGTAAACATTGCCTGGATTGATGGGAATAGAGTTTATGTTGGAGCTGCAAAATATAAGAGAAAGAAGGCTATGTTAGTAGATGATAATACGTACCAAATGGTTAATGAGAAGTTGAATAAAGGTGAGGATGGTAGGAAAAGAGAAGAAACAATTTCTTTGAACAGATTGAGAGATAGAAGATCTTATAAGGATGTATTGATTTCGAATGAAAGGAGAAGAAATTAAAAGAGTCCAATGGATAAAATAGATGGGGGGTTCGAGAAGGGGTTTAGGGGTAAGAAATGTGTGGGAGATGCACATCCCCTCGGGGGAATCGGATTGGGTAAAATTTTCTCTAATATGTATCGTTAAACCCTTATTTAAGTTGGGTCTGGTTCAAAAAGGATTGAAAAGTGATGCGATAAAGGTGAAGGTTTCCAAATAAGGTTATGCATGGAAATCATGCATTGTCACCTTTGGTTCGAAAAAAGAACTTGAAGAGACTTGGTCAAATAAGAAAGAGGAGTTAATATTCTAGTTTGACTGGTTGGAACTCCTGGTCAAAGAAAGAGGTATTCCAATGGCATTCTGCTCGGTGAAACTATATGACATACCACTGTTATGTTGGAATTCTTCTTTCTTGGAGAAGCTAGTTGGGCGATGGGGGAAACTGATGTGCATTCAGGATTACACGTTGAAAAGGATGGATTTGTCGGTAGCTAGGGTACTGTTGAGGGTGGCAAACACATTTGACGTGCCGGATTGGGTAACATTAGGTGCATATGGAATATCGTACAAAGTTATTATAAAAAAATGATCGTCTTCTACGAATTCAGTTGTAGAGTCAGAATTAATTTCAAAGGTGGGATCGAAATATATGTTCAGTAATGGTGCAGCGATGGACGAGGAGGAAGAAGGTAGAGAAGTTGGGGTGGTTGAAGGAGGTGATTTGTTAGCTAAGGAAAAATGTTTAAGGATTAACAAGTGGCTAGATGTGACTGGGTTAGTTGAAAATACTGGCGGCTGTGAGAGTTTGATGTCAATGCAACAGGAAATAGATGGAGAACATAATAAGAGAAGTGTGTCAGAATTTTTTAACTTAAGTAGGGTCTATAGAGGGGACTTTGAGGGGATTGGTCTCAGGGAAAATTTGAATTTTGGGGGGCTGTGGTCAAGCCTATTTTGAAAAAAACAGTGAGCCCACTTTTCAAATGTTAAAAATAATACTATTTGGGCTAGTTATTAATTTACACCTGATGGGTTTTGGGAAGGATATGGAAGGTAGAGCAGAGCCTATAAGTGATATGGATTGTATGGATAAGGCATGAGTTGCTAGAGAAAAAGAATTAGGTAAAGTCGGTATTACAAGTTTCTCGATAAAGAGAGTGGATCAGGAAAGAAATATACAATTATGGTTTCTTCATAGGTGCAATCAAGAGAAAAATTATTGGAAAGGGCCACTTCCCGTTCCGAGTGCAATGGATCAGTTAAAGAGAATGCAAGGGCAACAGTAAGGATAAGAGGTTTGAGAGAGTATATAGGATGACCGGGGGAGTTAGAGACAAATACCAATCAGAAGTGGGTGATATGACTTTCCTAGTAATAGAAGAGGATGAAGAAATTAATACTACATGGGAAGTGGGATATCTCCTAGGTATATCTTTTAGGAGGAAAAAGCAGTGGTGGAAAAATTAGCTCAAATGGGTAAAAGGTTTGGGGAGGAGGGAGGTCGTTAGACACTCATCATCCTATAGGGGTTGTATTTGTATTAATGTTAAAGTTTTCTTGTTTGTCTTGGAATGTTCGGGGATTAGGGAGAAAGAAGAAGGTGCAGGCAGTTAGAAGAAAGATAGGGGAAAAAATCGTTAGTGATATTTATTTAGGAAAATAAAGTGCAAATGATGAACCAATCACTGTTGATGAGTGTGGGAGGGAGTTTTTTGCAAAGTTGTGTGGTTGCACCTTCAATGGGGACTGTAGGAGGGTTATGTACTCTTTGGGATGAAGACAAGATTGATGTATTGAACCAGGTTGTAAATAGGAAATTTGTTGATGTTTTAGGAAACTTTAAAGATTCTGGTATTAAATGTTGGTTTGTCAATGTCTATGGTTCTACAATTGAAGCGGAAAATGAAGGTTTTTTATTGAGTTATTGTCATTTGTGGAACAAGCTACTGGACCTATTTTTGTAGGAGGAGATTTTAACTCTTATTTGATCCCTGAAGAGAAACTTGGGAAGACTCAAAATTTTCATTCAATGAAGGTATTTTTGGATTTTATTCAAATATCGGATTTTATTGTTCTGCCATTGAGTGGTGGTACTTTCACTTGGGGAAATAATAGAGATGAACAATCGGTTGTGAGGTTAGATATATTTATGGTGTATTCATTGTTTTTAAATATGTTTCCAAGAATATCTCAATTATTGCTTCCTCGTTCTGTTTCTGACCATAATCCTATTTTGTTAGAGAATATTTTGTTTGATTGGGGTCCTCAACCGTTTAAGTTATTTAATTATATGTTGGAGGATGTTAGCTTTCAGTAAATGATAAAATAAAAGTTTTGGGAGTTGAAGATTAGGAAGAGACGCATAGGACTTTCTTGGTTATTGAAACAAGTTATGGTGGTTGTTAAAGAATGGTCAGGAAGTAAACATTTTGGACTATCAAAAAAAATAGCAGAGCTGGATAAATCCATACATAAAATGGAATTGGTGAGGCAACAAGGTTCGTAATTAGTGGACTTCGATCAGATCGTTAAAATAAATAATGAATTATAGAAGCTCTATCAAAGGGAAGAAAGAATTTGGCATCAGAAATCGAGGAGTAAATGGTTTTTGGAAGGGGATCATAATTCTCGGTTCTTTCATCAATGTGCAACATAGAGGGGTAGGGTGAATTCCATTTTTTCGTTGAAGATCGAAGGGGAGGAGTGTTCGAATCATGAAGTCATTAGAGCTCATATTTATCATCATTTTAAAGAGGCTTATAACTCAATAAAAACTTTAGAGGCAGTTGAGATAAATGTGGAGTTTACAAAGATTTGTCCAGATATGGCTCAGAGGTTGGAAGTGGAATTTACAAAGGAGGAAATATGGGGTATCGTGTCAGAGTCGGATCCGAATAAAGCTCCAAAGCCAAATGGGGTTAATTTGGGATTCTTCAAAAAAATTTGGATTTATATTAAGGAGGATGTTATGAGGTTTTGCGGGGATTTCTTTGCTGGAAAATAATGGGAGAGAGGTATTAACCACTCTTTTATTACGTTGATTCTTAAGAAAGTGGGTCCTGATTACATTGATGATTTTCGTCCCATTAGTCTTGTTGGGGGGTCTTTATAAAATCATATCGAAGACGTTAGCTAGAAGACTTAGAGGGTGCATGGAGTGTTTAATTGGGTCTTCACAGTTTACCTTTATCCCGAGAAGACAAATTTTAGATTGTTTTTTCATGGCAAATAAGAGATTGAATATTGGAGGAGAAAAGGGTTAGCCAATATTGCTTTTAAAGTTGATTTTACGAAAGCGTATGATTCAATTGACTGGTGTTTGTTTATAAAGGTCATGGAGCTAATGGGGTTTGGTGAAAAATGGGTTTCTTGGATTCGGAAGTGTATTTCTACTGCTTCAGTTTCTATTTTAGTAAACGATTCACCAACGGAGGAATTCAAGATATCTAGAGGTCTTCGTCAATGGTGTTCCTTATCACCCTTACTGTTTAACCTGGTGGGAGAGCTTCTTAGTTGTTTGTTGTCAAAAGCTGTTAATTTAGGTTTGTTTGCTGGTTTTACCATAGGAAAACAAGGACATGCTTTTAATATTTCCCATTTATAATTTACTGATGATCTTTTGATTTTTTGTGGGGCTTCAGTTAATCAATTGAAGAATGTTAGGAGGGTACTGGTGATTTTTGAATTGTTATCGGTTCTCGAGATAAATTTTGTTAAAAATAAGATTTATGGGATTAATGTGGAGGAGGGGTTGTTAAAACAATGGGTTGATTCCTTTTGCTATTCGGTGGGTTCTTTCCCATATGATTATTTGAGAATTCCTTTTGGAGCTAAGAGAAATTCGGAAGCTTTGTGGGAACCAGTTGTGAGGATATTTCAACCAAATTTTCCGGTTATAAAGCTGCGTCTTTTCGTTAGCTAGTAGAACAGTGCTTGTAAAGTCGGTGCTAAGTTCTCTACCTATTTATTTTTTGTCTATATTTAGAATTCATGCACATGTATTGAAAGTTTTAAATTCTATTATGAAAATATTTTTGTGGGGAGGATCGCGTGAGAGGAAAAAGTTGCATTGGGTGCAGTGGTCTTCTATGTGTTTGCCTAAGAGTTGTGGATCCCAAATTTACAGTTGGTGAATAGAGCTTTATTAGGAAAATGGGTCTAGAAATTTTCTTCTGAAAAGGATTTAGGATGGAAACAGTTGATTTGTTGTAAATATAATATGTACTGTAATGATATTTTTATGAAGGAGGTACCAACCAATGTTTCTTGGTTATGGAAGAATGTTGCTCAATGTTGGATGAAAAATGATGTGTTTGGTGAGGCTGCTCGGAATAAGATGATTTTAAAAGTTGGGGATGATAAATCCTTTTCATTTTGGCATGATGTTTGGATCGATAGGGCGTCTTTAATGGTTAGGTTTCCAATACTATATGCTTTATCAGTTAAAAAAGAGGGCAAAATTTTAGATTTTGGTTTTTTTAGCTCTGCAAGGTGGATATGGGATATCAAATGGAAGAGGAATTTAGTAGATTGGGAAGTTAACGTGTGGATTAAATTTATGACTTTATTGGATTATGTCAATATTGATCAGAGTCGTGTGAATTGCTTATTATGGAAAGGTTATGGTGATGGGGTATACTCGGTGAGGTCATATTTGAAGGGATGGTTCGAGCTACTAGGGGTTGACCAACATTGGAGTCCGATGGTTTGGAGTGGCCTTGTTCCTCCGAGGGTGGAATCTTTCCTTTGACAGGTTATGATCAAAAGGATGGATGTGAAGTGTGAGTTAGTGAAGAGAAAGGTTCCAAGTATAGTGGATACATTTTGCCCGTTATGTGGGTTGTTTCCTGAATCAATATTGCATTTATTTTTGCATGTAATGTTTCTTGGGTGTTGTGGTGTAGATTTTTAAGATTTTGGAAGGTTCATTCTTCTTTGCATTTTGCCCATGATGTTTTTCTGCAAGCTTGGTGGGGGTTGGTTATGAATTTTGAAATCCGGAAAGTTATTCCTGGTGTTGTCTTGTGGTATATATGGAAGTATAGAAACATGTTAGTGTTTGAGGGTGTGTCATTGGATTAGATTAACTTGTTTTTCCTAGCTAGATATAGACTGGTGGCATGGTTAGCTATAAAATACAAAGAGTTTTTGGGGTTGTTTGACTGCCTTATAGGGATCATTCTGTTGCGGATAGGTGTGACAGATAGGGGAGTAAGGTGTTATCTCGGGCTCTGTGGGTTTCACCTCCTGAAGGTTTTTTCAAATTAAATGTGGATGGTGCTCACAGATGATTGGATGAAAGAAGGGTATAGGAGGGATTATTAAAGATTCAGGGGGTTCTATGTTGGCATCATTCTCAGAGGCAGTTGGGAAGGGGCCTCCTACAACTACTGAAATGTTGGATATTAAAAAGGGTTTGAATCTATTCTTTGATTCTCAATGGAGTTGCAAAGGAAGATTTATTGTTGAGTGTGATTGTCTTGTTGTGGATAATTGGATAAAGAATTTGGGGGTTGTTCGAATCAGTTGTGTTTACTGTTGAATGAAATCTTAGAGATTTATAGGGATAAAGGTGTGGTGATCAGACATATTTTCAGAGTGGCTAATTGGGAGGTAGATAAGTTGGCAAAATAGGGCATTGGATGAGTGAATTTGTGTGTAGGACTTATGTGTTAGATTTGGGGATTTTGTATTGTTTTGTTTATAGTAGATCTAAGATTCTAATGGTTTCTATGTTGTATTTTTCGATGGTTCAATAAAATTATGAGACACTATTTTCCTACTTCCAATGCTCGACGAAACTTTCATATTTCGTTGAGTATGAAGGGGGTTTTTCATTAGGTCTCCCTATTCTATCAAAAAAATCTATAAATTGTTTAAAATTATGACATCACAATTTGAAATTTCTAGCTCTGCCCCTGATTGAGGTAATTTAGTTTGTGTTTCAGATTCAATTTAAATATATATAAATGTTATTATATTTTTAAGTTAAAAATATATATCAATTATGTTAAATAATTATTTTATTATATTTATATTGATCCAACTAATATTTTTTGTATTCTTTATTATCGATAGTCTAAAAGTAAGTATAAATTAATATTATAATCAAGAGAAAATAACCTCAGTGACCAAAAATCCCATATAATATACGATTTTAACCAACTTTTTCCGGATTTGCCAAAATGACCAACAAAATCGCAATGCGATCGCTAATTCGCAACGCGATCTCCATTATCGCAAATCGCTTTCCAGATTCGCAACGCGATTATGACTATCGCAATGCGATTTTCCAATTTCGCGTTGCGATTTTCCTAATTCGCAATGCGAATAAGTAAATCGCAATGCGAATTTGGAAAATCGCAATGCGATACTGACTATCACAATACGATTTTCCTAATTCGCATTGCGATTTACGTATTCGCGTTGCGATTTTCATAATTCGCAATGCGAATACGTAAATCGCAACTCGAATTAGTAAATCGCAATGCGAATTAGGAAAATCGCATTGCGAATACGTAAATCGCAATGCGAATCTTACTATTGCAATGCGAATCTTACTATCGCAATGCGATTTACATAGCGCCATTCGTATTAACGCGTATTGTTTTTTTCAAATTCCAAACACGAATTTTTTCTTAATAAATCGGAAACTGAACCGTCCACAGTAATCGCAACTCATAACCTCAAACCCAAAATCACAACACTCAGTCCCATCTCCATCTCTCACTCTCTACGGCGAAATCCGTCCCCATCGCCAGCGAAATCCCTCACAACCATTCACAGTAAAAAATCCCTCACAATCATTCAGAAATGGAAAATCACCTCCGAGGGTTAGTTTTTTTTATTTTTATTTTGAAATTTTGCATTATTTTAGGTTTTTCATATTGAGATTGATGATAAGTTTACTGGTAATTTCAATAATAGATTAACCATTTCACTTAGATTTCTTATTAAATTCATTCGATTGCTGCCAATACTGCTAAACTGTTTAGCCTGTGAAGTTAGTATTTGTCTTTGTTTTGTCTTTTGGTTGAAGTAATGTAGAAGAAGAATAGTTTCGAGAATAAAAATCGCAACGCGGAAATAACTATCGCAACGCGAAATAAAAATCGCAACGCGAAACCAAAATCGCATTGCGATTTTCATTTCGCGTTGCGATTCACTCGTTGCGATTTTCATTTCGCGTTGCGATTGTCATTTCGCGTTGCGATTCTCTCGTTGCGATAGTCATTTCGCGTTGCGATTCTCTCGTTGCGATAGTCATTTCCGCGTTGCGATTCTCATTATCTCGTTGCGATTTTCATTTCAACCAAAAGACAAAACAGTGTTGCAAATTTTAGCTTCAAGAATAAACTACTATTTATGTTTGTTGTTTTTGGTATATCTTGACAGTGTAGTTTTTGGTATATCTAACTTGGTATGTTTATTGTTTTTGTAGAAATTTTTTTCGGCTTCATTGACATTAAGGAATAAAGTTAGCCTAGCCACTACAATTGCTTCGAAGCTTTCACCTGCACAAAGAAAATTGTTTGAGGAAACCTGCTTCGGGCCATGGCTGAGAGTACAACATCCGGGTGGAGATGCTAATTTGACCCATTTGTGGCTTCAGACCATGACTAGCGATCTACCCGACAGTATACAACGTGGTGAGGAAGAGATATGGTTTCATTTTCCACCGGCGTATACTTGTTTTGGGCGGAAGGAGTTTTGCTTAATCACTGGTCTACGATTCGGACACGATGATGTAGGCCGGTACACTCGTCATATCACCCGCCCATCATGGTTATCCAGGGTTTTTCCTGATGAGTCAATAGAGAAGCCGAACTTACACGTCGACGACATGAAGAAATTGTTTAATAAGAAAGATGGTTTTTACTCGGATGAATGACGTCGATGTTGTCCGAGTATGCCTTCTACTACTTTTGTATGCCGACTTTTTAGGCAGAGAGGCCAGACAACCTATTCCTCAGGAGCTAATATTGGTAGAGGACCTAAATGCATGGAATCTGTTTCCGTGGGGTTTGTATATATGGAAAGCTACCTGGACTAAGTTGTCGTCTGCCTTTGATGACCGCAAAAGTTTACGGGGCGATGGGTCGAAATACACTTTGTCAGGCTTTGTTTGGGCCTTTAAGGTAAGAATTTCTATATAATGTTTTCAAAATTATAATTAATTATTTAACAATTACTAATGTTTGTTATTATATTGTTTGTAGATTTGGATATTCGAGGCCTTTCCCGCCATGAAGACATATGCAATAAAAACTTCAAATGATATTCCCAGGGCTATTTCCTGGAAGAGGAAACGTCTGTTGGATTGGGAAGACTTAATACCATATGCGACAATAAATAATGTAAGTTAACACAAATACTATCATATATAAACAAGTTATTAATAGTAGACGTTTAACTTTGTTTGAGTTTTTATATTTTTAGGAGGCCAACATTCCATTAATGAGACTGACACCCACGGAGGCTGAGCTTGCCACTGATTGGTGGCAAGCTAGTCAGCGTTTTCTTGATGGCACGAATGATGAGCAGCCTCCACTTCCTCCACTTCGAGAGCCATCACCTCACCCAGAGCCATCACCTGATCGACCCGACTATACACCTCTACAACGAGAGCCATCACCTATCCCGTCACATCATCGAGCCTCTTCTCCACCATCACCTCATGATAGGCGACCGGAAAAGATGCCACGACTTATATCTCCTTGTTCTCCACCTCCACGGGATGAGTCAAGGGAGTTACGTGATGAGGTCAATGCCTTGCGTGAGGAGATCGGTACTCTACGCGATAACGATGGTGCATGGCGTGTGGAGTTGTCTACTTTACGTGGTGAGGTTGTCGCTCTACGTGAGATGGTAGTATCGTTGCAGAATGAGGTAAGTCTTATATTTCGATGGAGGGGTAAGTCTTATATTTTTCTTATATTTTAATTTGATTATTTTTTTTTTAAATTTATGTAAGTTACTAATATATGTCTTTTTTTGTAAAACAACATATCGATGCGTGGGTGTCACGTCTTCTAATAATTAGGAAACTTAAGGAAAATAAAAGAAATACACGATATACAATTATGCCGACGTCTTTTAACGCCGCTCACTTGAAGAATCAACGAGATGAATCATTTGCGTTGGGCAATGGACAAGCTAAACTTTATCCTGCATGGTGGGAGGTCGATAAGGTTAGTGTTTATTTTAGATTGAGTTTAAAGGTATTCATAAATAAGTGCGCAAATGAATGAATTATTACTTATGATTGCAGGTGTTTATCCCTGTTTTGGAACGTAAACATTGGCTTCTCGTCGAGCTTCAGATCCCATCCCTTAAGGCAATAGTATATGACAGCATGATAAATTACATATCATGGCTGATTTAAGAGATATTATTAAGGGATGGAGCTCTTATTTGGCTAAATTCTTGGATGCGATAAATTATTGGACTCGTTCTGGAAACAAGAAGCCAAAGAAGCTCAATATTACAGTTAGCAGAGACGAGACCGCACCACAACAAACGAAAGGACCCAGAGGGGATTGTGGTCCTCTCGTATGCTTGGCGTTGGACCGTTTGATCACAAGAAGTATAAAGTATCTACCTCCCACCGATAGAGATAGAGTTGCAGTAGGCTTGTGGTTTCGGTATTATATGGCTAGATCGATATATACGAGACGCTGCCTACCTGTATCCGCGTTATAAAAATGTCCATAAACAATTGGTATGTTTATAGGCTTGTGGTTTGAAAATGTTTGGTTAAGTACCTAGAATTCAATAATTTGCTGTTTGTAGGTTTTAGATGTGTAGAAAGTGTTGTTTGAGCAAATGTTTGGTTTATGCAGGTTAATCTCAGAAGTGAGATGCGTGAAAATGATGTATGGCTGCAAAAGTTGATTCAATAGTAGATGAGGAAATAAGAATTATTGCTTATTTTTTGATTGTTTAATTAATTTGTAAAAGGTGATTTGTAAAAGTTGATTTGTTTAATTGATGTTAACATAATTCTTATTTGTGCTTGTTTAATTGATTGAAATGTAATGGTTGATTTTGTTGATTTCAATCTGCATTATGTTGAGGGCAAAAAGTACTATCGCAATGCGAAATAAAAATCGCAACGCGAAATGAAAATCGCAACGGGAAATTAAATTCGCGTTGCGATTTTCATTTCGCATTGCGATTCCCTCGTTGCGATTTTCATTTCGCATTGCGAAATTCGCGTTGCGATTTTCATTTCGCATTGCGATTCTCTCGTTGCGATTTTCATTTCGCATTGCGATAGTAATTTCCGCGTTGCGATAGACATTAAGATGATTGCCTATTAAGTAATAACAACTGAACAGATCATAGCAATTTTCAAACTCAAGTTACTAATACATGCCTAACTGAAAATGTTAAAAGTTCACACATAAAATCTACATAATACAACTTTTGCATTTAAAAATCACCTAAGTTAACAGTCCCAAAAGGTGAAGCCAGTTGTGATTGGGATTTTAAAGATGATTGCGATTTTGATTGCCTTTTTCTTGACACCATATGAGCTTTGGATTTTGATGATGATCCATATTTTGGTAGAGGAAAAGATGATTGTGATGGCACTGGTGATCCACATATCAACCTTGTATGAACACTTTCCTTGCACCGACTACATGTCGTTCTCTTCTTCACTTCACCCTTAGACGGTATACGATCTTGACTTTTTGGTCGGCCATTTAGCCTTCTGTCCATGGCTGGTGGCAAAACTGTTTGTAAGTCATCTGGTATGTCCCACTCAGAAGGATGTGGAATAGGGTAGACAATCTCGGCATAAGTCTGTCGATATACTTCTGTAGTGTAGCAATCCATAGCGTATGTGCTTGAATCATCTTGGTTTAGATGAAGAGCAACTTTTATAACATGGCCACACGGATAACCAGATGTTTGCCATTTCATACAACTACACGTCATTGTATTTAGATCGACAAGCCTATTTAAGTTATTATCCAGTACTTTAAACAAAGTGTTTGAACATGGTTCAACTCCATGACGTTGATTCACAACACATTTCGTTATCTTTTTCAGTCCATGGTGTAACACGATGTTCCAATGTTCCTGTAAATTTAAATAAATAATACTTAGTAAAATATATGATAAGTTACGAATTCAAAGAAATAATACCTGCATTGTTTCTTTTCTTGTAGTACCACTGTTGAATAGAGGCTCGAAAAAACTCCATTAACATAGTAATGGGTAATTTCCGGGAATGACGACTTAGAGCGTTGATTGATTCTGCACTATTAGACGTCATGAAACCATATCTTGCTCCAAGTTGATGTACTCTTGACCATCTTTCAAACCCGACATCTTCTAGTGTTTGAGCACACTGAGGCAAAAACACGTCTTAAACAGTTGAACACCACAAGTCCATGAAAAGCATCTGGGAAACACCTTCTAACAGCGTTGTCAATTGAGTTTGCCCTATCGATATGATTGTCAGATTGCTAATAGGACCTATGCAATCCCTAATATGCCCCATAAACCATGTCCATGAATCAGAGGTTTCAGATTTGCCAACCCCGTAAGCTATTGGCAATATCCCATTGTTAGCATCCATGGCTACTGCTAATAAGTTTACTCCAAGGTATCGACCTTTCAAATGTGCTCCGTCAACTAATAACTGGGCGCATGCAAGTAATAAACGAACGAATCTACAAAATAATATACACAAGAAATATAATCATTTAAATGTGAAATGCATGTAACTAACAAAAATGAGTCAACAAAATTATATTGATTTACTAACCGCAGCACCAATGTCGATAAACATCAACTCAAAGTGTCCATCTCTATCTGTTTTGATATGAGTTACCGACCCAGGATTTTTCAGCTTTAAATTGTGACAATAAGCCGGCAGTTGGGCAAACGATGCTTCTGGCGACCCCCTCAACAATTCCAAGGCATAACATTTGGCTCTCCAAGCTTGAGAATATGATATACTAATCTTGAACCGAGCATTCATGTCAGTCATAATTTCATGTCCCCGATATACCCTGCCATTTAAAAACATTAACTCAGCCAGAAAACCACCCAACACCTTTTTGTTTGCCTGTCTATGGTAAGGAAAAACTTGGGTTCTTGAACATGTATGTTTATCAATAAAAGTCCTAACTTGAAACATTTCACAATCTTTTATCCTCTTTGCAATCATACGCCACGTACAGTTTTTGTCAATCATACACCTTGTTTCGAAACGATCTTTGCTTGATTTGTTAACTTTTAGTTGAGCCATCTTCCACACATTTCGTATACAAAGCTATCTTCAAGTCTTCCTTTGTATCAAAACAATCATCTTTCTTGATACGAATAACTTTTGTGTAACAATCAACTGCTTCTTTACCAACTCTTCTTCCGGTATCTGAAGTAATTCTGGCATATTCCAGTTACTCCCGTGGCATTTTCTTTCTTCGAGAACTTTTTCTTCTTCTTTTTCTTCTTCAGGATTATATGAATTACAGAATGGAAAATTATATGATTTACTAACCGCAGCACCAATGTCGATAAACAGCAACTCAAGCGTCCATCTATCTATTTTGATATGAGTTTACCGACCCAGGATTTTTAGCTTAAATTGTGACAATAAGCCGGCAGTTGGCAAACGATGCTTCTGGCGACCCCCTCAACAATTCCAAGGCATAACATTTGGCTCTTTTGATATGAGTTACCGACCCAGGATTTTCAGCTTAAATTGTGACAATAAGCCGGCAGTTGGGCAAACGATGCTTCTGGCGACCCCCTCACAATTCCAAGGCATAACATTTGGCTCTCCAAGCTTGAGAATATGATATACTAATCTTGAACCGAGCATTCATGTCAGTCATAATTTCATATCCCCGATATACCCTGCCATTCAAAAACATTAACTCAGCCAGAAACCACCCAACACCTTTTGTTTGCCTGTCTATGGAAGGAAAAACTTGGGTCTTGAACATGTATGTTTATCAATAAAAGTCCTAACTTGAAACATTTCACAATCTTTTATCCTCTTTGCAATCATACGCCACGTACAGTTTTGTCAATCATACACCTTGTTTCGAAACGATCTTTGTTGATTTGTAACTTTTAGTTGATAGCCTCTTCCACACATTTCGTATACAAAGCTTCAAGTCTTCCTTTGTATCAAAACAATCATCTTTCTTGATACGAATAACTTTTGTGTAACAATCAACTGCTTTCTTTACCAACTCTTCTTCCGGTATCTGAAGTAATTCTGGCATATTCCAGTATACTCCCGTGCATTTCTTTTCTTCGAGAACTTTTTCTTCTTCTTTTTCTTCTTTAGGATTATATGAATTACAGAATTGATGTTCAACATGTTCATTCACAGTCGTAACTTCCTCTCATTTTCATCAACAACATCTTCCTCGGCAACGGTTTCATCATCAAAATTCAGAATTGACCAATATCAAATCATTACACGCAGGGTCTGTTTCTTCTTCTGAAACATCATCAAAATCCGAGTATTGACCAATATCAATGTCCGGGTATTGACCAAGATCAAATTTCGAATACTGACTAGTACTCACAATTTTTTCTGTTGGCTATCATCGTCTAATTGGTCAATACGAAAACCGAAATTTGGTGCTGAAAGTTGATTGAGATTTGGATTAGAGAAAGGTTGTGGGTTTGAGAAAAACTTAGTTGATTATACCCGCTACTGACCCAACAATACTACTTCTAGGTTCAACAACATACAATGTAACATCATCACTTGAAACACTAATGTAAGCAATGAATCGTTCACATCTTCATTGTCAGTTAACAATAAACTTTACCATTTCTGATAAGATAGCCTAAATCCACTTAGGGGCTCTAAATTCAATTTCTTTGAAACACGAACATTAGAGTTTCATAAGTTAACTTTTTTAATGACAGTTTTAGTTGAAGATTCATGGGTAAATGCATATATTGTAAAACACCATGAACAGTCTCCCATGACCCTCCAAAACACAAATCTATCCAAACATGATCAACATTAGATGATTTCATGGTTGTAAATTAATTTACTAAACAAACGAGCTGCGAAACTAAGACCTGTTGCCGGATGGGGAAGGATGTAGGAACAGATATAGGAACGGATGTCGCCTGAGAGAGTGAAAGATGGAGATGGAATGTGTTGCGATTTAGGGATTTAGGTTATGAGTTGTTGCTGCTGCGTAGATATATACCCAAAAAATTTGTGTTGCGAAACTAAAACCTGTTGCGAACTTTGAAAATCGCATTGCGATTCTGTATTATCTCGTTGCGAAAGTCAGAATCGCGTTGCGAAAGTCAGTATCGCGTTGCGAAAGTCAGTATCGCGTTGCGATAGTCAGTATCGCATTGCGATTTTACCAATTCGCGTTGCGATTTACTTATTCGCATTGTGAATTGGGAAAATCGCAACGACACTGTAGACCATCGCAACGCGATTTCCAACTATCGCAACGCGAAATGCAACGCGAATTTGCGATAACGGAGATCGCGTTGCGAATTAGCGATCACATTGCGATTTTGTTGGTCATTTTGGCAAATCCGGAAAAAGTTGGTTAAAATCGTATATTATAAGGCATTTTTGGTCACTGAGGCGATTTTCTCTATAATCAAATAAATATCATCTGAAAAGATGACGACAGATCAAATTCTAAAAGCAATAACTATTATAAGAATCAACAAAAACATGTTATAATTAATCTTGTGTAAGTATAAGATAATATTTGTTATGATAAAAAAATGATTTATTATTTTTATAATAGAAGAAAATTAATTAAATAAAAAATGATATTATTTAAATTATAAAGAGAATAGAAAAAATACAGTGGGAAATCTGTTTAGGATTGATATTGTTGTTGATGATAAAAAGTATAAAAATATAATATTAGAATTTTTAAATTTTAAATTTTAAATTTTTTAAACAACTTTTTACATTTTATATATTTATATAAGGTGTTAGTAATTTTATATCGGTAGCAACCTTTATTTAGGAAGTGTATAAGAAAAAATAAAGTAATTTAAGGATGAAAAAATATACAAATAAAAATATTATAAAAATATAATATTTTTATTAAATGTAACTTAAAATATTAATTTTTTATTCTTTTAGTTAAATAAAAAATATTATATTAATCGTAACATTTTTACGCAGACAATAACAATACTATATTTTTCATAATATTTTAGTTAAAAATATATTATTTAAAATAAATGGTAAACTATACCAATGACATAATTATTATCTCTTTTTATTTTGACCATCATTTTTGAAAGTTTGTCAATCAAGTCACTCAACTATTTAAATACATTCAATTAAGGCACTTATCGTTAATATTTAACAGAGAAGCTGATGTGACAGTTAAAATATCTGATATAATTACACATTTTATCACTGTTACTTATATATTCTATCAATTTGATTCTAATTTTAATAAATTATAATAAATTTAACTCTCAAATCAAATGATGTTTTGTGAAATAAATACTCTGATATAATTTACATTTTATTTTAGATAATTATCTTTAAATCTTTAACTACCTTTTAAAATGTAAAATTTTATAAGTTAAATTAACAATGCTCTTCAATATTATTGTCGAACCTTGTAAAATTTTCCTATATCCCACCGAAAATGTTAGTGGGTCTTTCGTAACATTTTTAGGTTCTTACCATTCTTGGTTTTATAGATATCGAACAAAAGATCTATAACTTAATATCTCATAGATTAAAATTCCCGGTTAGGTTTAGGTATAAAATTCCCTACCTTCTCTTTCGTGTTTTACTGTGTTTTCGAAAAATGGCAGGGAGAGAAGTTCATGAGTACACCAATCTGAACGACCCCAAAGGCAAGTATGGAAATCGAAACTTGAATGTAAGCTTACTGATTTCTTCTTATTCTTCTTCATTTACTGATGATAACCTTAACTGCAGATAAAAAGTGGGGGAAAGGAAAGGACAAACTTGACGATGAAGATATTGCTTTCTAGCGTATGATTGCCAAGGTTAGAGCGTCGACTCTCCCATGTTTTTCTTTCGTTCTTTTCCCTCCTGAATTTGATTCTTTCTTTCTTGTGGAACGTTGTTATTCGGACCTGATATCGCTATTCTCTTACCTTTATCGTTTGTTTCAATGGAATATGCACTTTGTAGTTGTCCATGGGGACGAATTGGATTTTGTTGTTCTCTCTATTTAAAATGTAACACCATTAAATGTAGAAAAACTCATTATCAATTGACCATATCGTTTATTTGTTCTTATACTTCACGCTGGAGAGCATGTAATCGAATCAAAAGATTATGAGGCTCCACTTATTTTTACTGAAAATGACTTCTGGAAATTAATTTATCTCAGTTTCTCCTTGTTATGGCAGAAAATTAATTGGTAAACCTAATAGATTGGGAAATCGTTTTCCTTTTAATCCACAAGATGCTTTTGAAAGGAGAGAAAACTACCCAATCTCGGTGTCATCAAAGATCCATGGCACCTGACAGTGACACTTACAGCACGAAGCCTTTCATTGCCAACAACCCACTAACACCTCCGATTTTATCCACCGAAAACAACCTTCTCCTTTTTCTCATACTCCTCTACTCTCCCTCTGATTTTTTCCTACAGACTCAGAAAAGTCTCCAAAAACAGAAGAAGAAACACTGGAAATCTCTATGAATGCTATTACTAGCTATATTGGTCATATTACATTGAGAATTTAGGGCACTATTCAAGGAAAACCATTGAATATCCTAATTGATAGTGGAAGTACACACAATTTCTTGACCCCAAAATGGGTTAATGCTGGCATTCAGACTACTACCCCTTATCATTTGGCCATCACTGTGGCTAATGGCCAACAACTATTCAGATCTGCTATATGCAACAAAGTAGAGTGACAAATGCAGGAACATACTTTTTTACATGATTTTAGGTTGCTTAAATTGGGAGCAAGTGACATGGTCTTAGGGGTGGATTGGATGAAGTTATTCAGTCCAATATTAATGGACTTCAATAACATGACTTTAAGTTTTGACCATCAAGGAAAGTAGATTTGTATTCAAGGACAACAACCCTTAAATGAACTATAACAAATTTCAGGGGCTACATTACTTAAAATGAGTGCAGGAGATTATGATATTATGGGTCATATTGTCCTATTGACTATGGTAGGAAATTTTTCTTTCATTCTTATTAAACTCCAAAATGTGCTGGAGAAATACATCACAGTTTTTGCTGAACCATAAGGACTACCTCCCCAGAGGTCTCATGACCATGCAATTCCACTTAAACCTACTGCCACACCTGTTAATTTAAGGCCTTACAGATTTCCTCACAATCAGAAGGCTGAGGTTGAAAAACAGATAACTACCATGCTTTCTTCTTCTGTTATTCAACCTAACAGGAGCTCTTTTGCCTCTCCCTGCCTTCTTATTAAAAAGAAGGATGACACTTGGAGATTTTGTGTGGATTACAGACAACTAAACAGTATGACTATCAAAGAAAAATTTCCTATTCCTATAGTGGAAGATTTATTGGATGAGTTACATGGGCAATTTATTTTTCAAATATTGATTTGAGGTCAGGCTATTGGCCGATTAGAATTAAACCTGAAGATATTTACAAGACAACTTTTAGAACACATCAAGGCCATTATGAGTTTAAGCTAATGCCTTTGCCTTACTAATGCTCCTGCTACATTTCACGCTCTTATGAATGGATTGTTCAATTCTTTCCTTAGAAAATTTGTTTTAGTTTTCTTTGATGATATTTTGGTGTACAACAGCAGTATGAAAAACCATGTTGAACATTTACAGCTAGTTTTGGAAGTTTTGCAAATGAACCAATTATTTGCAAGTGTTTTTTGGACAAACTAAGGTGGAGTATCTTGGCCATATTATTTCTGCTGCAGGGGTGTCTACTGACCCAAGCAAGGTGGAAGCTATGCAGACTTGGCCTAAGCCTAAAACCCTTAAATCTCTCAGAGGGTTTCTAGGTCTAACAAGATATTACAAAAGTTTTATAAGAAATTATGATATTATTAGCAGACCATTAACACATATGTTAAAGAAGAATGGATTTCAGTGGACTTTTGCTGCTTATACTACTTTTAAAGATCTTAAGAAAACTATGTGTTCTGCTCAAGTCTTAGCATTGCCAGATTTTTCTAAGACCTTTTATTTGGAAACAGATGCTAGTTCTGGGGGTATAGGGGTTGTTCTTTCACAAGAAGAAAGACCTATTGCTTATTTGAGTAAAGCTCTAAGTCCTAGGAATTTAGCACTTTCTATTTATGAAAGAGAATATCTTGCTATTCTCTTGGCTGTTTCAAAATGGAGACACTATTTGGAGAGTAGACCATTTGTTATTAAGACTGACCATGAGCCCTTAAAATTTCTTTTAGAGTAGAAGCTGACTACCACTATTCAGAAGAAAGATTGACAAAGTTGTTGGGACTAGACTATACTATTCAGTATAGAAAAGGGAAATCAAATGTAGTTGCTGATGCTTTATCTAGAAGATGGGAGGATCAGGCTCAATGTTTGACTATGGGAGTGACAGTCTTAATACCTACTTGGGTTCAGGAGATTGAAGAAACCTATCAGAATGATTCTCTAGCCCAGAATTGGATTTCAATTCTAGCTGTTAATCCGCTACTGACTGTAAATGGAAATATTCTAAGGCTGTTCTTAGATATGATGGGAGAGTTTATATTGGAGATACTGGAAGTCTTAGATTGAAGATTATACAGACTTTGCATGACTCTTCTCAGGGTGGACAGTCAGGAGTACAAGCTACATATTATAGGATTATGTCAAATTTTTATCGGCCAAATCTTAAATCTATGGTTACTGCTTTTGTTAGATGTTGTCAAACTTGCCAGTAAACTAAAGTGGAACATATTGCAAAGCCTGGATTACCACAACCACTGCTTATTCCTAATCAGCTTGGAAAATAATCACTATGGATTTCATTGAGGGATTACCTATTTCACTTAAGAAAAACTGTATATTGGTCATTGTGGATAAATTTACCAAATACAACCATTTTCTGTCACTCTCACATCCTTATTCTGCAGCAGAGGTAGCTAAACTCTACTTAGATAATGTGTATAAACTGCATGGTCATCCTAAAATGACCATTTCTGACAGAGATAAAACCTTATGTAGACACCCGTTTTTGATCGGGCTTAAAATATTATAAATATTAATTATTATTATTATTATAATATTAATATTATTATTAATATAATTGTTTTTTTACAGGTAACAAGACTCGACCTAGTAAAGTAAGCTACCAGCGCCACACGCCATTCTCGCCACCAAATCTGCACCCTATAGCAAAACATAATCAATCATCCACCAAAATTGAGCAAGAGTAAAAAAAAAAACAAATCCTATCATCATTTTACCAAATAAAGCAATGAATAAAAAAAGGAAAGAAAGACAAAGGAATTAGGTGAAGAAAAATTGTAATATGGGAGGTTTCTTCTACCTAGAAAAGGGGGTGTTTCGTGTAGCTAAAAAAAGGGAACAAACACAAGAAACAAGAAACAAAAAATAAGAGGAATCTACCCGGGGCGTTGCGGCCGCTACCAAGATTGGGAAGATACTTGGGGAACGTTTTCTGCTCAAAGAGATATCTTCTGTTTCTATTTTCTTAAAATGAGAACAGAAGTATCACGGTAAAATCAAGACTGTCATTGATTCTCTCAGAGATTGAACTACACCCGAGGAAGAATACACTTTCAATTTGTGCTTTGTAAGCTGTTCTGCTTCAGTTATGTTGTTAAAAAACATTTCTTGCACTAAAACAAATAAGACTCTTATGCAGTAACACTTTGAATTGTTTTGTGTAACTTGTGCTGCTTAGATGTTTGTCATTGTTATTGAATGATAATTGTTCTAAAAAATTGTAACATATTTGTTTTTTCCCATATCCGAAACAAACAAGAAAGAACCAAAGTCAATATTCAAAAAGACCAATCGAAACCCATCATCATCAGTAGTCATTAGGGTACTCAAAATCTGAAGCGAAAAATAATCAAATAGAGAAGAAAGTAAAATAGTTTACCTGGGGTCTTTTGATAATCACCAGAGTTAAGAAAGTTCGAGATTATGGGGGTCGAACGTCGGAAAAGGAAACCGGAGAGTCCAAGGACTCAAAGATTCAAATCCAGGCTTGCATGTAGATTATAAGTTAGTTTTAGATTTTTTTTTTAAATAAAATAAAAAAAGAGTAAGAGTAACGGGGGGTCTCTCGATCTAACTTACCTTGCTATGTGAATGTTCATCGTCAGAATCCATGGTCCCAGGTCACTGAAAGTGGAAAGTCGGGGCCTTTGATCATGTTAGGGGTCGGATTGGGACTTCTAGGCACTCTGTTGTAGGGGTTAAATGAGGAAGAGGCGCTTTAGTTTTCGCCTGGTCAGACTAGAGCTTACCCGATCATCGGCGGCGTTGAATGGTGGTTAGCGAGACTGGAGAGCTTTGAAGCTCTCGAACAAAGAATAAGAGGGAGGCTTAGAAGTGAGGAGTGGCTGAGTTATGTTTTAGTTATTGGTTAAGTTTCAGTTTTAGACTTAGGTTTATTTAATTGAAACTATATCGTTCTGTTTGGAACTAGAGTAGCCCACCTTTGTCCGAATGGGTTTATCTATGTAAGAGTCATGCTAGTTTCCATTCTAGTTCATTTCAGTCCTCAAATCGAAATGTTTCCTATTTTTAATTTTGACTCCATATATTGCACACTTTTTATTTTAGTCCTTAATTAGTAATATATTTAGTTTATGCTTGTTTAGACATTAGGACTTTTAATTCTTGCATGTTTCTTTTTAATCCTAAATGTGTAGGGCTTATTTCGATATTAATCCTTTATAATGTTAAGTTGTTTTGTTTTAGCTTCATGGTTTATTATAGTATAATATTAGTTTTTACCCAAATTATTATTTTATTTGTAATAAAGCCAGTAGAGTTGTGTTCAATATTATTTAGTCCCTATTTTAATGAGTATATTTATTTCCTTAAACTTATAATTTGAGATATTATGTTTTTATTTGTTGTACTTAAGTCACATTTGTGCGTTACATATTAATATATATATAGTTTATAATTTATAGCTATGAAAAATATTATTAGAATTTTTGTATTAAAATGTCACATTGAATGATATGTTTAATCTTAATGTTTGTTTAATTAATTTTTAAATGACATCATTTTTGTATGATTTGCATGATAGCCCACGTGCATAACTCAACTTGATCAAATAATCGGATTAAGGGTAATACCCTTTTAATTTAAAACTGTCAGAATGGTTTTACTTAACTTACAGGAAAGTTGTTCTTGACGATTTTAAATTACAAGTGTATCCCGTCATTGTCACTAAAGTTTTTTGATTTTTCACTTTAAAATTTGGGAGTGAAAGAAAAAGAAATGTTCGGCTATTTAAATTTGTTGAGAAAAGGTCGTTAGAACTTACCTAAAGATCTGGTCTCAATATTTTTAAATAATCGAATATTCTTAATCTTTCTAATGGCTTGGTAATTTTAATTTAACCTATTTCGTTGCTTTTGAATGTTATAAAATTCACATTTTTGTTGTTTTAAAGGATAAAAAATTAAATTAAAGTTGAACTTGTAAAATTCGTTGCAAAGACATTAATTAATCGATTAGGTACCGGTTTAGGGCGTTGTGGGGGTGCTAATCCTTCCCCACGCGTAACCGACTCCCGAACTCATTTTATGGTAATGTAGACCACTATTTGTTGTTTTAATTAAAATTAAGTTTTATTTAAAATGACAACGTTTTTGGGTGCCCAATCATACCCTACTCAAAGATTGGTGGCGACTCCTCGAACCGTATTTGTTTTTTATCGTAAAAGAATTTCCAAATTTTCGAAACGAGAGGTTTTTTAAAATCACATTGTTTTTAATAAAAAATCGCAAAGAGAAATTAAAAATGATGTGGTTTTTGAAATCTCGCTCCCACTTGAAAAAATCGTTTTGACACCTTCACTAGTGTATTTTGGAAGGAATTGATGAAACAGTTGGGTACTAAGACCTTTTTCAGCACTGCTTATCATCCAGAACAGATGGACAAACAGAGAGGGTTAACTAGTGTTTGGAGCAGTATCTCAAAGGTCTTTGTTTCTATCAGCCTAAGCAATGGGCTAAGTGGCTATCCCATGCAGAGTGGTGATATAATACCACTTGTCACACTGCTCTAAAAATTACACATTTTCAGGCTCTATATGGTTACAAACCACCTATTATAGTTTGGTCTACAGACACTACAGTACAATCAGTACAAGATATTATGACAAACAGAGAGAATATCAGACAACTAGTCAAACAACAGTTAGAATCAACTAGCAATCGTATGAAGCAACACACAGATAAAAACAGATCAGAAAGGGTTTTTAATATTGGGGATATGGTTTACCTAAAGCTGCATCCATATAGACAGACTTCATTAGCCTTGCGAAAAAACCTAATATTAGTAGCAAAATACTATGGGCCATATAAAGTTATGGGAAAAATTGGAGAAGTAGCCTATCGATTAAACTTACCAGATTCATCGAAACTCCACCCAGTCTTCCATGTAAGCCTTTTGAAGAAATTCATCGGGGATTCCTCTAGTGCTGCAACGGAACCTCCTCCTGCAGTAGATGAAGATGGACAGTTCAGAATTAAACCTTTAAAGATTTTGGCAAGATGTATAGTGAATATAAATAGTAAACCAGTGACTCATCTTTTGGTTCGATGGGAAAATTTGGATGAATCGAATGATACATGGGAAGACTATTCGGTTCTAAAAGGACAATTTCCTGGTTTTGATCCTTGGGGAAAAGGATCTTCTCGTGGGGTGGGTAATGTTATGGTCGGAGAAGAAGAAGAACGGCGAGGAGAGGAGGATTTAGGAATGAACGAGCGAGGGGGGGAATTGGGAATGGATGCGCGAGGGTTAGGGATTGGAAAATCTAATTTGGGAATTAAAGCACGAGGTAGTCAGATGATTATCTTACCCGATGAGATGGAGTAGGTCAGTTCGATTTTTATCCTGTTGCTGCTTCATTCTGTTACTTGCCATTTGTAATTGATTTTTAAGGAACTGTCTAGTAGCCTCTCTGCTATTCATAATCTCTGAAATAGTCTGTACTGTAGACTCAGTAGGCCAAACCATAATAGGTGGTTTGTACCCATATAAGGCCTGAAAAGGAGTTAATTTTAGAGTAGTGTGATAAGTGGTGTTGTACCACCACTCAGCATGTGGTAGCCACTTAGCCCATTGCTTAGGTTGATAGAAGCAAAGGCCTCTCAAATACTGCTCTAAACACTGATTAATCCTCTCTGTTTGACCATCTGTTTTCTAGATGGTAAGCAGTGCTAAAAAGTGTCTTGGTCCCTAACTGTTTCATGAATTCCTTCTAAAAAACACTTGTGAAGGTCTTATCCCTGTCAGAAATGGCCATTTTAGGCTGGCCATGTAACTTATACACATTGTCTAAGTATAGCTTAGCCACCTCTATTGCAGAATAAGGGTGACCTAAAGATAAGAAATGATTGTACTTTGTAAACTTATCCACAATAACTAAAATGCAGTTTTCTTGAATGAAGTAGGTAAACCTTAAATGAAATCCATAATAATTATTTCCCAAGCTTGATTAGGAACAGGAAGGGGCTGTAGCAAACCAGGCTTTGCTACATGTTCCACTTTAATTTGCTGGAAAATTTCACAACATCTCACATAAGTAGCAACCATAGCTTTAAGATTTGACCAATAAAAATTTGACCTAATCCTATAATATGCAGCTTGTGCTCCTGAATGTCCTCGTTGAGGAGAGTCATGCAAGGTTTTAATAACCTTCAATCTAAGACTGCCATGAACCCCAATATAAACTCTACCATTGTATCTAAGAACAGCCTTAGAATACTTCCATTTACTGTTAGCTGTAGGATTAATAGTTAGAATTGAAATCCAATTCTGAGCGAGAGTATCACCTTGATAATTGTCTTCCACCTCTTGAACCCAAGTAGGTATCAAAACAGTAGCTGCCAAATTAAAATATTGGGCATGGTCCTCCCATCTTCTAGATAAAGCATCAGCAACAACATTTAGCTTCCCTTTTCTATATTGTATATTATAGTCTAATCCAACAGCTTTGTCAATCCTTATTTTGAATAGTGGCAGTCAACTAAAAGAAATTTTAAAGGCTCATTATTAGTCTTAATAATAAAAGGTTTACTCTCCAAATAATGTCTCCATTTTGAAATAGCCAAGAGAATAACAAGATATTCTCTTTCATAAATAGATAGTGTTGAATTCTTAGGACTTATAGCTTTACTCAAATAAGCAATAGGTCTTCCCTCTTGAGAAAGAACAACCCCTATACCTCCAAAACTAGCATATGTTTCTAGATAAAAGGTTTTAGAGAAATCTGGTAATGCTAATACTGGAGTAGAACACATGGCTCTCTTAAGATCTTCAGAAGCAGTATAAAAAGCAGAAGTCCACTGAAACCCATCCTTTTTTTAACATCTGTGTCAATGGTCCGTTAATAATGCCATAATTTCTGATAAATCTTCTGTAATATACTGTTAGACCCAAAAACCCTTTGAGAGATTTAAGGGTTTTACGCTTAGGCCAAGTCCGTATAGCTTCCACCTTACTAGGGTCAGTAGATACCTTACAGCAGAAATAATATGTCCAAGATACTCCACCTTGGTCTGTCCAAAGTTCAATAGAATAGAAAAACTCCCTTCCTAGTCAATAGGACAATATGGCCCATAAGATCAGAATCCCCTGCACTCATTTTAAGTAATGTACCCCTAAAATTTGATGCAATTCAATTGAGGGCTATTATCCTAAATATAATCTGTTTCCCTTAATGGTCAAAGCTTAAAGTCATGTTATGGAAGTCCATTAATATTGGACTGAATATCTTCATCCAATCCACTCCTAGGACCATGTCACTTCCTCCCAATTTAAGCAATCTAAAATCATGTAAAAATTTATGTCTCTGCATTTGCCACTCTACTTTGTTGCATCTAGCAGAACTGAATAGTGCTAGCCATTAGCCACAGTGATGGCCAAAGGATAAGGGTAGTAATCTGAATGCCAGTATCAGCCCATTTAGAGTCAAGAAATTGTGTGTACTGCCACTATCAATTAGGATATTCAATGGTTTTCCTTAAATAGTGCCCTGGATTCTTAATGTAGTATGACCAATAAAGCCAATAATAGCATTCATAGAGATTTCTAGGGTTTCTTCTTCTGTATGTGGAGATTGATCTGAGTCTGTAGGTAAAATTCCACTGAAGGAGTGTCAACTACTTCAGTAATCATGTTAAGCGCCTGTTTTTACACTGATGAACTGGGAGAATTTCTCACCATATTTAAAATAGAGATTATTCGGCCTTCTATACTCAATAAGATTTTGTTTAGGGTTTAGTATTGCTATAGGTTTTGTATTTGTTGGCAATGAAGATGGTTTAGAAATATTAATGGGGTTTAGGTATGGTGAGGATTTAAAAGAAGGCTTCAAACTTCTGTTCTCAAACTCCACAGATAATTCATAGAGCTTAGCTTGCTTACATTCTTTAGACAAGTTCTTAGGATCTAAAGCCTGGACCCTATGCTTAATATCAACCCTGAGTCCACTAATAAAAAGTGACACAAAAATTCCTCAGTTGATGTAGATTCTGCAAAAGCATATGAGGTTATAACTCCTCAAATCTTTCTTGATAATACTCCACAACCCCTTATGAGGTAACTTAGTGAACTCCTCTACAATATCAAAAAAGATCTATCACTGAATCTGTGACAAAGATCAGCTTCAAACTCATGCCATGTTACATGGTGCTTTTGCATTATATACCCATCAAACCATATTTCAGCATTGCCTGTTAAATACATAGTAACTACCTCTACTATCTCCTCAACAGGAACACCACAAATAGAGAAATATTTCAGACATTTCTGAATCCATCCCCTAGGATAATCCCTTCAAAGAATGATAGTTCTATTTTTAGGTTCTATGCCACATAGTCCCTGAACTGTTAAATGAATCCCCTGAGCCTTTTTCTCTGCTTCCTGACCCAATATAATAGGTCTAGATTCACTGTTTTCACCCGTTAGATTTTCATGTCTGGAACTATTCTTAAGGGCTAAACAATCATCAGGTTTAGTTTTTAATATCCCAGGTTCATCTGTTTTATAAGTAAATCTAGATCTGTCCTTCACCACAGTTACCAAAACATGACTTTTTGCTCCATTTTAGAAGCATTAGAAGTTTGTACATGTTCCCCAACAGAATGTTCTTGCTCACGTTCTACATGTTAGAATCTTTAACAGCTCTTCAACATAGCCTTGATTAGCAGCCATCCTTGACTCCAATGCAGTGATTTTGTTTTCTTGTGTTTCCCACCATTTAGGTGGATTAGTTTCGTCCTGTCCTTGTTTCACTAACACTGTTAATTCTTCCATCTGTTTTTGCAGGCCTATAAATCAGCTTTAGCCATTTTTTTGATTCTTCTTGTCATGCCCACTGCTTGCCAGAACCGAGGCTCTTGATACCAATTTGTTATGGATTGAGAATAGGGAGAAGAAATTATCAAGAATGAGGGTTTTTAGAAGAAGAAAGAAGAGATTTACAGAAAGTGATTTCTCATTCATTCATTCATTTCATAAGCATCCAATGCTCTACAAGCAGGTAATTTATTTAGTTACACTTGTAGTACTGCGAATCCAGTTATGCCAGTTGGCATTTACAATAACAGACTCATAATAGAATGGTTTTGTTCATTTCCTCACTTCAGCAGGTATTAGGTCATCTGGTCTGGGCCTTTCCAGCGTTCCTTGGGTCCTCTCAGCCTGCTCCAACTCATCGGTAATACCCTCTCCTGACCATCACATTTCTAATTCCCAATTTACAATTTCTAATCCCTAACCCTCACGCATCCATTCCCTAATACTCTCCTCACTCATCGATTCCCAACTCTCCTTCTCCTCACCGTTCCTCTTCCTCTCCAACCATAACAGTTTTCAATAGTTTCATCCAGAGAATAAAAATCTTCAAAATGTTATATAAAAAAATGCCTTTTTTCCCCATAAGTGTGTGAAACAAGCATCACCTTAACTTCACGACTTTGCTTGGTCTTTTCATTTGTAGCTCTATTTAATGTTAATTCCATCAATCACTTCAAGTATCTCAAGTTTTGTTGCTGCTAATGCCAATTGTATCATTTAAAGTTCAAGGTTCAATTAGAAATTCGATTTAGGTATTAGAGTGTGCTTGCATTTTGTTTCTACATTTCTTTGACTAAGGGGGTGTTTGGTTCAATGATTGTGGGATTCCCATGGGATGGGAATCCCACATTCCCATGTTTGGTTGGCCGGGAATCTCATTCCCGGTAATGTTTTATTACCAATAGTAGATTTTTGGGGGTATATTACCGGGAATGTCATTACCTCCCTTCCTTTAGGTATTGTAACATTACTGGCGTTTTGGACTAAAATGCCCTTAAATTTTTATTTTTTTTAAAAAATATCATTCTTCTATCATTGAATAATAAAAATTCTACGAAGGTTAAATTATAAATTTATCCTTAAATTATTTTAGATTTACAAAAAAAAATCTATAATTAAAATTTTATATGAAATTCAGGGATTAAATTTTTTTTACCCTTTCATTAAACTTTTTTATATTTTTAATTTTGTAAAAAAATTATATAAATATTATGAATTTAATTTTTTTTAAAGAAAATATATAAAATTTTACAATTTGTAATATTATACAAATATATAATAAGGACAATTTGGTCAAATATACATTCTAATAATCTTTTATTCCTTTAACCAAACACGGTAATCTTACATTCCTGCTAAACCAACCAAACACAAAATATAACATTCCCAGTAATCCTATTCCCTGGTAATCTTTTATTCCCGCTGGTAATCTTATATTCCGTGAACCAAACGCACCCTAATAGTGTTGCGCCATTGCATACTATACCTTATGTGATCTGAACTTGGGTGAATATTGAATATGAGTATACATCTAGTAAGGGTATTTAATTTTTTTCTAAGTTCTCCCGTATATTATATGAGGTTTGGAATGTACATGGTTGCGAATATGGTGGATGCTAGTACTTATAAAATAAATGAAGATTTAGTATCATGTATCACATTTTTAACTGTTTTAAGACTACTAGGAGAAGGAATGATGCTATTTGCGATAAATATAATTTTAGTAATTTACTTGTGCAATTAAATCTTGCTGGCATCAATTTCTTGCTATAAATACAGAAGTTGTGGTAGTTTTCTGATAACATGCCCTGGCAGGGAACTTGGCTTCTCCCATTGGGCTTTTGATACAAGCAGATGCAAGAGGTTGCCGGAGAACGTGGAGGCTACCTACATGGGCGAGGAGGTAGCTCTTCTTTCTCTGTCCCTACGTCTTGAGATAGATTTTTCTTTCGGTAAATCTACATATTATCATGTATTATTTTTGCAGCTTTGGACAGTGATGATTTGCTCTATCTCAAGGAGCATGGAAGCAGAGGAGGATGCTGAACGCCTCCTGCACCGCACTGAGAAACTGGCATTTGCAGCATTTAAGATATCCTTAAATGTTCAGCTAAATAAACCATATATGTGATATACTAGTTTGAAGTTTTTTGTGATCTTTGCTCAGCATGGCATGTAGATTTTGAGCTTTTTTTATGTTTACATTTGGTAATCATAAATTCGTTTGCTGCCACATGCTTTTAGAGAGTTGGTTTCTCGTCATATTTTTATTATATTTCTGTCATTATTGATGCATGTTGCCTGCTCCGTGTTACCTTCTTCCAATTTTATATGCCACTTGGTAATAAACATAGGCTGAACATGATTTTGTTTCAAGTATTATGTACTGAAATATGTAGGTTCATCCTACAACTTTTATTCATGGAGACCTCATGATTGTAAAAGAAAATAAAAGTTATTTTGTTTTGTTATGGCGTTCCTCACATTTTATACTTGCCCATTTTAGGTTTATGCATAACCCAATTGTGTAGTGTTTCTCTGCTTTGCTTTAATCTTCTTGCAAACTGAGCTATAGGTCCCCCGGTTGAAAGTAAGGCATTTGAGTTTCTTGTTCCATTCGCAATTACTGCTTTAACATAGACATCGTTATCAATAAAATTTCGCCCTTCCTGTGTTGCAAGTCCCAGAATTATAGCATTTGTTTCCACTTTTTTTCTCAGTTGCATTAGATTACTAGACGAGTTGTTTCATATCGAACAGTGTAAAGTTCTACCGTTGAGCTTTATCGTTAGCACCCAGTAGTTTGCCCCTTATTTGGTATTCGTTTTATATTGGTTCCACTTTTTCTTAACCATTGGACACAAAGCTGCAAGTTTAGCTGATTCCTCACCTGCATCCTTTCCGTTGCCTCTTTGAGTTGAGCCCAAGCCAAAGAGTGGAATCAGGTCGCTCTTTCCATAAACCTGCGAGACCACATTCCTGCTACATGAGAAATTGTAAAATATTTATAGTTATGTTTTTGGAATTGGTTTGTGATCATATGTTCAGTCACCACTTTCAGTTGTCTTCTTGGTTATGCAGACAGCAAGATTTGCTGAAAAAAGTTGTGGAAATTTTCAAGCCCCTCTAACTGTGCCTGGGGGAAATCGATCCAATTTACAATCCCGGGGCAGGAGTTCGAACACGAGAAGAATGAGCATCATGTTTCGGAGTCAAATACAGCAGGAAAGCAGAATAAGATGGAAATTCTGCCAAATCATTATTAGGCTTAAGCTACGCAAGTTCTGATGACGATGATTGAAGCTTTGTATGCATTTTCAGTTGTAATCTACATGAACATGATGGCTGTCGTTTTTGTTCCCCGTTTGTAATAGGTTTATCATATTTGACCTTATATTATCTCAAAATTGATTTGGCATTGTAACCATTTGAAAGCAATTTTCTATGATACTTTGCCGAAATGAAACAAGCAATTTACAAGGAAATAAATCTACAAGATATCAACTAGATATTGAAAAATAGTTGCAATACTGTAAACATGATAAGAATAAATATAAATCGAGAATTAAACTTCTTGTTGGCTGTTGCATATCATCGTTTTAACGTATGTTTTAAGTGAATTTCTTCTTAATTATCTCGAGTCCGATCGAAAAAAGAAATTGAATCCCACAATTCTAACCTCAGTCGTAAACATTGGATAAAATATGGACAATAAATATCAATTCTACAAACAGTCAGAAAGAGTGCACAGAGTTACGAAGATATAGAATACAAATTTCGATTTCTTGTTATTATCATAGCAACAATAATGCCCCAGTGATTACATCCAATCAGAAAACTGATTCCTTCATAAGAAAAACATCTGATATTTTACAATATATGTGTGTCATATTTGCATCTTCTTTCAAAGAAACATAATTAGCCAATTAAGATATGCTATGTATTCACCCATCACAGGAAGATATTTGAATGTTTAAATTAAATTAACTTATATATTGTGAATGGAAGTGTTAGAAGCTTCAACTCCAGTCCATGCATCATCAGTGATAAACTGCATCCATGAATCATCTTTATCATTATCTTCCTCCTCCTCCATGCATAAAGATGAGGAGCGCCTGAGGCCGGCTCCTGCGAGCAGTATTGATCCCCCGCCGATGAACTACACTGCCCTTGCGCTTCCGTCTCCGACCCGATTATCCCGTTTTTCTTTAACACTCGACATAGTGCGTAACCATCCTTCCAATATGAACATGATCCGACATAAATAAAAAAGCGAATCCATTGGATTATAACTGTGTATTGTAATAAAGTAACATACAAAATGGCCATTAGCCACCATAATTTCTTTTAAGGTGGTGATGGGACGGCGGATTCACAGGTTTATGTTAAACTTATAAAATTTAGGAGACAAATATATATTTAATAGAAAATACAAAGAAAATTTTAAATTATACGAGAATTTAAAATTTTCAAAGGACAATTACTCCAATCAGCTCCTCGATCCATTCCTAGATAATGACATATACTAATTAATGATGACAATGACAAAATCCAATATTATTTACCCGAGATTAAAAAAGGATAGTAGAATAATTGCATTTAGGTCTCGAAGGATAATGCTTTTGTCTTCTTACAAAAGGCAAAGTGAGAGAAAAACGTTTCCAAACTTTAGAGATCAATAAGAGCAAGCAACGAATATTTCACCCATTTTTGTATAGAATTATTTATTTTGAGTAATAAATTCGATGTCCAATATTTTAATAAATACTCATTAAAGAAATGATAAAGCAAAAGTTTGTCTAAATGGCCCAACTTTGCATGAGAGTCATATATTGCCCACGTCAAATACAACAAAGTGAACTGTTATTAGGTTTAATACTAGAGAATTGTCAACACTCTTCGCATCAAGAATAGAACCGTCTCAGACATTTTTAGACCTTTGAACGAAAACTCAAAATTAAGAGTAGTTAGTAACTTATAATATTCATGCCAAAGCCGGGATTTTCATCACTAATATTCTCATGCAATGGTGAATAATAATGTTCATGTTATGATGCACCGGGTACCTGAATTCCGCATGTGTCCTCGCTTTCATTATCGTCGAGGCGATATTCATGCATTACCCAATTTGTTCTGATTCCTTGAGGGGCACGGCCTCGGTAGTAAACCAGCGTCTTCTTCATTCCGATGGCTTGATTTTGGCAACAAACTCTCCTGTCCTTCCCAGTAGATTTCCAATATCCCGCCCTCGTCGCCCTGTTTGTCCGAAATCCATTCGGGTATTTCCGGTCACGGGGTCCGAAGAAGTACCACTCCGGATCTCTACTCGGAAAAAATGATTTCTCTGTCAAATAACAGATAGGAAAACGGTTCACATTTTCAGCAAAATTCCAAAGGCAAACATCAATAGAAATTAAGTAAATATGTTCCGGATAGAGACGAGATTTTATCCTAGAAGAGATGAACTTGTAAAATTTTAGGAAAACAACTTAAGAAACAAAAAAGATTATCAACAGAAAATATAAAAAAATCTATATTATATGAAATTTTTAGAAGATAACCTGCTAATTCCCATGGTTCGAATTTGTAGAGGTCGACCTCGGGGATGATGTCGAGTTCGATTTGTTGCCTATTTATTTTCCTTTTGAGATAGTAATTCACAAGTTCTTCATCAGTAGGATGGAACCTAAAACCAGGAGGTAATCCCAGCGGTGCCATTTCTTTTACATACCATCCAATAGCTGCCATCATCATTGCTATATAAAAGGGTTCAAAAGTGGGTTATTTTTCACTTTTTCTTTTACAAATTCTTTGACAAACGTTCCTCACAAGTCTCTCTTCAGTTTCTCACAGTTCCACTCTACCAAATACCAACTCTGGCCTTTGTTAGAGACATCGGTTAAATGAAAGGTGGAGAGAAAATTAAATGATAAAATTATCTTTAATTTTGTATAATGATTACTTTGTTATTTATTATTTAGACCATTTTAGTCTTCATCATTTTAATTTAGTTAAAATAGATCATTTTAGATAAAACATGTCAGTTGACTAACAATAACTCATATTATTGATATGATTTTTCATGTGTTCGAGTGATGACATGTTGTCACATCATCTACAGTGATGATATGTTATATGTCATATTAGTCAAAGTGACGATGTAATATGTGTCATATCATCTAAAATGATAATATGATATGTGTCATATCATCTAAAATGATGATGTGACATGTGTCACATCACTAATTGAACAAGTAAAAATGTCGCGTAGCAACATGTATTGACTGTTAGTCAACTAATGATTCATATTCAACATGATATGTTTTGACCAAAAATTAAAACGTTGTGACTAAAATGCTTCAAAAAAAAGATAGATAATAAAATGATCGTTTGTCCAAACGTTGTGGGTAATTTTTTATTATATCAATTAAAAAGGATGGAAATAAATTGAGTCATTCCATAATAAATCTTTGTAGCATCTGATAAAAATAAATAAATTAATAGATCAATTATTGATGATTAAAAAAAACATATTATTTGACACACAACTCTTGATAAATATGTTAAAAATTGACACTCTTGTCCCTTTTTGTTCTATTGTGAGATTACTCAAACATTGCAAACTACTGACAATTCTGAACTAGTTTTAAATGTTAATAATTAACTTTCTTAATTAATAAAAATAAGAGTAAAGTAAACAAATGGTCTCTCGATTATGGAATATTACTTCATTAAGTTTCTCATCTATTAAAAGTTACAAAATAGTTTTCCAACTATATAGTGTTGTTTTGTTGAATCCATCGATTATTAAAAGTTACAAAATGGTCACCCGACTATTCATTATGTTCAAAACTTGTTTTTTTTTCATTAAAAATTGATGGTATTCTAAGCTGAACGTTAACCTGTTGACTGTAATATGATAAAAATCTAATCTCATAATCTTAAACATATCTCAATTATCATAACGTCTAGCTTAGAAATCACTAATTTTTTAACGGAAAGGACAAATGAAACATAATAAATAGTCGAGTGGTCATTTTATAACTTTTAATAGTCGAGTGACTCAACAAACAACATAATATAGTCGGATGACCATTTTGTAACTTTAATAGTCGATGGATCTAATAAAATAATACCTTATAGATAGGTCACCATTTGTGTACCGCTTTACTAAGGATAATATATTTGATTTGGCACAATTTATAGTAAGGATGAATGGTATAATGCAAAGAAAAAAGTAAAAAGACAAGCACTCCAAATTCAAATTAAAAATCAATAAGAGAATAAGCATTACGTTAAAAAAGTAAAACCATAAGTAATTCACATTAAAATAACACATCAGCAAGAGCAGAATCCTTACTTCCCCCTCGGGCTTTTGCTTCTTAATGTGACTCGCATGGCAACGTGCATCGGCCTCAACATCCTTCTCTCTTTTCATCAATTCTTGAAGTCATTGCTCTGCCACATCAATAATTGGACACGGGAAAATACCACATCAGTAATATGAAATGTGTAACACCCTAAACCAGTGCGACACACAGTTAACCGATCAAAGTTCCACATGGAACCACCGGAGTGGCTTACTAAAAGTTTTCTTTACTGGAAATATTCATCATAAAATAAAATGACATTTATATAAAGCCGTTTACAATCAATAGCTCCCAAAATAATAAATCAAAATATACATACCATCATTTAAAAATAATGACGACTCGAAAAATATGAAGCATGGTTTATAAATATACAAAAAAAGGGTTTCAAAATATACATGCCCTCTAAAGAACTCGATACGTACTCTACTTTGAAGTCTGGTTTGGAGCACTGCTAATCAAAATGTTCCACTATTGCTCCTCACCTAATCTGCAGAAGGAAACAAATTCCAAACATTGAGCTAACTAGCCTAGTGCCACACAAACAACTAAGCCATACCAAGAGGGTTCATTAAAGAATAAAAATGCTCAAGTCATCTGATACATTAAAATGATGAGTATATTTGTATACTCATCCTCTACTTTATGGTAGATGTCATTTTGCGATTGAGGGATTTTTGCATCTCGGAGCTCACACACCCCTCTAGTCTACCGAGGATGAGGCTCGGAATCTCTGCATGGGACAACACCTTCGACTAACCCACTCCTTGCAAGTGTTGGACCTTGCGCTCTAGTTAGTTAGTTTAAAGTACCTTGCGCACTACCTAAAGATATCTGGACTAAGTCTAAACTTTGTCAACTTATCTTTACTTAAGGGTCTCGAGTGTCCTGATCGTTTTCCCGAGCATCAATCAAGGCTAGTTTTTTGTCACCCTAATTAATCGTGTTTCTAAATGTAATTAAACAATGTTATTGTTCCACTTGAAGTCTTATTTTAGAGTAATTAGAGTCCTTGGGAACCCCTTAATTCCGTTTAAAAACTTTTAGGTTTTGTGCCCAAGACTGAACGAGGGTATTGATACTCACTCTTGGGTATCGATACCTCATGTTAAATTAAAGCTGAAAATGGGTGACTAGTATTGATACTCACAGACTAGGGTATCGATACCATCCGAGGTATCTATATTGAAACTGATTTCGATGTTGAAAAATAGACTATGGGTATCGATACTCTGTAGATACTGGTATAGATACTCCCTGAGTATCGGTACCAAAAATGGATACTAGAATATTGTCTCGATACCAAGCCCCCAGTCTCGATACCGAACCCCCAGTATCGGACTCCTTCAAGGGGTATCGATACTTTCCTTATAAAATTCACGTATTTTAAGCCTAAAACAAGAACAATATCGATATTGGTTCATCCGGTATCGATACTCAGACTCGTGAATGCCCTTTTTTGAGTATTCAAACTCATTCACATTGAAACCTTGGGATTCCCATTTGTTATTAAACTTTTATGTGATCATAAGAGGTCATAAATAAGGCTTTATATCATGCTTAAACATCAAAAATATGAGTTTTTACCATAATTATGCTCAACATGCTTTTAACTCAACCATTAAGCTATCTTACAATTCTAATGACTTACTAAGGGTATGAATAAGTTGTGAGTGCGTTACCTCATCACTTTGGCTACTAGAAATCTCCCCAACTCAACCAAGGGTTAACTTTCCTTTATCTTTAGCTTTTGATATCTCTCTAACCTCCTTCACTAAACAAAGGGTAGGAAAAGGGGTTATTATCTCAATTAAATTCTTAGATCGAAGTTGAAAACATTTTTTAGGACTTGAAACTTACTAATGGCTAGAATCATAAGATTCTCATAAACCCCCTCAAAACCCCATTTTTGGTTATAAGGATAAAACTTGAGAAATAGAGCTTGGATTAAAGTTAGGATGATAAGGATTAACATTCTTACCTAAGATTAACTAAACTAGTTTTGAAATGCTTGGAAATATTGATTTTGGAAGGGAAGAGAAAGAGAAATTGATGAAAGGAAGAAGAAAAAGAAGAAGGTTTAGTAGGATATTTGGGGAGTTTGTTTACATGAAATCATAATATAAGGGAGGGGTTTTCATCTTTCAAAACCTCAAGGGGAAATTTGCACTTTTGGTCCATTGACTCCAAAAATCACCATTAACCCTTGGGCCCAACTCAAGCCCGCTCCTTAATTAGATAAAACCAACCATTCTATTGGATCTCTTGTTTTAGTTTAAGGGTTTTGGGTTGATCCAAACTACTAACTATGGTTTCGGGTCATTACAACTCTCCCCTCCTATTAAGAAATTTCGTCCTCAAAATTTTACTTGGATAAAAAAGATGCAGATACTGAAGTTGTATGTCTTCATCAGTTTCCCAAGTGGCTTCCTCGAATCCATAATTCCTCCAAAGTACATTTACTAAGGGAATCTTATTGTTCTTTAACTCTTTTACCTCTATAGCTAAAATTTTGATAAGTTCCACTTCATAAGTCATGTTGGGACTCAACTCTACTTGTTCTAAAGGTAGGACGTGCAATGGGTTTGAACGATATCTTCGAAGCATGGACACATGTAACACATTATGAATGCACTCCAACTCTGGGTGAAACTAAATTATAGGTTATTGGTTTGATCCTCTCTAGCACTTCATAAAGACTGATGAAACGTGGGGTCAATTTTCCCTTGCGTCCAAATCGACATACTTTCTTCCACGGAGACACCATAAGAAATACTTTGTCGCCCACAGTGAACTCAATTTCTTTTCGCTTCAAATCTTCATACGAGTTCTGCCTGTCTGATGCCTCATTCAGTCTATTCTGAATTATTTTGACCTTATATTCGGTTTGCCTGATCAACTCTGGTCCTACTATTTTTTTTATCGCTAAGCTCGGTCCAAAAAAGAGGAGTTCTACATTTGTGCCCATACAAAGCCTTGTACGAGGCCATCTGGGATACTCAATTGATAATTATTATTATACACGAACTCCACCAAAGTCAGGTGATCCTCCTAACTACCCTTGAGATCAATGACGATGCACCTAAGCATGTCCCCAAGAACTAAAAAAACACGCTCTGAATGATCATCTGCCTGAGGGTGAAACACAATGCTAAAATAGAGCTTGGTGCCTAGAGAATCATTAAGAGCTTCCCAAAATCAAGAAATGAATATGGGGTCTCTGTCTGAAATAATTAAGGTCGAAACTCTGTGCAATCTTGCTATCTCGTAGATATAGAGCCGTACTAACATCTCCAATGAAAAACCCATCCTAATTGGTAAGAAGTGAGTGGACTTAGTCAGCTGATCTACGATCATCCAAACTGTATCGTGCTTATGTCTTGTCATTGGTAACCCAGTTACAATATCCATAGTTACTCTGTCCTACTTCCACTGCGGTATCTGAATTGGTTGGAGTAACCCAAAAGGAACCTAATGTTTCGCCTTAACTTGCTGGTACACCAGACACTTTGCTACAAACTCGGATACCTCTCTCTTCATTCTCTTTAAAAAAATAAAACGGTCAAAGTTTCTTATACATCTTATTGCTTCCTGGGTAAACCAAAAATGGATTACAATGGGCCTCATAAAGAATCTTGTTACGCAATTGCTCGTCCTTATGCATACATAAACATCCCCTAGAATACAACACATCATGTTATTGTAACTCAAATCCAGGTGCCTCACCTCGGTGGAGTTGCTCCATACGAGCTCTTAAGAGACTATCTATACCTTGCAATCTCTTAATCTCGTTTATTATCTCGGGTTCTACTCGAAGCTCTACCATCAATCTACCCTCACTAGAAATGCCCAAGCGTGCTAATAACGCTCTCAACTCTGACATCAACTTTCAGCTCAACGCATCAGCTACAATGTTCACTTTTTTCAGGTAATAATCGGTAATGTAATCATAATCCTTTAACAAATCCACTCATCTGTGCTGCCTCAGATTTAACTCCTTCTGGGTGAGAAGATAATTTACGCTCTTATGGTCAGTGAAAATGTGACACTTTTCTCCATACATATAATGTCTCCAAATTTTGAGCGCGAATACTACAACTGCAAGCTCTAGATCATGGGTGGGATAATTCCTCTCATGAGGCTTAAGTTGTCGGGATGCATAAGACACCACCTTTTCCTCTTCCATTAACACGCACCAAAGATTGTTTAACGACGCATCACTATATACAGTGAAGTCTTTTTCAGACTCAGGCTGAGTTAGAACTAGGGCTTGGATTAAAAGAGCTTTCAACTGCTCCAAATTGCCCTGCTGTTTCTCACCCCACACATATGTCACACCTTTTTGAAGTAACTTAGTCATCGGAGTTGCTATCATTGAGAAACCCTTAACAAATCATTGATAATAGCCCGCAAGACCTAAGAAACTATGTACCTCAGTCACACTCTTAGGTGGCTCCCATTCAAGTACCGTGTGAATCTTCTGAGGGTCAACTCGAATACTGTTCGCTGCCACTACATGCCCCAAAAACTAAACCTTTGACAACCAAAACTCATACTTCCCAAACTTTGCAAACACCTTTCGATCTCTAAGAGTCTGAAGAACTATGTGAAGATGACGATCGTGCTTATCCTCTGATAGCGAGTAGACCAAGATATCATCAATGTAGACCATAATAAACTGATCTAAGTACGAGTAGAAGAATCAGTTCATGAGGTCTATGAATTCCATCTGAGTATTGGTGAGTCCAAACGGTATCACAAGGAACTCATAATGTTCGTATCTTGTCCTGAATATTGTCTTTGCGATATCTGCCTCCTTAACCTTTAAATGTTAATACTCGAATCTCAGATCTATCTTTGAGAAAACACACACTCCCTTAAGTTGGTAAAAAAGGTCATTGATTCTAGGAAGGGGATAACGATTCTTGATTGTTAGCTTGTTCAACTGACGATAGTTAATGTACATCCTCATCAATCCATCTTTGTTTTTAACGAAGAGGACTTGCTCTCCCCAAGATGAAATACTTGGCCGGATAAACCCTTTTCAAGCAACTCTTGAATTTACAACTTAAATTCTTTTAGCTCTATTGGTGCCATGGGGTAGGGAGAAATAGACACTAGAGTAGACCCTGACATTACCTTTATGCAAAACTTTAATTCTTTGTCTGTCAGTAACCCTAAAACGCTTCTGGAAACACATCTAAAAAGTCTTTGATGGTTCATATATCATCTATTCTTGGAACTATGACTCTGGTGTCAATAATGTGAGCCAAGAAGGCTTCACAACCCTGATCTAACATTCATTACACATTAAGGGTCGACATAACCCTTAGACCATTGAGTTTGTTGCCAAACATTACAATCCTAGTCCCATCCTACTATTTGAGCTTAAACCGTTGAAGCTTATAGCTCAAACTCGTGTCATTCTCCACAACCAATCCTTGCCTAAAATCAGATCGAAATATCTAAAAGATAGCTCTATAAGATCAGTAGGAAATATCTTGCCTTGAATTTTAACCGGGCTCCTACGATGGACTTTGTCTACTAAGACATATAATCCTAAAGGGCTGAACACTTGAACTATTATCTCGAGGTTCTCAGTTGGGATATTTCTTTCTTGGACTAGATCATAGTAGATATAGGAATTGGAGGATCCGAGGCCAATCAAAGCAGTAACTAGAAGGGAAATATGGTAAAAGTACCTGAGATCACGTCAGCGATATCGCATTTCTCCTTAGCTAAAATTTCATACTGGTGAATGGCAACTTTGGGCTTAGTACTGGCCCCAAATCGAGATATACCCCTACCAAACTGACTGGATATAGAACTTCCACTTCTCTAGGGTCCTCTACCCCTCTAAACCAACAATGTTGACCTCTAAGTCGAGACTGGGGTCACATCCTGAGCCTCTGGATAATCTCTGACAAAGTGATATAGGGAACCACAATAGTAACAACCACTGGACCCCTATCGATAAACCCCCGGGTGCATCTTGTCATATGTGGGACAACTACGATAAGATTATGTCCTCGAAGAACCTCTAAAGCTGGAAATTAATACGGTATCCAACGGTTCTACACTGACTAGATCAATCTCCACCTCTTCTTGTACTATAGGCCGAATGCTAGACTGGCCCGCAGGGCTCTCCAAGACCCTTAGGAATCTCTCATCCTCTTGGGTTATTGAGATAATCTTGAAGACCCTATCACTCCTCTTTTTTGACCAGAATTAGCCTCTTCCTCTGATGCTCTCCTTTTTAGAACCCTCTCGATAGCTTTTGCCTATTATACTATTTTAACAAATACTTTCCGTAGATCGACCGCTAGGTGGGTCAGAATATCTAATCAGGGGCCCTCTCTGAACTTTCTATAGAGATGGTACTCTGATGAAACCAGCTCTAGTGCATACCGACTTAGACAAAGAAACTCCACCTCATACTCAAACACTGTACGGTCTCCCTGAGTTAATTGGGTAAACTGATCTCTCAAAGCATCTATATGAGCCTTCCCTATATATTTCTGGTGAAATTCCTCCAAGAATCACTCCCAAGTGGGTTACTCAGGCTCCAAATACATCTCTACCGTCTCTAACAGGGAGATAGAAAACTCTAGCATACCCTTAGGGGGCGAGGTGTAGCTTTCTAAGAGTCCTAAGAGTCTCTCACAACCAATGATTAGTCTCTATGGGTTTTTATCTCCAATACCAAAGAAATATGTGGTCTGGTACCTTCGGAGCCTCTCAACTGGGGACTCATGCGATGCTATAGTAGGTGGGATTGGCTAAACTGCCTGAGTAGGTAAGGTAGTGGGCATCTGTGGTAAGGCACTAACTATACGCCTTAGGGTCTCGGTAAGATCTCTAAAGAAGGTCGCCTTCTCAACCCTTGCCTCCCTAGGCTCCTCAAAATCTATCTCAGAGAAAATATCATTGTCTAAATTGCCCGTAAGGGAAGCCCTACTCTCATGTCTACCCTCCTGATTGTGGCATGGGATCTCATCCATATCTTAACTCCTGAAATTTAAACAAAAACATAGGTTACTAGCATTCTATTGTGTCCCTTAGTTCGATTTAAGGATTCTAGGTTGACCCAAAATACCAACCCAGGTTTCAAGGCATTACAAAATGGATCATTAGTTAATTAATGGTTTTCATCCAATTGCATATGCTTTAACCAAAAATTGAAACATTACGATAAAATACTTAAAAAAAAGAATATGATGCAAAATGACCATTTATGCATGCGTCGATGATATTTCTATTATCATGACAACTAAAATCCTGACTTTATTCTGTATTTATATTCTTATGGCTCTTTAAATGATTAACAAACTTGTTAATGTTACATATCTGTAAAGCAATAAGATTTACAGGTAGCTTATCAAGGGCTCCTAGTACAGTTAAAAAGAAATCATCAACTGATTTATCATTCTTAGAGCAACTACTATCACTAATCCTCCATTTGTGGATTTGCTTGAGCCACATATCAAAAACATGTAAGCCTCTGAGTTGACAAAAAGACTAAGTTAATCGAAACTTATTTTTACCTACTGTTAGAGATTTAAATTGCTATTGTGATCGCGTTTTTGATTGAGTTATATTTATTGTGATCGTAGCCATAGCGAATATTATTATGGTGATTCTGGGTATGACAATCATATACTTGTAGACATTAAATTTTTTGTCCATTACTCATTATTTATTATTTATTTTATTTATTATATTTTATTATTACTATAATAATTTTATTATTATTATTATTATTAAATAAATTTTATTATTTCAGATCCAAAATACAAATAGCCCCAACCCAAATACAGAAGCCCAAATTTTATGGCCTAAAGGAAACCCTAAATCTGATTAGGGTTTATATTTCATGCCTCAGCCGTCATCCATTATCAGCTGTTGGATCTGATTAGATACAACGGTCCCCAGATGTTCCAGAAGAAACCCTAGGGTTATGATACCCTAGGGCCACATCGCCGCTTCCTCTTCCACGCCACTGTCGCCGCCTCCAACGACACTCCACCTGCTGCCACGCCTCGCCGAAGTATACAGAAGACTCAAAGATGTTGTTCACGTCGCTGCCCTATGGTGAGTCACCACCATAGTTTGGTGACTCACATCGAGGGCCATTCTTTACCCGATTCGAAGCCATCACCAATTATGGTTATAAAAATCATCGACCACGCCTGCAAACAAAAAAAAAACGGAGGACAACAAACAACAACTAGAAAAAAAGGAGAAGAGAAAGAGACCACAACAACAACGAACGAGAGAGACAGAGAGCAGAAAACGAACAACAAACAACAACACCCAACAGTAGCCAAATAAAGAAGGAGAAGAGAACAGAAGCTTACCAAGGAAATTACATAATCATAGGAGCCTTCCACGCGTCCTCACACTTCGCCGGAGATACGAAAAATCGAAGGGAGTAATCGTAGATTTACTACGTTTGGTGGGGTTTTAGGTTAAAACAATCTCAAAATAGGTTTTAGGACTCTGAGATATATATTTTGGGGTAGGTTAGAAAAATTCGGCCACCGGCGAATGGCCAGCTCTCTTCCCCGATGAGTGTATTTAGAGAGAAGGGGGAAAATCTCTTAGTTAGAGAGAAAAGGAGAGAAGGGGGAAAATCTCTCAGTTAGAGAGAAAAGGAAAGAAGAAAGAAATGAGAAATGACCATTATGGCCGGCCATAAAGGGTTTAAATACCCCTTTCCAAACGACGCCGTTTTGGGGAGGGGTATGTGCGTAATTTTACTATTGGTCAAACCCTTTCTGCAGTACCCACAATTTTTTAATCTTCTGTTTTAGTCACTGAAATCTATTGTTAACTCTTTTAATTCGGTTTCTTAATTTTTAGTTTATTATAATTTAGTCCCTAAACATAATTATATATATATTAAGTAAAATAACCAAATTAGCCATTATAATTTTGTTAAATAATGTTTTAGTCCCGGACAGTATGTTTTAATTTATTTTAATTTAATATTCGAATTTGATATAAGTTTATTTTAGTCCCTAAATTAAATAAATGTAAAATAACATGTTTAGTCTCTGTGATTTTAAATAAATAATTATGAATTAGGGTATATAATTTTAATATGTTATAATTTAGTCACTAGTTTTAATATTTTAATATATTTTTTTATTGTTTTTTTAAATATATAAGTTTTACTTTTATTTATTTATTGTTTAATTTTTTATGTTTATTTTTTTATTATTACTATTATTATTATTATTTAGTCATATAAGTATATATATATATATATATATATATATATATATATAATAAATAATATTTATTTATTTATTCTATTTGTTTTCTATTAAAATCCTATTTATAAATTTGATTTTATAAATTACTTTTAAAATAATCATATTTTAATATATATTTATTTTTCAATATTAAGAAAGGGCAGTCTTAAAGTAACTAGATATCCATTTTCTAATATTTTTAAATAAATAAATATCATATTTTTATAAATTATATATATTAATTTATTTTAATTATTTTTAGAGAAATGTTTTATTAATATTTATTTATTTTTTAATATTAAGAAATAGGCTGTCTTAAAACACCTAAAAGTCATTTTCTGATATTTCTAAGTAAATAAATATCTTATTTATATATAAATATTTTCTTAAAATTATACTAATAAATTTGAAATAATAGGATTATGAATTAAATATATATTTGAATTCTTAAATTTACAATAATATAGACAATTTATAATTAATGAGTACCAATTTTGGGCATTATAGAGGTGCTAATCCTTCCCTAAATGTAAACGACCACGAATCCTTTTTTACTAAAATTTTTGGTTATACGCAGATAAGTTTATCTTTTAAATTATGTTTTCTTCAAAACTATTTTAAAAGATTGTTTTTAGGTATTTGACCTACCTAACCCAAAAAAGGTCAATGGCGACTCCCAAAACATTTTTTAAATCAAAATAATTTATTTATTCATTTTAGTTTTCCCGCCAAGTAAAAATTTTGTGCCCGGACGAAAACCGGTTACGACAGCTTGGCGACTCCGCTGGGGACTGATCAAGCTTTAAAATCAATTATAAATTGTCTCTATTAATTAGAAATTAAAAATTCATATATTTAATTTATAATTCTTTCTTTTCAAATTTTTTATATACTTATTATTTTCCTAATATATATATATATATATATATATATATATATATATATATTTAATGTTTTCTTTTCATATGTTAAATTTCATTTTTATTTTGTCAATGTCAGAGGTTTGAATATTTCTCCTCACATACAACACCTGCATTGCATATCATCAGCTTTATTAGCAAGCTTGTCCCTTTTAAGTGGGAGTGAAAGCGACGTCTTCGTGAGAATTTATTATCCGTGTCAGACCTAGCAAGTAACTTTCGAGATTCATATGCTCTATGTCTTCGTGGGAATTTATTCTCTGTGTTAGGCATAGGGAAATGTGTCCCCTCGAATTGAACTCGATCCACTTTAGTCTGTGATAGACTAGGATTGAGGGTTTGGCAGTCTAAGGGGGCACCAACAAATGACAGTTCGAGTACCTTTACTCCTAGAACCGAAACCCTGCATATAATAAAACCCTAGAAATTCTCCTGATTTAAGACAGTACTGAACCTCTGTCCGTAGGTTTACACAAAGGAGAAATAAACTCTAGCTTTTAATTTAATTTATTTTCTTTTTCCTGAATAAATATCTGCGAACTAGAAATCATGCAGTTAAGTTAATTTTCCCAAACAAAGTATGGAACTAGAAAGCATGAGGTTAGGATTTATACCTTGATAGATATAAATTTTTTCTTTCCATTTATTGGTACTAACCATTTTGTTTTTTCTTATTTTTCTCATTTTTAACTTTTTATATTGATTTATTATGTTTGCATTGCATGATCATGGCATAACCAAAAGGTGTTGTCTTGAAAGACTGTTCATCAAATTGGAAAAAAATCGTAAATGGACAAAAAGTTTTATGATCAAACAAAATATGATGTGGCCAAGGAAAGACATCATAAAGAAACTCCGAGGATAGAAGCAAGCAATGCACACAGAGATCCTGTAATATTAATACAAAAAGTACTCCACAGAGATCTTTCCAGATTGATACCAAAAGCAGTCTACGGTAAGAGCATCAGTAGGGGCATTCAGAATAAAGGAGATTTTTATGAAGCTCAAGCATGTTATTTAAAGGACCAAAAAAAGAAATTGAGCTTAGAAGTGGAAACCATGCATGAAGATTTCCAAAAGATGAGTCGAGCCTTTTAAAGTGTTAGCATAGGAAACACCCCAGAAGAGTGGATAAAAGTGGTCGCCAAACTGAAAAAGAACTACAACATATACGAAGATCTTATCCAAAAACTTCTTAGACAGAAAGGTTCTCTTACAAAGGAAAATAAGCAATTCCAAGAACTGATACAGAAGATGAAAGAGAATGTCATGAAAGAAGCTGCAATCCAAACAAGCAATATGGCCCATAAGCTGAATAACTAACTTGGCTTTAGAGAAGTTAGGAGGGAAAGTTATCCCATATATGTAAAGTTTTGTTGAAATTAGGACTGAAAGTTGTCCCCTACATATAAAAGTTTTGTTTGATGCAAAAAAACTTTTGTGTTTAATGAAATCTGTTCTAAGATGATCACTCTTGAGTAACACCTTTTCATACATTTTTTGCGTTTGCATCTTTGCATTTGCATTTTTATGTTTGTTTTTGTATTGCACAATTTGCATTTTTATTTTTGCATCGTTGTATTTGCATAGTTACATCTATAGTTTTAAACTTACATCATGCGTTAAAACATTCATTCATTAAAATAAAAATTTCAACCGAAGTGATCTTGTTTCTTCCTTGTAGAAGAACGCTTAGCACAACACAAGAAAAATGTCTAAAGAAACCGAGGAAAGGCTAACCCAATTTGAGATAGAGCAGAAAGAGATGCAAGAAGACTTGAAGAGTAAGTTGGTAGAAGTTGAAGCTAATATCGCAAATTCTCATATCAATCTACTGAACAAGATGGAAGAAATGATTGGAAAGCATTTGACCACTGGGAAAAGTGTAGTTGAAAACCCCAAAATCCTCTGGATATTACACCTGTTCATATTCCTGAGCGCACATTTGTACATCATGAAATTCAATCACCAGTTCATTTCACTGTTAAGAACTCACAATATCAAGCTGGAGCATCGTTCCCCACTGATTGTTCTACTGCTTTTGGGTTGAAGCCAAATGAATTTTGTGCTGCCTCTAGAGAGACGGTTGAGTCATTTTATGGGTTTGATGCCAAAAAGATGAGTTTGGTCCCCGAATTAGTTCTCCCACCAAATTTCAAAGTTCCAGATTTTGAGAAGTATAATGGGACCACGTGCCCTTCATATCATATCACTATGTACTGTCGTCGTATGACTGGCTATGTGGAGAATGAAAAGTTGTTGATTCACTGTTTCCAAGACAGTTTATCTGGGTCTGCATCCAAATGGTATAATCAGCTAAAACGTACTCAAATACGTTCTTGGAGGGATTTAGCTCAAGTTTTTTTGGGTCAATACAAGCACATGGCTGATATGGCCCCTGATCAAACAATGTTGCAAAACATGAATATGAATTGCAATGAAAGCTTTCGACAATATTCACAATGATGGAAGGATGTTGCTTCTCAAGTGCATCCACCATTGACTGAAAAGGAGTTCACTACTTTGTTCATCAGTATATTAAAATTTCCTTATATTAATCACATGATAGGGGTTCTCCCTAATGATTTCTATGGCATCATCATAAGTGGAGAAATGATCAATACTGAAGTCAAGAAAGAAGCTGAGATTAATACAATGAGGTCTTATTCAGTTAAACATGGGGCCAAACCTTACAGAGTGATCTAGAAGAAAAAGAATGTGCAGTGATTTCAATTTTCTCCCTTCCACTGTTCAAGTGAAAAATTGCATTCAAAAATGCTCTCAGCGAGATTAACTACTCCAAAACTTGTTCAGTCACAGTGGCCTCCAAATGAAAATTAGACCTTGTTGAGTTAATCGATCGACGAAATCGGCCAAGAGGGGGTGAATTGGCAATTAAAAATTTCGGTGGAAGCTTTTGCAGAAAATTGAAAAGATTTGCACAGTGATTTAGAGTGGTTCGACTTTCTCAATCAAAGTCTACGTCCACTACCTTAGCTATCCACACTAAGGATTTTCCACAAATTCACTAATTTATCTTTCTTTTGAGGACAAAGAGTAACCTTACAAACCCTCAAGAATTATACCCCAAATTCTTGAGAAAAACTCTCTCCCAAAGAGAACAATACAAATTTGCAAACTTACAAGGAAATCCTCACAAGGTAGATTGTTTGCACAATTCTAGAATAAAGAAAAGAACACTCAAGAATAAATACAATTGAGCACAAAAGTGTTCTTGAAAGAAAAATGAATATTGAATGAAAAATAGGCTTGAAATTCTCAAACTTGAGGTTTGATGCTTTCTCTTTGATTTTCTCTTGATTCTAGTTGCTTGAAGTTTCTTGTTGTTGATCAATGGCTTCTAAACTTGTTTAAATACTCCTTGAATCAATTCTGAACGTTGGTGATAATTAGTGGAGTCAATAGAGCCGTTATTGTGTGAAAACAATTAATTTTCTGGGTGGGAGCGTCTCATGCATCGATGCATGACCATTATGCATCGGTGCATCAGTGTAAAATTTCAAATATTTTGACCGTTGGACTCCTAGTGCATCGGTGCACTAAGAGTGCATCGATGCATGAAGTGCATTCGATGTTTGAAAAATAGCTTGGTGCATCGATGGATGGATTGTGCATCGATGCATCAAATGCATTCGATGTTTTAATTAAATCAGAGTGCATCGATGCATGGAGAGTGCATCGGTGCATGGAATGCATTCGATGTTTCAATTTATTCATTGATGCATCGATGCATGGTATTGATGCATCGGTGCATGCCTTTGAAAAATTGATTTAAGGCTTGATTTTGGTTTAAAATACTTTGAAAAATTGTTTCAAAAATAGTTTAAGTACAAATCACAATTTTACACATTTAGTAAGGATTAAAATTGATCTTCAAAGACTTGGAGTAATAATTTGATATTCGATAAATTGAATCGAATATAAATTGTAAAATCATTTGTAAAAATCTTAAAATTCATTTAACTTAATTTGTTATATCGAAATATCAAAAATGTTTTTAACAATCTCCCCCTTTTTGATATAACAAAACACTTGGGAAATTTTAAGATTTAGAAAATTATTTTTGAAATCAACTTTTGAAAAATTACTCCCCCTTACTATGACACACATCTTCTCCCCCTTTTTGTTAAATCAAAAAGACTCTATAAAACGTTTTAAACAAGAATGTTTTGAAAAACTTAAGCCAATTGATTTATTAATTATAAGCTGCTAAGATCACAATCAAAAGAGAGGTTAGCCATTAGTTTCATAAATCAATATTCATAACATGCAATGGATAATTGGTCATATATGTCTAATGATGCAAAAATAAGAAAATTTAACCAAACTAAATATATATATTAAGTTCAAGCATCCATAAATATAAAATAAGTCCAAACATTCAACAACCAATCAAAGGCAAAGTATCCAAAAACAAAGAAACCAGAAATATCAAAATCAATCCAAGTTTTAATTTTAAGAAAGCATGACAAGAAATACAAATCTACTCCATCGGAGGATCGGGAGGAGAAGGATAATGAGCTCGAACTTCAAGAGTCAGAGCATCCATACGATCACGCATCTCCCTCTGAAACTCAGTAATCTGAGACTCCATGGAAGCAAATCGTAGATCAAATGCCTCTAAAAAAGATCGGAAATAAGGTGGTGTTTGATCTTCTTGCCGAGCGGGTTCCGGTGCATTAGCTGGATCGTCAATATCTTGAAATATCTCTTGAAGCTCGGGATCAACATTCACAGCCGGATGAGGAGGAGGAGCACGAGAAGAACTAGCTCCCGGAGTTTGTTTATTTGGTCAGAAGACCCAAAAACCGGTGCGTTCATCTTGAACCCAATCCACTTTCTTTAAAGAAGTGAGATTGATTTGATTTTAGAGAGGAATAAGAGTGTCGAGAGAAAATTCTAGAACAAATTTGATAAACATGTTACTAAGTAGACATCCGTAGGCTAATGTTTCAACATGTTTAGAAGGAACAATGTTTACGATGTCTACTAGTTGACTAAAAATTACCTGTGGAAGATTTATTTTGATTTTATTTTTAATACAATATATCCACCATAAATCCCTAGCACGTAGAGTGGAGTACCTACCAGCAGAAGGAAGAAACCACCAAGAAATAATAAAATGAAGGAAACGGTCGTGATGGGTTCGAAGGGTACTGACACTAGCATTAGGAGTATAGGGATAAGCCACAGATTCTTTTTCGTCAAACACACCATCATCATCTAACCCGAAATGAGAAGAAATAGTTGCGGAATCAACAACAATGTACTATCCTAGAAGATAGGATCTAATTCCGATGGTTCCATATTGGGTTTGATTTTGAATACAGACCGCATTGGAATAGAAAATGCGGACTAATTGGTGGAAAACGATAGGTTGAAGCGAAAAAAGTTTATCAAACTTCCATTGTTTAAGAATTGGGAGGTATTCAAAGTCAATTTTGTTCATGGCTTGAAGTGAGGGAATACGTTCTTCCCGAATTCTATAGGATTGGAATGACTCAATGTATCTATTGTAAAGGTCCTTTATACGACGCTCTGGCATATTGAAACATGAACTCAATAGGCCACTAGAAGTTTGAGGAACGAGATTAGGAGGTAGAGGAACGGAAGGACGATGTGAACGACTAGAGGAAGTCCTAGGACGTTTAGGATTAGACATGGTAAATGAGTCAGAATAAGAAATATAACCTGCAAATTGAAAACACATGTATGTGCAATAATCAATCCCAAAACTCAATTGAGTCCTTAATAATTCAAGGTTCTCTAAACTGAATCCTAATGGGCATGGTTTTGAAAAACTATTTGAAAATAATGTTTGTAAAATTATAAGATGTATCAAAAAACAACAAATTTAAAAATTAATTTCAGAATTTCGATTTTTTTTTAAAATTAAAAAAAATTGAAAATTTGTGAGTTTTTGATGAAATTAGTTGTAAAATTGAGTTTCTAATCATCAAACAATGAATGCCCGATATAATGTTCATCCTAGAACTAATCAGAACTAGTTCTAAAATCAAAAAACAATAAAGTAGAGGTTTTTGAAATATTACCTTGAAAATTTCGGATTGAGAGGGATGAAGAGATGTTTTGCACGATTTGATGATAAAAGAAGGTTTGGGAGATGAAAAACTTGAAGAATCCGACGAAAAATCGTTGATTTTGGGCAAGAATGGAGTTTTTAGATAGAGAAGGACGAACAGCTGAGGGAGTGTTTAAAGGGTTTTAAGAAAAATAAATAGAATCAGGGTTTTTAACCAAAAACCCGACGGATGCATCGATGCATGGTCTTATGCATCGATGCACATTCAAGGCATGCATCGGTGCATTATGCGGATGCATCGATGCACATTCAAAGGGATGCATCAATGCATTGTTAAGTGCATCAGTGCATTAAGCATAAAAATGTCAAAAATCCATTTTAAACACTTAAAATGCTAAATTATTTAGCTCTAGTGGTTTTGGCAACTCATATATTGAAAATTAACCATGTTCAATCAATCAAGTTAATCTCTTAAAAAATATTTGAACATAAAATTAATTTTCACCAAATAACATAAACTCCCCCTAACTAATAGCAATGAATGCAATCAAAAATTACTATTATAAGCATTTTTCATTTATTCTTAAAAGTGCTAAAAACTATTTTAAACACTATGTGAAGATAGGTTGGTTAAACCTAATTCTCTCCTAAGTGTCCAAAATCTTTCTTTATCTAAAGGTTTTGTAAAGATATCCGCTAATTGGTGCAAAGTATCAACAAATTCTAGAACTACATCTTCCTTAGTGACATGGTCTCTAATGAAGTGATGTCTTATTTCAATGTGCTTAGTTCTAGAGTGTTGGATGGGATTTTTAGTGAGACAAATAGCATTAGTATTGTCATACTTGATAGGAATGGTACCAACTTCAATTCCATAATCAAAAAGTTGTTGTTTCATCCATAAAACTTGTGCACAACAACTACCAGCTGAAATGTATTCGGCTTCAGTAGTAGATAATGCAACACAATTTTGTTTCTTTGAAAACCAAGAAATCAACATATTTCCAAGGAATTGGCAAGTACCGGAGGTGCTTTTCCTATCTAATTTGCATCCTCCATAATCCGCATAAGAAAAAGCATGTAAGCTAAAGCTAGAGTCTCTAGGATACCAAAGTCCTAAACTAGGAGTGTCTTTAAGGTATCTAAACATTCTCTTAACAGCTAGTAAATGTGATTCCTTAGGGCATGATTGAAATCTAGCACATAAGCAAACACTAAACATAATGTCCGGTCTACTTGCAGTTAGATAAAGTAGAGATCCAATCATTGACCTATATAATTTAACATCTACACATTTACCTCCTTTATCTAAGTCAAGTTTCGTTGAAGAGCTCATTGGAGTGTCATGAGATTTGCCATTTTCCAGTCCAAACTTTTTGAGCATATCTTTGACGTACTTAGCTTGATTGATGAAGATGCCATCTTTTCTTTGCTTGATTTGTAGTCCCAAGAAAAATGAGAGCTCCCCCATCATGCTCATCTCAAACTAACTTTGCATTAGCTTAGAAAATTCTTGGCAAAGAACATCATTAGTAGAACCAAATATTATATCATCAATATAAATTTGAACTACTAATAAATCTTTACCTTTATGCTTTAAAAACAATGTAGTATCAACCTTCCCTTTTGAAAAACCTTTTTCAATCAAAAAATTTGACAATCTTTCATACCAAGCTCTAGGAGCTTGTTTTAGACCATAAAGAGCTTTTGTCAATTTAAGAACATGGTCCAAAAATTTTGAATCTTCAAAACCTGGAGGTTGTTCCACATACACTTCTTCCTTTATAAAACCATTTAAAAATGCACTTTTAACATCCATTTGATATAATTTAAATTCATGAAAGCATGCAAATGCTAATAACATTCTAATTGCTTCCATCCTAGCTACGGGAACGTATGTTTCATCATAGTCTATGCCCTCTTCTTGAGTATACCCTTGAGCAACAAGTCTAGCCTTGTTTCTCACTATATTACCAGTCTCATCAAGCTTATTCCTAAATACCCATCTAGTACCTACAGTAGATTTATTACTAGGCCTTTCAAATAATGTCCATACTTTACTTCTCTCAAATTGATTTAACTCTTCTTGCATAGCCATAATCCAATGTTCATCATTTAATGCTTCTTTAAGGCTCTATGCATGAGATAAATGCAACATAATTACAAATATTTCTAAGAGAAGATCAAGTTGTTACCCCTTTTGATGGATCACCTATTATTTCACCATCCTTGACATAGTTGTACTCTCTTGGATAAGATACTTCCCTTTCTTCAATGGTTGGATTCTCAAGAGCATCATGAGTTTCCTCATTTTTCGTTTCTTCCTTTGATGATGGTTCTCCAACGTCATGTCTAACATCATTTGTATTTATAACACCTACATCATCATTCACACAAGAATCCTTCATCAGAAGGGGATTATCATCGAAAACAACATGTATAGACTCTTCTACAACTAAAGTTCTTTTATTAAATACACGATAGGCTTTAGAATTTAAGGAATAACCCAGAAAAAATCCTTCATCACTTTTTGCATCAAATTTGCCAAGGTTTTCTTTACCGTTGTTTAAAACAAAACATTTCCATCCAAAAGGATGAAAATAACTAATGTTAGGCTTTTTATTTTTGAAAATTTCATATGGAGTTTTCTTTAAAATTGGCCTAATCATTACTCGATTTACAACATAACAAGAGGTATTTGTGGCTTCCACCCAAAAATATTTTGGCAAATTATTTTCACAAAGCATGGTTCTAGCCATTTCTTCTAAAGTTTGATTTTTCCTCTCAACAACTCCATTTTGTTGAGGGGTTATAGGTGCTGAAAATTATGGCTAATATCATTAGAGTTACAAAATTCAGTAAATCCAAGATTTTCAAATTCAGTTCCATGATCACTCCTAACACTAGTTATAGAGTAACCTTTTTCATTTTGGATTACTTTTGAAAACATGATGAAATGTTCTAATGCTTCATCTTTAGTATTTAAAAATAGAACCCAAGTATATCTAGAATAGTCATCTATCAAGACAAATGCATATTGTTTTCCACCCAAGCTAGTAGTTCTAGTTGGCCCAAAAAGATCTAAATGAATCAATTGTAAAACTCTACTAGTTGATACATCATTAATGGATTTAAAAGAAACTCGCTTTTGTTTTCCTTTAGCACAAGCATCACAGATTTTATCATTATCAAATTTAAGCTTAGGCAACCCTCTTACTAGGTCTCCTTGAATTAACCGTTGCAAAACACTCATACTAACATGTCCTAGTCTCCTATGCCATAACCAACTATCATGTTCATCCTTAGCAACAAGGCATAAATTAGTCATATCAAAAGAATCTAAATGCACCATGTATATGTTTCCTATTCTATGACCAACAAGCATAATCCGATTAGATGTAATGTCAATGACTTTACAACCATTAATTTCAAATAAGACACTGAATCCTTTATCGCATAATTGACTAATACTCAATAGATTATGCTTTAATCCATTCACATATAAAACATTTTTAATTTGTATGGAAGAGGTATTACCTATTGTACCAATACCTTCAATGTGACCTTTTGAATTGTCTCCAAAAGTCACTTCTCCTCCATTTTTAGCGTTAAGCTCAATGAACCGGCTTTTGTCTCCGGTCATGTGTCTTGAGCATCCACTATCAAGGTACCATGAATTTGAATTTGTTTCCCGTGCCTTGTAGCAATGCTCCTTTCCCTACAAACATAGATTAATTTTTTATTTTTGGTACCCAAATTCTTTTGGGTCCATATTCATTAGTTTCCAAAATCCTAGTCCCCTTAGGTATCCATTTGTGTAGGATATTTTTATCTTTAGTAGTAATAAGTTCTTTAGGAACCCACATACTTCTAACGATTTTTCTATTAGAGGTTCTTTGGGGACCTCTATGATTGTAGTTTCTAAAATTTTTTCTAACAAAGTTGGATTTTGAATTTCCACCTTTTTCAAAATGTTTTGTTCCAACTTTATCAAAAGAAGTTTTAAGATCATCAATTTTCTTTTGATGATCATCATTGATCTTTGAAAGTAAACTTTGCAAATCTAAATTTTTCTTTTCAAACTCTTCTAGTTTTATTTGCAAATCTTTGATTTTACTTTCAAGATCGTTGTTGGTTTTGGATATGAGTTTGTTTTCATTTTTCAATTTTGAAACATCATTTTTATATTTTAAAAATAATTTCTCATAATCCGAAGTCAACCCATTATATTCCTCTAATAACTCATCATAGGATAAATCATCAAAATCGGATGAGTTAGAGGTTACCTTAGAATCTTCCCCAAATGCCATCAAGAACAAGTTAACTACTTCTTGTTCCTCTTCATCGAAACTTTCTTCATCGCTCAATGTAGCCACATGAGCCTTGTGCTTATTCTTTGATTGACCCTTTTTCTTTAATTGTGGGCAATCATATTTGACATGCCCTGGCTTTTTGCATTCGTAGTAAATGATTGGGTCCTTCTCTTTCGGTTTATTTTTTAGGCCTTCATTTCGTTTGAATTTTCTTCCTCGATAAGGTCTCATCATTTTTTTTAACCGTTTGGAAAATAATGCCATTTCCTCGTCATCGTCATCGTTATTCGAATCACTCTAATGTTTTGTGGATTTGAGAGCAACTCCAATGTTTTTCTTCTTCTCCTTCTCCTTTGGTGTCTCATCAATCTTGTCGAGGTCCACCTCATCTTTGAGCATCATTTCATGAGTGAGGAGTGACCCAATTAGCTCTTCAAGAGTTAAGGACGTTAGGTCCTTAGACTCGATGATTGTCGTCTTCTTTGATTGCCACGATTTTGGGAGGGCGTAGACTAACTTCCTCACAAGTTTTTCATTTGAAATGATCTCTCCATATGATTTGAGACCATTGACAATCGTTGAAAATCTATTCGTCATAGCTTTGATATCTTCATTTGGTTTCATCCTGAAATTTTCATAGTTATGCGTTAGAATACTAATTTTAGATTTCTTTACCTCATCGGTACCTTCATGAGTGACTTGAAGTTTGTCCCATATTTCTTTGGCGGTTGTACACGATGAAACTCTTCCGTATTCATCTGGTCCAAGAGCACAAAAAATGATATGGATGGCTTTGGAGTTGAGCTGGAACATTCTTGTCTCTCCTTCACTCCACAACCTTGGATGAGTGAGAGGTTTGATGTATCCTTCTTCTACAGCATTCCATGCTCCCATGTCACTTGCTTGAATGAAGTACATCAATCTATTCTTCCAATAGGCATAGTTAGCTCCATTAAAGAAAGGAGGCTTGTTGACAGGCATCGAGTCGAGACCGGAGTCGAAGTTTGAAGCGGAGGCCATTGATGACTTTGATTATCGATATAACTCTTCCCGAATCGACTCAAGAGGCGATTAAACCTTCAAATGAGTTAGGCTCTGATACCAATTGTTGAGTTAATCGATCGACGGAATCGGTCAAGAGGGGGGTGAATTGGCAATTAAAAATTTCGGTGGAAGCTTTTGCAGAAAATTGAAAAGATTTGCACATTGATTTAGAGTGGTTTGACTTTCTCAATCAAAGTCTACGTCCATACCTTAGCTATCCAAACTAAGGATTTTCCATAAATTCACTAATTTGTCTTTCTTTTGAGGACAAAGAGTAACCTTACAAACCCTCAAGAATTATACCCCAAATTCTTGAGAAAAACTCTCTCCCAACGAGAACAATACAAATTTGCAAACTTACAAGGAAATCCTCACAAGGTAGATTGTTTGCACAATTCTAGAACAAAGAAAAGAACACTCAAGAATAAATACAATTGAGCACAAAAGTGTTCTTGAAAGCAAAATGAATATTGAATGAAAAATAGGCTTGAAATGCTCAAACTTGAGGTTTGATGCTTTCTCTTTGTTTCTCTCTTGATTCTAGTTGCTTGAAGTTTCTTGTTGTTGATCAATGGCTTCTAAACTTGTTTAAATACTCCTTGAATCAATTCTGAATGTTGGTGATAATTAGTGGAGTCAATAGAGCTGTTATTGTGTGAAAACAATTAATTTTCTGGGTGGGAGTGTCTCATGCATCGATACATGACCATTATGCATCGGTACATCAGTGTAAAATTTCAAATATTTTGAGCGTTGGACTCCTAGTGCATCGGTGCACTAAGAGTGCATTAATGCATGAAGTGCATTCGATGTTTGAAAAATAGCCTGGTGCATCAATGCATTCGATGTTTTAATTAAATCAGAGTGCATCGATGCATGGAGAGTGCATCGGTGCATGGAGAGTGCATCGGTGCATGGAATGCATTCGATGTTTCAATTTATTCATTGATGCATCGATGCATCGTATTGATGCATCGGTGCATGCCTTTGAAAAATTGATTTAAGGCTTGATTTTGGTTTAAAATACTTTGAAAAATTGTATCAAAAATAGTTTAAGTACAAATCACAATTTTACACATTTAGTAAGGATTAAAATTGATCTTCAAAGACTTGGAGTAATAATTTGATATTCGATAAATTGAATCGAATATAAATTGTAAAATCATTTGTAAATATCTTAAAATTAATTTAACTTAATTTGTTATATCGAAATATCAAAAATGTTTTTAACAGACCTATCAGGAGGTTCCTTGGATAAATCAGACTGGAATTCCAAATTATTCAGCTAAGGTTTCTGGTAACCTTGAGGGAAATTTCCAAGATCCTTTAGGGCAAGCAATTCAAAAATGCAAGGTAAAAGAAGGTAAAGTTCAATGCCCATAAATCGTTACTTCAAGAAAGACTAATGTGACCAAATCCTGCGAAGAATATCGGGCGCAAGAAAATGGGAAAAGAAATCAAAAGGCTCCCATGAATGTAACTCGAGATTGGCCCATAGGTCTAAGAAAGAATGAGTCAGATATAACCCAGAAGACACCTCATATACCTATATCAGATTTTCCAAAGACCAGTAAGGCAAGGGGCAGCTTAAGGAGTCTGGTTAATACTACCCCAGTTGTAGCTGAAATGAACATCCAGGATCCCCTCGATCACAGGAGAGCATTTAGTCGTTCACAACGAACAAAGAAAGTTTCTCGAGCGAGAAAAACTTTGAAGGTGTTTCAAGAATCTATCTCAGATATGTACCCTCATTTGGTTAAAGGGCAATACATTACACCAAGATTTGTGAAAGTGTCACCAAAACCTTATGCCCATTGCTATGATCAAAATAGTTTCTGTAATTTTCACTTGGGAGTAAAGGGGCATTCAACAGGGAATTGTTGGCCACTGTTAAAATAAATAAAGACGCTCATTGACAAGGGAGTCTTGACACAAGAAATGATCAAGGAAGGGGGGGCAAATAAAGATGAAAATCCTGGGCCAAGTACACACCCAACCTTCAAGGAATGATGAGGCATAATAGATAAATAAGTGGAAGTTGTTATTTACCACTGTAATACTTTCTACTTTCAGCATCTTGTTTGAACATGTTTTTGTTCCTTTCTCTGTCTTTTGTGCAATAAATAAATTTGTGTTGCTTTTATAGTTATAAGCAAAGAATCAAATTTTCATCTTGAAATTTTTTAATATAAAGTAGATTAAATATTCTTTTTCAAGAATTATAGATCTTTGGCAAGTGGTAAAATTATACCTTCCTTATCTCATCCAATGCCAATTACTTGATCCTTAAAAAAACCAAATCTTGACCATACATTTATCTGAGACTCAGAAATAATGCCTCTACCTATTTTTGAGACACCAAATCCATATATTTACCTTCTTGGATAGAGTTGATTGGTTTATATAACCTTACACCATACGCGACTTCAAAAGTCACACCTTTGTCCTTCCATATATAAAACCATCATGAACCAAAAGACCTCAAAAGAACCAAACTTTCAAATTATCCGTGAATCTTCCTGCAAGAAGAGACGAGATGAGGCATCATGGATCAACTTATCAAAAATAATTTCGAGTGATTGGGGCATACTCAAAGCAAGAAGAAAAAAGATTGATTTAGATAAATATATCATGCATTAATTACATTGTTTTCATAAAGATTAATCTTGAATATTCATCCCCCTGGGGATACCTCTTTTTACAAAGGTTTCTGTGTATGAGATGACGAACGACATTGTTTCATTTATCCTTTCAAATATATGTATATATATCCCTTGTTGTCCCCTTTTGAGCCTATAATATTTTTTCTAATTCAACCTTAACCAAGGATCACTCTCCACCTTGGAAGGTAAGAAAAAGGATATCTGCTCACAGGAATAAAGATTGTCAATTACGAAGGCAAATCTTCATGATGAAGAGAGTTTTGAACTACAAGGTATATCAAATGCAAAGTGCTTGAAGATCAATCCATTCAAGAATAACGAAAGAATTTTTGAAATACAAGAGGAAAAGGAGGTTCTCAAAGCAATTAAAGTCATATACTCAAAAAAAGGGAAAAAGGAAAAAAGGAAAAAAAATTGAATCATGATTGGTGACTCATTGAGCCTCAAGCTACAAGGTTGATCAAGTACAATAAGTTCAAAGATTCATATTCAACAAGAAGCATAAGAAATGCGATAGATGAATAAATCTTATGGAAAAATCCCCAACAAAGCAGATCCAAGTCAAGCAAGGCAAGATTGAAGACATCCGAATGAATTGATCCTTGGTTTAATTACCCTTAAAACACTTGTTTGGGCCTTTTTATCCCTTTCTTTTGTAACCATAAGTCATGGCCTACGTTACGTATCTGAAAAGTCTATTCTAATCATACATGGATTTCTACGTGAAAGGGACTATCTTCAGATTTCATTTCGCCTCTCAGGATTGATTTTTATTTACAAAATTGTTTTTTAAAATCTTTAATACATGATATGAAAAATGATAAAAGGGGGGTTCAAAATGTAAATTTTTAAATAACATCTTGGAACCAAAGGAGGATTTGAGTTGAAAACCTGAAAAGGCGGCTTGAATATTGAATGGTGCAACAACGATATAAGATACGATCTTAAGCTCTTAATAAAGCACTACACATCCCAAAGACGTTCCTGAGATTCAGGAACCAAGAAGTATCTCCATCAGATGAGCATAACAACCCTTCCTTCAAGATAGTGGAATCTCAAAGAAGACATATATGCTTGACCAACCTGAGAGACCTTACTTTACCAGAATCAACCTACACCTTAAATCAGTCAATAATTTTGACACTTGCCATAGGACTATGATTTTTTATTTAAAAGTATAGTTGATTTATTTGATATTCATTAAACTTATGTTTATGATTTGATTTAATTGTGAACCTGTAAGGAGCAATACTTTACAAAATTCTTTCATTCTTTGATAAAGAAAGGAGAAAAAACATTTTCAAACAGGATAGTCTCAAATGAGGAAGGTCCTTGAAGCAAGTTGTTGCCTATTCTGCCTCTATTGTAGAAAAAGAATGAACGAGGCCAGAATGATGAACCATTTCACATCTCTTAAAAACAAGTGGTTCAAGAAGTCCAAGAAGTCTAAAGAATTGAACTTATGACGCTCTCATGTGACATTATTGGCAATTCATCAAGAAAGATTATCACTTATCTCATGCTGAGGGCGATAAGCATCACCAGACAAATTATTTTCCCAGCCGCTAATCTAGATCCTCCAATCACAGAGCTATAAACAAGTCAACACCTGCACTCTGGTTATGCCAAGATGCTGGCTCAAGTCTTGATACATCATTGCTACTTCTTTCATACCGATCATTTTCTTTGACATGATTATATCCATTATGCCCTTCAGAAGATTGCTGAACTTGAATCTGAGAACTTATGGCACAGAATAGGACATTGGAACAGATTCTACACTTGTATACCTTTCATATTGGGTAACATTTGTTACAGGATTCCAAAAATAAAGATAACCAATTTTACTATCAACTAAACCTTTCCATAATTCGGGAAGAGTGGGATATGTAGTTGTGTATCTTGAAGCAGCAGAAGAGGCAGTCACTGTATAAGTCATTGCAAGAAAATGCACCAACAAAAATCTTCTAGTTCATCCCGATGATGTTTATTTCTTCCGGTAAGGTTATTACACTGGATGCAACCAACAACAAGGTCGAATTCGTTAAATATACTCATTAATTGCTCCAACCGATCACCATTCAATCCTTGCGCATTTGTTTTCAAAGTTATGCCAAGACAATAGAAGGCAACCCTTGCATCACTGATCCCAGAGAGAAAAAAGACAGAACATTGATACCACCAGGGAACATGTCTCTAGCAGATCCTCCTCCTCGTGTATGGTTTTTAGGGAAACCTAAAAGCATTTTCACCTCATCAGGTTCAAGTGGAACAACATTATTCCTTCCAACCCATACTAGATTCCATTTTCGGCACTCATCAAGAATATACTTCTGGACACTCGAAGGTGGCTCATCGTCATAAGCTTCAAGAGCCTTACAGATCCTTTCTGTTAATTTGGAACTTCCTGTACATGTTTGTAAACAGTTCAACTTTGTTCTTGGATACCAGGAAGGCCACCATTTCTTTGTCAATGGAAAAATATCATGTATGATGCGTGGAGTAAGCAGAATAAGAGGAAATTTGTTCTCGATTGGCAGATTATGAATATAGCCTTTTTCCGTGCAGCACTACAAAAATACTTTGAATCTACAAAGTTTAGCTCTGTATTATATAAGTACCGTGACATTTTGGTCCAAACACTAACTGGAGCAAGCACCACGTTCTCATAGTAGAAATAAGGAGGCCCAATAGCATCTTCTGGAAGTGTTCTTTGAGTTATATGATCTGGTTTGGTAAAAACCCCAAAACCAATCATTAGATTTAAAAGATGAACTGCATGATCGTCTTCATTAAGAAGCTTCTTTTTAAGCTTCCTCTGCTTCTTCCTTTTCCAAAAATCATAACCCATGTTTCGCCTTTTCTTATAATTGGGATCATTGCATAATGGCTTCCTATATTCTATCGGAAGAAGTGCATCAGCAGCCTTAGCCATTTGAGCATCACATATAAAATCTGTCAACTCAATAATTGATGAATCCATACCACATCTTTCCATGGCTAGTAAAGCCTCAGCATCTGAGTACCTCATTTTCGTCAAGTATAACAATTTATTCTCCTCATCAGAATCAAAATTTAGGATTTCTTTAGTATCAGAAGAACTATCAATATCTGTAAAATCATCCTGAAAGATCGCTTCATAAACAGATGAGTAGTTATCAGAATCAACATGTTGCATGGGTGCGGACTTTTCAAGAGCCTTCACTGAAAACAAGGATCAATTTGTCGACCTGAAATGAATTACCAAGCGATGTATACCACTCTGTCTGACTAGATTCCTCTAGATCCAAAGAATGGTCACCTCATTCAGAAAAGGCACACATCTCAGACATCTTCGTCAAAATGATTGATTACTTCTTAAATTTGTGACAACTTTCCTCAAGTTACTTGACGACTGCTATTTAGTGACATCAGAATGAGAGTATCCAAGATAAACATATTTGGGGCACGAATAAAACCGCAAGTACCCACAACAGTGCATTGTCAAAATTAGACCTCGTGGGGATCATGATATTGAAATCAAACGGATGTTGAAAGTGTACCAGAAATAGAATATTAGGGCATCTTGAAAGCCCATTTCAGACAAAAAAGATCCATGTGGGGTATTTTGAAGGCCCACGTCAGTATGAATATTCATGCATTTTGAAAGCTCATATCAACAATAAGCAAATGTTGAGGCATGCTGAAAGAATATTTTAATCAGAATAAGGAATGTTGATGTATTTTGAACGTTTGTATCAGTAAATGCTGGGGAATGCTGAAAGCCCATATCAATCAGAAAGAGGAATGTTGGCGCATTTTGAACGCTTGTATCGACAAATGTTAGGGCATACTGAAGGCCTATATCATTTTGGGTAAAGATCATTTCTTTGAGAAAATATTTCCAATGAGACAGAAAGATATGAAAAATGAAGATGGTGAAACAGTGACAGTGGAACTGACTATACATAATTGCTTCGTTCATCAGGTAGTTGCATTATGGTCCTATTGTTGAGCAAATATCTACTCAGCAAGTGTGGTTTCAAATACCTAATCTTCTTAACGAAGTGTCATATGACAGCGAGTTCTTTGTTAAACTACATCATAATTGCATAGATAAAGATGGTCCCCAGGCATACCATTCGATCTAGGGTTCAGTTCCTCAAAATCTCGGCTTTAAATTTTGTATTCCGTGTGTCGTTGATGATTGGAAATATTTCTTTGAGATTCTTGGAAATTAGTTTCAACCATACTGTTAAGGTTACAAAGCTGCTTCACACATCAGTTCTTGTTTGAATTTTATCCTTATTCCCGTTGTTACTGGGGTTATCATTGCCAGCTAGGCTGAACTTAGTTTTCATCTATTTGGTTTTATCATGTGCGTTTCATCCCCAGTGGCAAGAATTCCATGGATATCGTCCTGTATATGGATCCTATAGCTGATATGTTTCTACTTTCTACAATGCTCATTACGGAAGAAAACGTGATCAGTATCACACTTTCCCTTGCTCGAGATGATATCAAGATAAATTGGTATCTCTTATTCAATTCAGCATTAGCATATTTTGTGAATTTGACCAACTTTTTGGTCATGAAACACGCTAACATCTCACTTATATTCCCACTAAGTTTTGTTCTCAAGTGGTCTTATGACATCATACAAAAGCTTTGAACACTGTGCAAAGAGTTTCCTTGACCAGAAAATTGTGCAGAAAATACAAGAAATAATGAATGTTTGTCAAATGTTTTACGAAACATCTATACAGAAGTCACAGCTGGATGAATATGTTTGAACCAGTGATTATGGTGTTGAACCAATGTTGTGATCATATGGTTTCCATTTATTGATGCAAGATCAAGTCTGACCTCTTCAACCCAAGGTTATAAGTGAGATATGACGAAGATTTCTTTCCACAGAAGGGAAGAAGAAATTTGAACAACAAGAAACTAGTTAATCCAACTAAGGTTGAACGACAGGTTATTGTTAAGCATCTCGACATGATATGGCCTGAATGGCTTTGTTCGAGATCCAATTAGATGTGGAGACATGAAAGGAATTGGGATAAATCTTCCTTATGATCTGTTTAGAGAGTCAAATCAGAACAGACTCTACTCTCCTAATTAATCCCTGCTGAGTCAGGCATATCTACGTCTACACTCTTCAAAGATGATAGATTCTCTTTTCAAAGAAGAAAGACTTATTGGATTTCTACATAAGTCCAAGCAAACAAAGCCGGGGTTATACAAGTTAAAATGGGGCATCAAGGTCATAATTCTAACTACAACAAGAGTTTCACAAATGAAACATTTCTTTTGAGACTTAAATGAAGCAAAGAAGACACCAAGATACAAGTTGATCAAATGGTTCTTAAGAAATGCAAACTTGATAGCATAAGTTGCTACACTGATATCTAAGGGTAACCCTGGAAATAAATAATGAAGTGGAGGAAAACTGAGTTCACCACTTTGAAGTCAAATGAAGATTGCATCAACATTCATGCATCATATTTAGACATTTGCAAAATATGAACATTTTCATCCATTTTATCCATGTTGAATATTTGAGAGGAATTTCAAAGATTTTAGCAAAGATTCAAATCCATCATTCGATGGATCAACATTGCCAGGTCGAGTTCATAATGAGAAGAACTCATCTGAAGAAAGAAGAAGAAGTTCATAATGAGAATAACTTGTTCAACTTTTGGCTTAAATTCATCATTCGATGGATCAACATTGCCAGGTCGAGTTCATAATGAGAAGAACTCATCTGAAGAAAGAAGACGAAGTTCATAATGAGAAGAATTTGTTCAACTTTTTGCTCGAATTCATCACTCGATGGATCAACTTTTCCAGAGAGAGTTCATAATGAGAAGAACTCATCTGAAGAAGGAAGAAGAAGTTCATAATGAGAAGAACTTGTTCAACCTTTTGCATGATTCTATCGCAGAAGGAGATAGATCAGCATCAACATTGCCAAAAGTGTTCATAATGAGAAGAACTCATCTGAAAGAGAAGAATTTGTTCAACTCTTTGCTAGATTGCATCACAGAAGGAGATGAATTGTCATCCCTAGTGGAATAGTTCATAATGAGAAGAATTAGTCTCAAAGAAGAAGAAGTTCATAATGAGAAGAACTTATTCAACATTTTTATCTTAATCAAGAAAAGTCAAATGGACAAAAAACTTATTGTCTTTTTTTTTTTTTTGCTTTATTCTTGTTAACACAAGAATGAGCAAAGAGGGGCAGCTGTAGACATTAAATTTGTCCATTACTCATTATTTATTATTTATTATATTTATTATTTATTTTATTATTACTATAATAATTTTATTATTATTATTATTAAATAAATTTTATTATTTTAGATCCAAAATACAAACAGCCCCAACCCAAATACAGAAGCCCAAATTCTGTTGCCCAAAGGAAACCCTAAATCTAATTAGGGTTTATATTTCATGCCTCAACCGTCATCCATCATCAGCCGTTGGATCTGATTAGATCCAACGGTCCCCAGATATGCCAGAAGAAACCCTAGGGTTATGATACCATAGGGCCACGTCGCCGCTTCCTCTTCCACGCCATTTCCGCCGCCTCCAACGATGCTCCACCTGCTACCACGCCTCGCCGAAGTATCCAGAAGACTCAAAGATGTCATCCACGTCACTGCCCTATGGTGAGTCACCACCATAGTTTGGTGACTCACATCGAGGGTTATTCTTTACCCGGTTCGAAGCCATCACCAATTATGGTTATAAAAACCATCGACCACGCCTGCAAAAAAAAAACGGAGGACAGCAAACAACCAGAAAAAAAAGGAGAAGAGGAAGATACCACAACAACAACGAACGAGAGAGACAGAGAGCAGAAAACGAACAACAAACAACAACACCCAACAGTAGCCAAACAAAGAAGGAGAAGAGAACATAAGCTTACCAAGGAAACTACATAATCATCAGAGCCTTCCACGCGTCCTCACACTCCGCCGAAGATACGAAAAATCGAAGGTAGTAATCGTAGATTTACTACGTTTGGTGGGGTTTTAGGTTAAAACAACCTCAAAATAGGTTTTAGGACTCTGAGATCTATATTTTGGGGTAGGTTAGAAAAATTTGGCCACCGTGAACGGTGGCCGACGGCGACGATTATCACCGGAGCACAGCGGCCGATGAATGGCCAGCTCTCTTCCCCGATGAGTGTATTTAGAGAGAAGGGGGAGAATCTCTCAGTTAGAGAGAAAAGGAAAGAAGAAAGAAATGAGAAATGACCATTATGGCCGGCCATAAATACCTCTTCCCAAACGACGCCGTTTTGGGGCGGGGTATGTGCGTAATTTCACTATTGGTCAAACCCTTTCTGCAGTACCCACAATTTTGTAATCTTATGTTTTAGTCACTGAAATCTATTGTTAAGTCTTTTAATTCGTTTCTTAATTTTTAGTTTATTATAATTTAGTCCCTAAATATAATTATATATATATTAAGTAAAATAACTGAATTAGCCATTATAATTTTGTTAAATAATGTTTTAGTCCCGGACAGTATGTTTTAATTTATTTTAATTTAATATTCGAATTTGATATAAGTTTATTTTAGTCCCTAAATTAAATAAATGTAAAATAACATGTTTAGTCTCTGTGATTTTAAATATATAATTATGAATTAGGGTATCTAATTTTAATATGTTATAATTTAGTCACCAGTTTTAATATTTTAATTTATTTTTATTTTTATTGTTTTTTTTAAATATATAAGTTTTACTTTTATTTATTCATTGTTTAATTTTTTTTATTATTACTATTATTATTATTATTATTATTTAGTCATATATATATATATATATAATAATAATAAATAATATTTATTTATTCTATTTGTTTTCTATTAAAATCCTATTTATAAATTTTATTTTATAAATTACTTTTAAAATAATCATATTTTAATATATATTTATTTTTCAATATTAAGAAAGGGCAGTCTTAAACAACTAGATGTCCATTTTCTGATATTTTTAAATAAATAAATATCATATTTTTATAAATTATATATATTAATTTATTTTAATTAATTTTAGAGAAATGTTTTATTAATATTTATTTATTTTTTAATATTAAGAAATGGGCTATTTTAAAGCACCTAGAAGTCCTTTTCTGATTTTTCTAAGTAAATAAATATCTTATTTATATATATAAATATTTTCTTAAAATTATACTAATGAATTTGAAATAATAGGATTATGAATTAAATATATATTTGAATTCTTAAATTTTCAATAATAGAGAATTTATAATTAATGAGTATCAATTTTGGGCATTATAGGGTGCTAATCCTTCCCTAAATGTAAACGACCACAAATCTTTTTTACTAAAATTTTTGGTTATATGCAGATCAGTTTATCTTTTAAATTATATTTTCTTCAAAACTATTTTAAAAGATTGTTCTTAGGTATTTGACCTACCTAACCAAAAAAAGGTCAATGTCGACTCCCAAAACATTTTTTAAATCAAAATAATTTATTTATTCATTTTAGTTTTCCCGCCAAGTAAAAATTTCGTGCTCGAGCGAAAACCGGTTACGACAATACTAATAGTATTAGATGATACCATTACTTCTATATAGCGGGCACTAGTTGTGATCATAGACATCTATTTAAATCCCTCGCTGCTATCACACTAGCGAGGATGGGGCGACTCACCAGGTCCATTTTTTTCACATTTCTCTCGGGCACCATGAGTTGCACCAATTTCTCAACCCCTTCAGAATCCTCTAGTGCCCCCTTTCGGTCCCCTGCTTTCCCATTTGACAGCCTCAAAGCCTTGATCCACACTCTCCCTTTCCTTTACCCAGTGAAAGAAGTGAGGAAGCATTGTTCTGTGCACTTTATAAATTAGGTTCTTGTTAGTGTTGAGACCCAATTTCTTCTTAGACCAAGTCACGAAGTTATGTTAATAAAAATGTGAGATCTGCGAGGCGGGCGAACGAACAACCCTGAGCAACCTAACTCAAACGAAAATGGTAATATGAAAGAGACACAACCAACACAAATGAACAACCCTAGCTAGCAACTAGGAAACTATTTAAACATTCAACATCTTTGTTAAGGGGAATAAAAGGCTTTACATATACAGATGCACAAACAAAGATGCACATAACCTCATTTACAGCATGACCAGTCAGATTCTGAACAAATTCTTGAAAACGATTCCTCTTTAGATGCACCGTAACAAAATCTAAGAGAAAATTGCACATAAATTAGTCCCATCTCACTAGAGTTCACCATTAAAAACAAGTTAGACTAATCCATATATGTTAGATTTAGTTTGCTTGATGTTAGTTAGTTAGTTTGGTGCTAGATTAGTTATGAGCAGTTATTCTTTCTAATTTGTATATAAATACCTTGTGCATTTTTTCAATAATATGATGAAAATTCCTTTACTGTGTGTCTTAATAAGGTATCAGTTTCCAGGTTCTTTGGGCTTCTTTGGCTTATTTGTGGCGCAATTCTTCCGTTTGCTTCTCGTTGCATAGTTTAGGGCTCATATTTGTTTTTCCCCACTTTATCATGCCTCTCTCACCTGATCCCACACCCATCTACTTTAACCACCCTTTGTTTCTTAACCCGTCAGATACTCTAAGCTCTCTTCTGGTTACACATTAGTTGATCGGCGTAAAAAATTACACCGTTTGGAGTCGATTCATGCGTGTTGCTCTTCTTGAAAAAAAAATTCAATTCATCGAAGGTGATTATGGAAAAGAGGATTTTGATGTTTCTTTTCACGTTCAATGGGATCACTGCAATACGATTGTTCTTTGTCAGATTTGCACCTGAAATTGTGAGAAAGGATTGCAGAAGACGAAGAAGAAAAGGTAGATTACAGAAACGGATTCTTAATTTTCATCCCTGCTTACTGACTTCCTTTAGCCCATTGGCACTCCTCAGCCCATGCCAATATCAGATAAAAATCAGGTAACAATTTCTAAATCCCCAATTCGTTCCTCATTTCCCCCATTCTCTTCGTCAATCCCTAATTTGTGATCCAAAATCCCTAATTTTCCTTCCAGGGCCATGACAATACCTCCTCCTGCAATCGATGCTTGTCCCCAAGGATAGAAGTCAGGAAATTATGATTTCAACACTGTAAAATCTTCCCAGGTAGCATTTTCTGGTCCCAAATTCGCCCATTGTATTAACAATTGAGTTACTGCCTTTTTATCTTTCTTCACCATTCGTTTGTCTAATACCACAGCTGGATAAACACGAAGTTGTCCATCCGCATTAACTTCTGGAGGATCTCGAGAGGTAACTGTCTTGTTCCCAATCTTCTTCTTTAGTAGACTAATATGAAAAACAGGGTGTATCTTTGAACTGTCGGGCAATTGCAATTTATAAGCCACTGACCCAATCCTTTCCATGATTTTATAGGGTCCATAGTACCTCGCAGACAATTTTAAATTTTTCCTGAGGGCCACTGAGGTCTGCCTGTAAGGCTGTAACTTGAGGTAAACTTCATCACCAACTTGCAACTCTCTATCACTTCTCTTTTTATCAGCATAATATTTCATGCGTTGATGTGCCTTATCTAGTTGGTCTTGTAAAACAGTATTCATGTTGCCCCTTTCTTGTAATAATTGCTGCACATCTGCTACTTTGGAGTCTGTTAGCCATGTCATAGTAGGGGGAATATATCCATACAAAGCTGTGAATGGAGTTGTTCCCAAAGCAGTATGGAAACTTGTATTATACCACCATTCAGCTTGTGATAACCACTTACTCCAATTAGTAGGCTTCATAAAACACATTCCACGCAAATACTGTTCTAGGCACTGATTTAGTCTCTCTTTTTGACCATCAGTTTCTGGATGGTAAGCTGTAGTGAATAGGGCAGTAGTTCCTAGGAGCTTCATTAATTCTGTCCAAAAAAGGCTAGTAAAAATTTTGTCTCTATCAGATAGAGCTATCTTTGGTTGCCCATGTAGTTTATAAATCTGATCCAAGTAGATTTTAGCTACATCTACTGCATTGAAGGGATGCACCAAGGGTAGAAAATGTGCATACTTAGTAAACTTGTCAATAATAACCAGTATGCAATTATACTTGTTAGAAGTAGGGAGACCTTCAATAAAGTCCATGGTAACAAATTCCCAAGCTTGTTGAGGAATTGGAAGAGGTTGTAATAATCCTGGTTTTAACACATGCTCATCCTTTATTCTCTGACAGATATCACACTGTTGCACATAGCTTTTGACCATGTTCTTCATCCCTTTCCAAAAGAAATAAGATTCCACCCTGTGATAGGTAGCTTGTATACCTGAATGGCCACCTTGGGGTGAGTCATGTAGAGCTTGTAGAATCTGTTGTCTTAAGGAACCAGTTTCCCCAATATACACCTTACCTTTATGTCTCAAGATACTTCTGGAATAAGACCAATCTGCTGCCTTCTGTCTGGAAATAGCTAACTTAGTAACCATTTCAGCAACTAGGGAATCACCTTGATAACTTTGTTCAACCTCTTGAACCCAAGTAGGAATGACAATAGTAGAAGTCATTTGCTGTAACTCTACTTTCTCCTCATCTCTTCTGGATAATGCATCTGCTGCCAAATTGTGTTTGCCCTTCCTGTACTGAATAACATAATCCAGTCCCAATAATTTTGTAAGCCCTTTTTTCTGTATTGAAGTAGTGAGCTTCTGTTCCAGTAAATGCTTAAGAGCTTCATGGTCTGTTTTAATGATAAATGGCCCTCCTTCTAGGTAATGTCTCCATTTAGAGATAGCCATGAGTATGGCCAGGCATTCTTTTTCATAAATGGATAGATCCAATTGCTTAGGTCCCAATGCTCTGCTTAAATAAGCCACTGGTCTACCTTCTTGAGACAAAACTGCTCCTATTCCCTTGGAACTTGCATCTGTCTCCAAACAAAAACTTTTATTGAAATCAGGTAATGCTAGGACAGGAGCATGACACATTGCACCTTTTAAAAATTCGAAAGCAGCTTTACTTTCCTCTGTCCATTGAAACTGGTCCTTCTTTAACATAGAAGTTAAAGGCTTAGCAATCTCTCCATATCCTTTTATGAATCTCCTGTAATACCCTGTCAGCCCAAGGAAACCCCTTAAGGATTTAATAGTTTTTGGCAGCTTCCATTGTTGCATTGCCTGTATTTTTGCTGGATCAGTAGCCACTCCCTGCTTAGATATAATATAGCCCAAATATTCCACCTCCTGTTGACCAAAGAAGCACTTTGTTCTTTTAGCAAACAGCTGCTTCTGCTTAAGGACTTCCAAAACAGTCTTTAGATGCATGGCATGTTTCTTTAGATCAGGACTGTAAATGAGTATGTCATCAAAGAAAACTAATACAAATTTTCTTAGGTAAGGACCAAACAACTTGTTCATTAATGCCTAAAAAGTGGCTGGGGCATTTGTTAATCCAAAAGGCATAACCTTGAACTCAAAGTGACCATGATGAGTCCTAAAGGCTGTTTTGGGAATGTCTTCGGGAGTGATTCTAATCTGCCAATATCCTGATCTTAAATCCAACTTAGAAAAATAGGCTGCTCCAGTCAACTCATCCAACAAATCTTCCACTACAGGAATTGGAAATTTGTTTTTTATAGTCAAGGCATTCAATTGCCTATAATCAATACACATTCTCCAACTTCCATCCTTCTTCTTGACCAACAAACAAGGAGAAGAAAATGGGCTTTTACTGGTCTGTATTATGGAAGAGGACAACATTTCCTTAATTTGTTTTTCCACTTCTGACTTCTGATGATAGGGCATCCTGTAGGGTCTAATGTTCACTGTTTCTGTACCCTCTTTTAGTGTAATAGAATGATCATGTTCTCTTAGAGGTGGCATCCCTTTTGGTTCCTCAAAAATAGCTGAATATTCCTCTAATAAACTCTGTAATTCCACAGGTACCATATTAGTTCTAATTTCCCCACTTAGCATAAAAATTTCCCCTGTTATATCACTGTTCTTCCCCATCAATTTCTGCAATTTACTGTCTGATATCACTTTGACAGTAGGTGAATTATGTTTTCCTCTCAAGGTAATCTCCTTCCTATCTTTTTTAAAACTCATGGTCATTATCATTGAAATCCATTAGTAGTGGACTATACTTTTTTCATCCAGTCCACTCCTAGCACCATATCACTTCCTTCTAGAGTTAAAACTCTGAAGTCATGTTCAAACTGAGAACCCTGCATCCCCCATTTTAAATTTTTACTCATGGCTGAACTGTACAACTTTTCACCATTAGCAACTGTAATGGTCAAAGGATGAGTTTGCTCTAATTCCACTCCTTCTTTGGACCATTGACCAGTTATAAAACTGTGTGTGCTTCCACTGTCTATGAGAATGTTTAGAGGTCTCCCAGATATGTGTCCTTGAATCCTCAATGTGTGGTGGCCTGTCTGACCTGTGATAGCATTTATAGAAATTTCCAGCTCTTCTTCTACAGGGTCTGTTACAATAGCCTCATTATTTCCTGTTTCTAGAATTTCAAACTCTCTTGTATCCTCCAAATCCTCCATTAAATGTAACTGTTTGACCTTGCATTGATGTCCTGGACTAAATTTCTCTCCACATTTGTAACATAATCCATGTGTCCTTCTATACTCCACCAATGATTGTTTACTCTGGTTCAAATTCTGAACAGCTCCTTTTTGTAATTGATTCAAATTAGTATGAGGGGCCTTGTAGTTGAAGCTCTGTCCTGTAGATACTGCTTTAGGCTGGAACCTCAGTTTCCTGTTTTCCACTTCCCAAGTCAATTCAACTAATTTAGCCAATCTAAAAGCAGTGGCTAAACTTGTGGGATTATGAATTTTAACCCTGTGCTTAATTTCTTCTTTCAATCCACTCAGGAAACTATAAACAAAATACCCTTCCTCCAAGAATGGACTATACTGCAGCATGTAAGACCTCAACTCCTCAAACTTCTCATGATAGTCTTCTACAGAATTCTTTTGAATCAGCTTGTTAAACTCTTCCACAATGTCATTACAATTCTGATCACAGAATCTATGACATATATCTGCTGTAAATTCATGCCAGTTCACCTTATGTTTCTGAGCTATATAGCCATCAAACCAGGTCTCAGCCTTCCCTGTTAAATACATGGTAGCTAATTCTACTTTCTGACCTTCAGGCACTCTAAAGATTGAGAAATACTTCTGACATTTTTTTACCCAACTTCTAGGATTTGTTCCATCAAACATTTGGAGTTCTATTTTTGGTCTGAAAACATAACTTGAATGAACATATTCCCCAATAGATGACTCTCCCATTTCTGTTGTATTTCCCCCCATTTTTAATTTTTGCACATCCAAACTAGCATGAGGTTGATTTTCACAAAGTGGAGGTGTATTAACAGGTTTAGGAGCTAATATTCTAGGTTCACCAGTCTTAAATGTATACTTCTCATGCTCACTAAGAACAGTAACCAAACATGGAAGCTTACCTTCATCTTTGTTTTGTTTTGCAGCTGCTGGTGGTTGACTCATTTCTGACCGAGGCGAATCTTTTTCCTCAGTTGCCTGATTGACCAGCTGTAGGATTCTCTGCAAATAGCCTCTATTTTCAGTCATCCTCTCTTCCAATGTTTGTATCATTCCCTCCAGCTCTGCTTTCTGTCCAGCCCACCAAGATGGCAAGGCCTCTTCATCCTTAACCTCTACTGCTTGTTCTTGTACCTCCACAGTTCCAGTCTTTTTCATCTTTTTTGTTTTACCCAGCGTGTAGATTTGTTTGGGATCACTAACCTAGCTCTGATTACCAATTGTCAGATTTGCACCTGAAATTGTGAGAAAGGATTACAGAAGACGAAGAAGAAAAGGTAGATTACAGAAACGAATTCTTAATTTTCATCCCTGCTTACTGACTTCCTTCAGCCCATTGGCACTCCTCAGCCCATGCCAATATCAGATAAAAATCAGGTAACAATTTCTAAATCCCTAATTCGTTCCTCATTTCCCCCATTCTCTTCGTCAATCCCTAATTTGTGATCCAAAATCCCTAATTTTCCTTCCAGGGCCATGACATTCTTTCTCGGATTATCAACACGGCCAGCAAGGATTTGTCGGCTGATATTGTTTTTACTTGCAATGTTTCGGTTGTTTAGCAAGATTTAAAAGAAATATTCAGTAAATTTGATAGGTCATGGATTTTCTTTCTTCATCGGGAATTTCTTTGCTCACTCAAGGGGATTCTTCGATTTTTGTCTATTTTTCTCTATTGAAGACTTTGTGGGATGAGTATTCCACCTTGGTTCCAGTTGCTACTTGTGATTGTGGTGTTTCGTAACACATTTTGTAGCACCTTACTCAACAGTGTTTGTTACAATTCCTCATGGGTTTTAATGACACTTACTCTACGATTAGGAGTTAATTGTTGCTCATGCAACCTCTCCTGCTTGTGAACCAAGCATATTCTATGGTGAGTCAAGAAGAGGCTCAATCCCTTTATTTGTTTGGCGTTTCTCCCACTCTTGATACCTCGACAATGCTTTCTTCTATTTCTGGTTTGTCTTCTCGTCGATGTTTTTCTAACACTTGTGACCACCGTGGTATCAAGGGACAAAAACGTGACTTGTGTTATCGTTTGGTGGGCTTCCTGACTGATTTCAAGTTCAATCGGAAGAAGTCAGCTCAACAGGTTGCTTTAATTTCTAGTTCTGATGATTTTTCTTAGGAAGTTGCACAGGATACTAATTTGATGTCTTCTCTAACTCTTCCTGCCCCTACTTTTACTCCTGATCAGTAAAAGCAGGTTGCTTTAATTTCTAGTTCTGATGACTTTTACTCCTGCTGGTGCTGTTGCTATTAATACAGTGGGTAATGTCTCTTTTAGCTCTCAATCTGCTACCTGTCTTTCTTGGATCCTTGATAGTGGTGCAACTGGCTATGTGGTTTCAGATTTCACTGTCTCGAATAATCCTTTTTTATGTGCTTGACCATCTCGGTTAGTTCATTTACCCAATGGAAAATCTATTGCCATTACTCATAAGGGATATGTGTTTTTGCTTCCTGGTTTTGTGTTGGAAGATGTCTTATATGTCCCTCAGTTTACTCAGAATCTCTTATCTGTGTCTAAGTTTACCCAGGATTTCAATTGTGTTTTTCTTTTTTATCCTCATTTTTGTCTTTTCCAGGATCTCTCCTATGGAAAGATGATGGGGATTGGTAGAGCTCTTGCAGGACTCTATATGTTTACTTTTTTCTCGATTTCATGTTTTTCATTTCTTTCACAGAGTTCATTATTTTTTCCCTTCTCATTGTATTGCTTGAAGCAAACGTCTTAGAAATGGAATTTAAAGCTGACTGAGGCCTTGATCATTGCTGGTTTTGAACAAAGTAGGTTTGACTATTCATTGTTCATGAAGAAAAGTGGAAATAATGTTGTAGTTTTGTTGGTCTATGTAGATGATCTCCTTATAACAGGAAATGTTGATGAGAAGATTAGAGATTTAAAGAAGGGTTTGAATGATAAATTCAAGGTTAAAGACTTGGGTGACTTGAAGTTTTCTTGTGGATTGAAGTCCTACAGTCAGAGAAGGGTATAGTTTTAAATCAGTGAAAATATACGCTGAAGTTGATTGGTGATATAGGGCTGAAAGATTCAAGATGTGCCATGACTCATTTGGAGAAATATTTGAAGTTAACTTCAACATAACATGATAAGGCTTTGGAGAATCAAAGTGAATACATAGAAATTGAAGATAAAATTATTTTTTGAAGGTTGATTGGAAGATTGACTTATTTAACTCACATGAGACCGGATATATCCTTTGTTATGCATCACCTGAGTTAATTTATGCAGAGTCCGAAAGAATCTCATATGGATGCTGTTTTGCGTATTGTAAGATATATTAAAAGAAATCTTGGACAGGGTTTGTTTTTTCAAGATTCAGGAAATTGTCAAGTGGTTGCCTTCGTGTGATTCAGTTTGGGCGTCTTGTCCCATAAAATATAAATCGGTTACAAGGTTCTGCATCAAGATTGGAGAGGCTCTAGTGTCCTGGAAATAAAAAATAGATCATTATAGCTAGATCTTTAGCAGAAGCGGAATACATGAGCATGGCATCAACAGTGGCTGAAATTGTTTGGTTGAAGGGTTTGCTTGCGCAACTGGGAGTTGACAGTAGCAAACCAATTGAGTTGCATTGTGATAATAAAACAGCCTTACAAATAGCTACAAATCCTGTCTTTCATGAACGAACGAAACATATTGAGATATATTGCCACTTTGTGAGGACAAGGTACAAGAGGGGTTGATTGAAACCAAGCATATAGATTCAGATGAACAACTTGCAGACATAACGACGAAGGCTCTTAGCACATAACAACATGATTATTTAGTTAGCAAATTGGGTCTAAAAAATGTTTTTTATCCCCAACTTGAAGTGGAGTGTTAGCGTAATACCTCAAATTTTTGTTAATGGCTAAAATGTAAGATTTGAAAGTTTGGTGGCTAAAGTGTAAACTTTATAAAAGTTCATGAACCTAAAATGTAATTTTGAAAAGTTATATATTTTAGCTCGTAAATGAATAGTTTTTCCTAAAACAAGAATTTTCATAGTAATTAGATTTTTTGTATGTGATTTGTATTAAAAGCTATAAAACAATATAGTTCGGTATAGAAATCGGATAATCGAATCGGATAATCAGATCGAATCAAAATTTTACGAAAATTTGGAGGATGTTAGATAAAGTTTGGAAATATCATTTCCATATTTTAGATTAGTGAAATTTAGCATGGATCAGTGGAATTGAAGTTAATTTTTTAGATTTTACTAAACAGTGGGAATTTAGTGACTAAAATACAATTTTTAAAAATTATATGTCCAAAGTAGAAAGTCAACGTCAAATTGGAATTTCTCACTTATTGAATTTTAAATTCAATTTTATTAGAAAGTTCCAAGTGTTTTAAATTTATAATTACTTGATAAAATCAAGCAAAAATCAACATCTTCCCCATGCAATTTCCGTGAGCTCCATAGCCAAATTGGTGAGAATTTCATTTTGTTTTTCAAATATTTATGGTTGATTTTTGGACTAAGTTATAATATAAAGAATTAATCATCTTGAAATTTTATATCATTTGGTATACAAATTATATGGAAATCATGCTTAGATATTGAGTGATAATTGTGTAAAAGGATTATATTTAGGGCCTTTTCACTTAAGTTATTGATTGTCTAAAAGCCCATATAGGATCATTTAGATGCATTTAGGAGCATGTGGTGGAAATATATTTTGTCGTTGCATTTGATTTCGAAATTAGTGTTGCGTTATGGGAAGGTGCTTTGTTCGATGATGTGCAGGATTTGGAAACAAGGATGTGCGAGGAGAATTGTCGTGATAAATTGGAATTGCTGAGAAGAAATTGAATGTCGCGACAACTCAGATGACATTTTTGGGTAGAAAAGTTAAAAGAGTATATTTTTTTAAAAGCCAGTTGTTATGGTCTACATGTGTTCTCGGCTGCCAGCCACATAGGAGGGGCCCACTATCACCTCTGCACCACCTCTCATGTGAAAGGAATGAATCTTGGGGTACTATGGGAATTTTGAAACAAAAACCTAGGTTTATTCCCTACTATAAATAGAATATGAGGTCACCATATTTAGGAGAGACTTGATTTTGAGAAAAAGGTGAAGAGGCGGTTGGAAGAAAAAGGTTCCTCATTTTTCCATCATTCGCTTTTGCCGCAACATTCCTCCATTAACAAGCTAGAAGGAGTGGAGAGCTAGATATCCGAGAGGAGCTAGCAAGCTAAGACGATTCCTGGTAGTCGAGGGGAGCTTCGGCAGCGCGCGTCGAAGGCTTTTCCTCCATCCCATTGCTATTTTTTTTTATTTATCTTAGTTGGGTTGTATGGAACGAATGATTTTCGTGTTTTATTTCATACAATATTTGAACCCCGCCATGAACTAGCTTTATTTGGTAGGAGTTCGTTATAGATGCTTAAGTTTTATTTTAATGGATGGTTGTTTTTGTATGATGTTATTTGTTTTGCTTATGATGCTTAATGCCTTAAGATTGTAGGAGCTATGAGAGTAGCCATTCCTTAGGAGAATGCTTAGCGTTCGAGAGAATGACTAAGTAACATATGTTTAGTGTTTGAGAGAAACTAAGGAGGATCCACATAAGCAATGAGTTCTAGATAGTAACTAGACTTAATCCACCCTTAGACATAAGGCTAGGATTTCAATAGATAGTAACTAGCTTGTTCAAGCCAACTTTTCCGAGGGCTGAAATTCTATCCCATAAAATTATCTTGAACCTGAACTTTCCAAGGTATTTTTGTTTTGCTTACTACTATTTATTGCTTGAGGATAACCAATAACTTAAGTTTGGGGATATGATAACTCCGTAAAAAGACTATATTTAGGGCCTTTTCACTTATGTTATTGATTGTCTAAAAGCCCATATAGAATCGTATAGATGCATTTATGAGCATATAATTGCATGTGATGGAAATATATTTTGCCGTGACATTTTATTTTGAAATCGATGTTGCGTTATGGGGAAGGTTGTTTGTTTGATGATGTGCAGGATTTGGAAACAAGGATATGTGAGGAGAATTGTCGAGACAAATTGGAAATACTGAACATAAAGTGAATGTCATGATAACTCAAACGATATTTTTGGGCAGAAAAGTCAAAATAAGATATTTTTTATTAAGAGCCATCAGTTATTGTCTACACGTATTCTCGGCTGCCAGCCACATAGGAGGGGCCCACTAGCACCTCTGCACCACCTCTCATGTGAAAAGAATGAACCTTAGGATACTATGGGAATTTTGACACAAAACCTAGGTTTATCCCCCACTATAAATAGAATATGAGGTCACCATATTTAGGAGAGACTTGATTATGAGAAAAGGGTGAATAGGCGGCTGAAAGCAAAATGTTCCTCTTATTTTTTGTCATTCGCTTTTTTTGTGGCATTCTTCCATTAACAAGCTAGAGTGAGTGGCAAGCTATACATCCGAGAGGAGTTAGCAAGCTAAGGCAGTTCGTGGTGATCGAGGGGAGCTCTGGCAGCGCACGTCGAAGGCTTTTCCTCCATCCCATTGCTATTTTCTTTCATTTATCTTAGTTGGATTGTACAAAACGAATGGTTTTCATGTTTTATTTCATGCAATATTCGAACCCCACCATGAACTAGCTTTATTTGGTGGGAGTTCATTATGGATGCTTAAGTTTTATATTAATAGATGGTTTTTTATGATGTTATTTGTTTTGCTTATGATGCTTAATGCCTTAAGGTTGTAGGAGCTATGAGAGTAGCCATTCCTTAGGAGAACGCTTAGTTTTCGAGAGAATGACTGAGCAACATATCTTTAGTGTTTAAGAGAAACTAAGGAGAATCCACATAAGCAATGGGTTCTAGATAGTAACTAGACTTAATCAACCATTAGACATAAGTCTAGGATTCTAATCGACTAAAAGGAGTAGTGCTCAGTTGAGAGGTAAGATGCTAGTACTAACACTGAGTGGTATTTCCATAACATATTCTGTTGATCTGAACCAATGAGATCATGCACCTACTAATGCCGAAGGTTATTGCTAGGAAATTCTCAACCTATTGTGTCCCTTGACTATAGATAGCATAGGAAACTTTTAGTAAACTCTGTCGGGCAAGTAAGGCCATCATGATATGATACACTAAAGTTTCATAAGTGACTCTTATAATTCATTCCCATAATAGCTTGTTGTGTGAGGATTATCAAGTCATTTTATTCAAGTTCAGTTTTTACATTTTATTTTGCATTTACATTTTTATTTGATTATACTAAACAAAATTTATTTTGTCACGACATTTACATCATTTTTGCCACGACATCTCCATTTGTTATCACATCACACCATCATTCGATTCCCACCAACATCCATTTCATTTTGCCTCAACATTCTTATTTGTACATACCATCAGACTAACTATACTTAGATAAAGTAGTTATTTGCTTTTATTGAAGTTATAAATTTCCTCCAATCCATGTGAATACAATACTCACTCATCACTGTATTACTTGTTTGATTGTGTATGCTTGCACTTATTTCACGTCTATATTTAGTACTTACAAATTGTGGACATTAAGATTCATGAATTGGGTGGTTGAAGAACATGTTTGATTTTGAAGATTTGATGGAAGATTTTTATGTTATTGAAGTTGTTGAATATTTCTAAAGTATGAGTGGATTAAAATCAAGAGTAGAAGCTTAAATCATGTTAGGCCATTGTTAGGGTTTATAAAGTCGATTGAATTTTAATTAAATTTGATGTTATGAAGATTAGAATAGAATGAATTTAATGTTAGGAGGTTGAATTCATGCTTGAAATTGAATGGAAAGTTTGCCTTAGCTACTTTATGATTTTTAACCATAGGGAAATAATTGGGGGAAATGTTGAAAAATTTCCTATGTTCTAGAATTGATATTAGAAGTGTTCTATGTGTTTTGGAGATCAATATGGATCAATTTGGAAGCTTGAAATAGGAAAGGGGTTATTTTACAAGTTTTGAGGAATGTGGGATATTATTGCATAAATATGTTAATTGTGGCGTTCAATGTTGAATTTTAATATTGAAATTCTGGAATTTTAAGTTAGAAAGTTGATTGGAACTAAATTACAAATTTGGTAAAATTTGAGGGTGGGATTCGAAAGGACCTAGGAATTTGAGGACTTGATTGTAAGTTTGTAAATGTGATGGCATTATTTTGTTAAGAAAATTTTAATGCTGGAATTATTTTTAGCATGTTGATTTTTGAGTTTAAATATTTGTTTGGGATCAAATTACAAGTTTATTAGAGTGGATGGTTGAATTCGAAAAGTTTAAAGAAATTGAGGATGAAATTATAAGTTTTCAAATATTCGAGGATTGATTTGAGTATATTATCAAGGTACTGTAAATTTTAGTAAATTATGTGAAATGATCATAATGGTGAAGGATCATTATGAATTAAATAGAAATGTTGATATGAATTCTAAAAAAATTCATAATTAATGGCTAAATTGTGAAATTAGCAAAAATTGAAGAGTTGATGATGAAAATAAATATTTATGGAATTGAAAGTTTGAAATTTATGATGGAAATATGATTTAGTTTTATATGGATTAAGTATCAATTTTATTTCTATAGACTTTTTATTATTAAGTTTAGATTATATTAGTATGATCCTAATATATATTTTGAATATTTTATGTTATTATATGACGTTGTCAGATCACGATAAATCTAGTGATCCAAGGGACTAAAAAGGTATGGAAAAAGTGCGAGATTGAGAAGATTATCGTAGAAAAATATTCGATAGTGAGGCAAAGGTAAATGCATATTTAATTTGTATTTATATTATCGAACAAACATTAACTTGCGATAAGTCAATGAAAGAGTTGCTATGGTAATAAGTGGCTCCTAAATAATATGTGATTCATGTATAATTGTTCATTTGATAAGCTAATAAAATTATGGAATAAGCTAAGAATGTTAATTAGGGAAAGCGCTTAGAAATTATGATTTGAACAGTAAATTTAGAAAATCACCATAAATTATAAAAAAAAGTGATTAGGGGATGATCTCTATACCTTGGATTCATATATCAATCTAGTTCTTTTTTAAAACAAACGTCTAGTGATTTCTAGGTGTATATAAAAAAATATGAATTTTTAATCGAGACTATGTCAGAAAACAGGACAACAGATTCTGCTCAAAATAGTTTCTGTAAGTCAGATTTAAAAATTCACTATAAATTGTAAGATTTGAATTAGAAGAAGTGCCTTATATGGTTAGATTTGTATTCGAGTCTATTTTCTAGTGGTATAAACATAATAGTTTTGAAATATGTATATTAATACATAATAATACTTATTTAAAGGTAGTGCAAACTGCTAGAGTATGAAATATCGATAAATTTTTGTAGTAGGGGCAATCGAAAGAAAATGATTAAACCTAAAACTTATTGAGACTTATATTTTGATTTATAAGTAAAGTGTCTAAGTGAGTACAATTAGTTTATTGAATTAATCTGATTGGGGATGACTTATGATAAGTCAATCTCACATTATTTTAAAATATGTTTTCTAATTTAAATATGAATTATTTACAAAATGTTTGTATAAAGTTTTATGGATGGTTTAGGGTATGAACTGCCCACTTTGTATTTTGATGATGATAAAGTAAAAAATGATTATGAATTTGAAATATTGGTTATGAAACGAATAAGATATGATCTGAAAGCCCATTGTATGTTGTATTGAGAATCGTAGGTACAATTGGCATGCCATGAGGTGGATTGATTATGATTATAATTATGATATGATATATTTGTGTACATTATGTGTAGCACCGTTGGTGCAAATGATATGAATACACTTGGAGTGCATATTTTGATTATGATGATAGCACTGTGGAGTGCTTATTGCGGACACTCGAGTGACTCACGTACTTTGCATTCTCTTACATATACATTGGGCTATGAAAGTAAATATGAAAATTATTACAAGTATATGAAAGAAAAGAAAATGGAAATGAAATAAAAGTTCTGAAATATGTATGAAGGAAAAGAATAATAATCATTCGTTATATTTAATGTTGATTCATATGATTTTTGATAAAATCATGATATGAAATGTTAAATATATTTTAACGGTGATATCAAATTGAAACTTAAACTAAATGTTAAATATGATTTAAAAAAATTAAAGTTTGGATGCTAAAATAAAATGAAAGTAATAATTTAAGTACTAAAAATATAATTTACCCAAAAATATTTAGAGATGATACTCGCATACTTCTGATTCTTTAATGGCATGTAGAGATTGATTCCATTGTAAGGTTTAGGCATTGATACCTAAATAGAGGTACAAGTTCCAGTTTAATTTATTTAATTTTTCAACACATTAAAAATATAAATATCTAATTTTAGTGTTGATAGCAAGTTAGGTATCAATACCCTGGAGCCGGTAGCAATATAAAGAATAAGATTTTATAATTTTATAGTTTGATGCCCATATTTGTAATTGTTTTTAAGATGGACCACATGGCTGAAGTGTTTTATGATTCAGTCATTATCCATTAATTGAATACATGATTGATTGTTTGATTAAAAAAATGATGCCCATATTTTTACCCAGCTATCTGAACGTAACGTCTTCGACTCAATGTACTACAAAATGAAATGTGTGATGTTATATATATTGATATCAAAATATGAAGGGTTGAGAGAGACATGGATTTAATCAAACATATAATGCATGAAAGCCAAAATAAAATTATCACACTTTGTTTTATAATCGATGCAAAGAAGCAAGATTTCATAATTTTATAGTTTGATGCCCATATTTGTAATGGTCTATGTGATGGGCCACATGATTGAAATGTTTATGATTTAATCATTATGCATTAATTGAATGCAATGATTGATTGTTTGTTTAAAAGATAATTGATTTTAGAATCAAATATTTTTACCATGTTATTTGAACGTAACATTTTCGACTTGTGTACGACAAAATGACATGTGTGGTGTTATATTTATTGATATCAAAATCAAGTTAAACCGATTATGGGTCTAAATTGAAGTCTATTATGTTTGTAATTGTCCATACATGTCACTTATGAGACAAAAAATGCCAGCCGACTCTCGAAGAGTCACTGACTTGAAGGCGTAAGTAATTCCTCTCGAAATGAAGAAGAACACGAGACTTCGGTGATTAGAATGCCCCTTCTTTGCCTTCAACTATTGTGTTACCTCTCCAGCAAGCAACATTTTTTTTAATCAAAACATGTATGTCATGGAGAAATTCATCATCACTATCTTGCAAAACCAGTCCTTGGTATCTGGAGCTCAGATAGATAAATGATCCCAGTGATCGAGCCTATTCCTTTACGGGTATTGATGATGACTGATGAATATCGGCTGAATCACATTCTCCGTATATGGAATAAACAACAAAGTGAGAGGGCCAGTTGTGGAAATGTGGAGTAGAAATAGAGGACAGACAAAACAAACATTAATTGACTTAGGAAGGCTTTAGATCCAGAAAAGTGAATACATTCGAGTTGAATTTTCACATCGCCACACTCCACATTTCGTAATCGGAGGACAATGTCTTGGACGATCTTCCCTTCATTCAAGTATATAGGACTCTCCTCTGCCAGGTAGTTGGAGGCTCTTGGTTGTAATCTTGATAGCACGGTTCCATTTGGGATTTCATCCAAATTGGTATGTGTTTTCAAGGCCTCTATATATGAGCTAACCTCGAATTCCGTGTCTCCCATTTTGTCATCCTTGGTGAATGTGTCATGGTCGTACACGGTCTAGAGTCATGTATAGACGTATAAACAAATGAATGCCTTAAGGAACAAGCTATGATATATAGTAATGAAGAGACTTACCAACTTGATTGGAATATTAGGATCTGTTATGGACAGAGTTAAATCGTCATTCCACTCAAGATTTACATCTTTACTATACGAGTCTTGAGTATCTACAAAAAAATATTACCAAATGAGATATATTATCATTGTTATGAAGGTGAAGATTAATATTGAAACAGAAGAACAAAAAGAAAACCTGGTGGCCCATCTTAACAACAACATAAAGGTCACTGCTTCGAACATCCCGAACAGCAAGGTTTACACCCCGTTTGACATGAACTCGTCCTACACACTTTTATGTATTTATAGTTTGACTCTAACTTATTCCAATATTTTTTTAGAGAAAATTTCATGCATTATATGTTTGATTAACTTCTTGTCTTATTTATTTGTATTTTGTTTTGGTTTAACATAAATATATGTATTAATTTTTTTTCTTGGTTGATCCTTTTTATAATTGAAGAATTTAGTTACATTCAAATGTATTATGAGTATTATTTTATGATTGGTCATTATGATACCCCTTCATCTTTTATCTCATTCAACCCTTCATCTTTGATGATTGAATATTATTTGAACTTATAGTTTTATAACACATTACTGGCATGAACTATAGGATTTTCAGTAAGAACATGAGAGAAAACAACAAGAAACAAATAACATAATATGAGGCTATAAGTTTGAATAAATATCATTAATTATAGGGATTCAATAATCAAAGATGAAGTGTTAAGTGAGATTATAGATGGGGTGTCCTAATAGACATTTACAAAAATAATATTAATAATAAATACAAATGCAACTAAATTCTTCCCTTACAAAATGGATCAACCAATACAAAAGTTAAAACTTATATTTATGTTATACCAAAACAAAATATAAATAAATGAGACATGGGTTTAATCAAACATATAATGCATGAAAACCAAAATAAAATAATTGAGTAGGACTTGAATGCATCAGGGAGTAAAAATACAAGCCAAACAAGGACAAAAGGAAACAAGACGCAAAAAGACAGCTTCTAAAGCTTCAATTGGAAAAATTGAGAAAGGAGTGGTCTCTAAGAAAAATTGACAAGTATTGTGATGGGGTCTATATAGTTCGATTTGACTCGAAATCCTACTAATTCCATATAAATCATTGATATTACAAATTATAGTTTTTAACCTTATTGGGTTAATTCACTAATAATTCTTTTAGGAATCAAAACGTCTAAAATGCTCCTAATGGCCTGAGTAATGGAATCACTCCTGTTATATATGAATCTTAAATGATTCTGATATAAGGTTCCTAAATACCTTTCCAACGCACCAAAATCGTAAATGGTCCTGAAGCATCAATTTTTAAAGGTTTGATTAGATCTGTTAATAAACGAACCCTATTAATAGGGATCTCGATTCTAAAATTCGATCAATTTACATAAGTTTCATGTTTCTCCTTCCTGATATCTACCATTAACTAACTACCTTTGAAAAAAAATAACTAGATCCTCTAGTGTGTTCTATGTGTACTGTATGACTGATTTATCTATTATGAAATATGATTTGTTATCTAATTTAATTTATGAATATTTTATTTGATCAATATTCTGATTTCATGATTTACCATTTATGAACTATGTTGGCCCGATATATGCTATATGGCTACTATTTTATTGAGAAATATAAATATGTCTGATTTATGGAATCCTATATTATTGGTTTCTATATGAAACTGTTTTATTAGGGTATTGTTTGGGTAGGATTCTAGAATTATGGAGGTTCAACTTTGATCAAGCTGGTAATTCCTTACGGACCTAAGGCGACCATTGGGTAAGATCTTAAGCCCCAAGATACACCTTTAGGTTGGCTCATATACTCATTGGGTATAGGGTAAATCCTTATGGATGTAGTTTTAGGGGACTACATTTTGGTGCACAGGTGGAGGGCAGCTATGTGATTTAAATAAGCTTCATTGTCACTTTTACGATATTATATTGAATCACGATTATGATATTATAGTTTACTGCTCAATTTGATTTTATTGGGGTATTGTCTATGTAGGATTGTAGAGTTATGGATGTTCAACTCCAATCAAGGTGATAATTCCTTATGTAATTAAGGAGACCCTTAGGTAGGCCCATAGCCCTCAAGGTACTCTCTTAGGTTGGCTTTTATGCCCAATGGGCCTAGGGTAAGTCCTTATGGATGCAATTATGAGAAACTACATATCAATGTTCGGTTGAAGGGTATTATAATAATTTAAAAATCTATTTTCCTGAAATAAACTACTATTACTTTTTTTAAACTATATGTACACTTATTTATTGTTTTTGTAGGAATACATTAGGCACCCGTTTTCATTATCCAAAATATGTCTCTCTGAATGTTTCCTCTACATTGTAGTTCTGTGACCATTACTTGAAGAATTGATTAATAAACCTCAACTTTTCTCTAAAACATGTATAATTCTGGATCAACAAGAAAGTTTTATGCGTCTCCATATATATATTGTTCCTTTAGCATCATCCGATAGTTTTGTATTAATGAACTTTGCTAAAGCTCATTCTGTTACTCACCATTTTATGTTGAATGAGTTGATCTTGTGTTGTTATCGACATTAGTAATGGGATTTCCTATGACGTTGCTTGTGGAGTACGATACTCGTATATTATGGGTCATGTAGGTCATATTTTGAATGTATATTAGAGTCTGTAACTTATTTTGATATTATGTATGATTGTATGATATGTAAATGTTTTCTTTGAACTTGTATAACTTTATTTATGAATTATTTTATAGTTTAAATGGTTTTACAAATTTTAAAATTTCCTAGAATTTTATCGTGGGTCGTTTCGGTGGCCCTAATGTGACACTTCAGATTAGATAGGGTCACCTGTATTGGTCTAAGGGTGTTACAATCCAACCTTTCCACTTGATACTACTCTTGATCTAAACCAATTGTTACCAACCATCCCCACATCCTACCTAATAAAAGTTCCAAGCCACACCACCAACTAACTATTTTCATCATCTCTTAGCATCGTTACTCACTCCAAACACAATATTCGTAAATCTATTCAAAAACTAAACCTCAATACTGAAATACACCACCTTACATGTGAACCCACCCCAGTTACTTAGGCCTTAAAAGACCTTTAGTGGAGGTATGCCATGTTGATGAATTTGATGTTCATCACAATGGGACATGAGAACTTGTTTCATATCACCCTACCCAAAATTTGTAGGTTGTAAATGGATATTCTGGACTAAATACCATCCTAATGGCTCTCTTGACATGCATAAAGCTCATATAGTTGCAAAAGGCTTTCATCAACATCTGCGAGTGGACTTTACTAAAACTTTTAGCCCCATTGTTAAACCAACCACAATATGATTGATTATTAGTCTTACATCCAATCACAATTGGTCCCTTTGTCAGCTTGATGTGAACAATGACTTCCTTCAAGGCACATTTTTAGAGGGCATGTTTATGTCACAACCTCTGGGGTTCTTTGACCATGAAAATCCTCATCATGTGTGCTATAATACTAAAAAAATTTGGTTAGTGACAAAATAAATAAAATGAAAGTTGGTGGCTAAAGTATAAACTTGAGAAAGTTTAGGGACAAAAATGATAATTTTTAAATTATATATTTTTGTCAGTTATAATCCAAAATTACATTTTGGTGTCACTCGGATTTTTAGTACGTAGTTTGTGTTAAAAACTATAAGGGGTGAAAGTTTGAGAAAAGTTCATATAATCGGATCGAACAAAAATTTCAGGAAACTTTGCTATATGATAAGGCATGGGAAATATTGTCTTTTCCATGCTTTAAAATGATAGGATTTAATGTAGACCATTGCATTTAAGTTGATCTCCATGTTAAATCTTAGCTATTAGATTAAAAAGGACAATAATATAATTTCGGAACTTTACAAGGGCAAAGTTGGTAACTACTAACTCCATAGTTTAATTTCATCCCTTGGATGATAAATTTGACATGTGACATGGTTACGATCATTGGATTTAAGGTTAAAGTGGAAATTTTGGATTAAAATGAATTTTAAATTCATTTAGGTTATAAAAATTTTAAAAAACAGAATGAAAGGAAAAAAATTCTTTATTTTTCTTCACTTTCTACTTACTGTCGTGGGTTACAAAAATATCTAAGGTAAAATTTGATTTCAATTTTCAAGCCTTTTTAGTTGGATTTAAGCTGAGGACATGGAATACAATTTTATTCTCCATTAAATTCTCTTTCATTTGGTACAATTTGTTAAAGTTGTTCATGCTTATAATACTAAATATATGAAAAGGTTGGATGTAGTGGATGATGAAATTTGATGTTTCAAGGCTTAAAAATGATGAAATAGGTGTTGTGATATTGATTTCATGCTTCAAATGATGAAAAATCTATCAGTTTTCTTTTAGGGGTCAATTCAAAAAATGAAAAGTTAATGGGTTGATGTTTTGAATTGATTTTTATATCAGATATGATGATAACGTTATGTTGTATGTCTTAGCATGTTTATTCAAGTTTAGAAATGAGGAAGAATAGTTGAATCCTAACAGTGGCCAAAATGGCACTTTAGGAAATGTTTAGGAATTATATTCTAAACTAGAAATTGATGAAAGATGTGAAATGTGTTGTTTGGAGCTTCAAATCACCTTGGATGATGATGGATTATATTTTTCATATGGATTTCTTAAAAAATAATGGAAAAATTCAAGTGACTTATTTATGATAGTTGTAATCTTTCAAGGATTAATTTGGTGATTAAATCATTGGATTTAGACTTGAAGTGTGAAATTGCTATGATTAGTCCTTAAAACCTAAAATAAAGATAACTACTAAGGTGAAATTTTGGGTTTAAAGGTGAATTCAAGTAAGTTAAGGTGGAAATAAAGTGTTGAAAACATTGTAATTAAAATGCTGCATTGGAATGGATTTTATAAATTTTCCTATACTATATGCACATGGGTTGAATGGATACTAACATGTGTTTTTGATTATTAGTGTTATATGTTTGATGTAATTATAGACATCAATCAAAATGGAGTTCAAACTAGCAACAAGTAAAGGAAAAGGATCGAGCTTAAAGGTTAGTGAGGCTTTACATTTTGACTTGTATAAAAGGTGTCAAGGTAAGTGCAATGCATACATAACATGATACATGGATGTTTTATACATCATTAAGAAGATTTACAATGAGTCTACCTTATTTATATTGGCATGATTTTATGTCATTTATCATATATTTGGCATGTTCTAAATATGTCAAAAGTTAATATAAATTCATGGATCACTTGTTTATATATACAGTTTACCATGAATGTTATTCCATGTATGAATTGCCTAATGTTGAATTATGATGATAAACATTGTCATGGATGGAATAAATATAGACTATATACCCAAGTATGTCATTGAATGACAGTGGTATAGTTGGCATGCTATAGAGTCTAGCAGCAGACTACATATTTGATTTAGCAATGTAGTGTATATGAAGGATACTTAGTGCATATCATGGGCACAACCTTATTTGTATTAGGTGGGAACAAATTTATGTGTATTAACACTTCGGTGCATATTTTTTACTTGTATACCTAGGGTTCTCATAGGCTTATATTTGGGCTATGGTTTATTGGTTAATAAACGATAAACAAATGAATAAACTTATGAGCTTTTGGAATGAATGACAAGTATATTAGTAAGAAATTTTACATCTGATTTATATTATGTTAATATATGGTAAGATGAATGATCATAATGCATCGAGTATTGATATTTATTTATATTTATGTGTTGTATTGCATTGACAATTACTATAATTGCCTCACTATGTGTGTATTTAGCATTTGTGATTTTCACGCATAGGTAAAAAGTAGGAATTAAAGTAAGTAGTACTTCTAATCCTACTTATCGAGGAGCATACTACAATATCATTAATGACATCTATTTGAAGTATTTTGATTTTACTACTTGACATATATATGTTAGTAATGGGTGGTTATAAACTAGTTTGAACTTAGTTGTAATAGTTCATAAACTAGTTTATGTTATTAAAATGGATGATAGATAGTTATATTAGTGTTGAAAATGATTGAATGAATTACATGTATATTATCCGATAAAAAAATAGAGAAACCAATTAAGGTTGAATTTAGGAAGTTATATTTTTATTAGTTATGAACTACTAAGTTGTTTTTTGAAATTGAATTTAGTTTGATTAAAAAAATTAGAAAGTGATTTTATATGATTAATTAATTAATTAATTGTTTAATAGAGATTGAACCTAGATTAAAATATGTGGTAATGCATAATATTTGGATAAATGGTTATTAGTATATGTTTGTAATTCAGTTTGTGACATTCTAATTGTAATGACCTAGATCCCAGTTTGGGAGTTTTTGGGCTAATACGAAATGGGCCTTGATTTATTTCTTTAGCTTATAGGAAGCTTTGACCCAAATTAAAATGGATTTGGGCTTGATTTGGGCCCAATGGTGAATGAAAAGGGTATTTTTAGTATGAAACCAAAGCATGAATAACCAAGGGAGTAATTATACCATTTAGAAATTCAAAAGCTGAAAACCAATTAAGATTGTCGATCTTACGTCTAGCATTCATCTCTTTTTCTTCATCCTATTTTGTCTCTTCTTCTCCCTTCTTCATCATTCATTCTTCATTTTATTGCAATCTTCAAAGGTGAAAACTTGGTGACCTGTTAAACCTAGTTCCTCTAAAGCTTCCCTTTGAGACCAAGAGAGTAAGTTTTGGCCATGGTTTACAAAAACGTGTTTTGAGGTGGGTTTAAGAAACTTAAAAGAGTTCATTCGTTTTCAAGGAATTCTAAGCTTGGGGAGTGTTCTTTAAGCTTTCTAAACCTCTATATTCACCTAGTAACCCTTGTGCTTGATATTTTTTCTAGTAAGGGAAGTTGGAGAAAGCACCAAAGCTAAGAAGAAGGAGAAGCTCACTCTTAGTTGAATTCTTGAGAGGTTACATCAGTTTAAATCACCAGGTAACTCACTTCTAACTTAACTCTACCACATATAGTTCATTAGGCGAGTTTTGGTAGGTTTCATGAGCTTTGAGGCATGTTCATGGTTGATTACACCTTTTGATGTTTCAGTATATTATAAGACTTCTTTATGATCCCTTAAATCATCAATAAGACTCTAATAACAATTGGGACATTTACTAGGACATTTTGGGGTGAAAGTTGGCATCTTTCGTGGCCAAAGCAGGGTATTTAAAAGGGATATCGATGCCCCTTGAGGGTTGGTATTGATACTCACAGGGTTTTATTGATATTGAGAACACAAATAAAATTCCATAATACCATTTTGGCATTGATTCTTAGGTTAGTATCGATACCCAAGCCTCGGATTATCGATACTCAGAAAGGAGTATCGATACTACTCTTCCCAATCAGCCTTATTATGCAGTCAGTATAGATACCAACAGGAAGATATATATATTGAAGGGTCAGTATCGATACCCACGGACATACTTGAATAAATAATCCAAAGGTTAATGGTTTAGACTTGAGGGGCCCAAACATCAATATGACAATAAATAAAACTACAAGTGAGAATAATAATTAATATCAAAATATTATAAACTGTAACAACTAGGATTACATAAAACTAGCCTTGTTTGACAACGCGAAATAGTCAGGACACCCAAGACCCTATTTAGAAAAATACGACAATCAGTGGATATCCAAGTCAGTGCCAAGGCACTTCAGTAGCCGACTAGGTGCATATTCCCCAAGACTCGATAGAGTAAGTTGGAAGGTGTACGTTTCCGATGCAGATTCCGGATCTCAAAGTAACCAAGGGTATTTCGACAAACTAGAGGGGTTTGTAAGCTTCGAGATTCAGAACCCTCATTCGCACCATGATGCTAGCCATAGTTTAGTAGATCAGTATTTTGCATGATTCAAACCTGTGCCACTAGCTAGCATATTTAGTGAATTCATGTAGTATAATACGTTTATTAGTGAGGCACTAAGCTCGTAAGCTTAGCGTTCGGAATGTGTTTCCATACGAAGGTTCTTAGGAGGTCGTTTATGGGGAGTTATCGACATAGATATTCCAGTACAGCATGTCAGTTCATCAAAAACTTTCAGAGTACGTCTTGAGTCATTCTTTGAGGGCATGTACTATTTATAGACCCATGATAAGTCTACAAAAGAGTTATATTTTATATTCTTTTTTACTTAGATTAAATTTGACTTTAGTGTTTTTAGAATCATATTTAGATTGATTTTAGCATATTTTACATCATTTTCATATTAGGAATGAATTATTGGACTTGGGGTGATTTTGATTTTTTTTTTTTTTTGCAAATTGATATACTAATGCTGTGACATTATTAATGTTGTAGTCGTTGTTGTATGATGATACTGGATTGAATTGCCGCGACGATTCTGCAGTATTGCTTAGTCACAAGGTGGTTAGAGAAATTTTAGGAAATGATAAGGTTACGAGATTCAAGGCTGGAATTTGAATTTAAAAAAGGATTTTCCTATTGGTGGTAAGTATGATTTTGATGGGCTATAAATACAATATTTTCTACACACTTTTCCCATCATAAAAAACCCTAGCCGGCCTTTATTTTTCTCTCCTACCATTACCATGGCCGTCTAAGCCATTTGTCGAGGAATGTACCAGCAATGTAAAGCAGTCGTGTAGTAGCGGTGACTGATCGGAGTTTATATTTGCTTGGTGTATTAGACTTGAGAAGGAAGAAACATTATTTTGAAGTTGGATATTTTAATTTTTTTGGTATCGGTCATAAAAGGTTTGGTTAAATGCTTGAATAACGTTTTTTTGTTTTAAACTATATTTTATGAGTCACATTCTTAATAGATGTTTTATTAGGGATAATTGCATCTTATTGTATGTTGATCTTAGTTATTTTTAGAGATAAAAGTAATCGAGATTGCATGTTGTCTTTGCCCCAACATTGGAGTTTTACGAGAGTAAACAATTCCATATAGAGATATAGGAAACCAATGTTATGCCTTATTAACCTTTAATCTTCGACTTAATGGGAGTTAAAATTCATTAGGTTAAGTGTTAATCGTTGCATGATTCATAATATATAGTGCTACTACATAATCATTTTGTTAGCAACCAAGTCGAACAACATCTTAAGCCCAAGCAGAACAACATCTTAAGACATTGGTGTGATTGCTCCATTGCTCCATTGCTCATTGTAGCATTCCCCTATTTTTATAATTCTAATTTCATATTTTTTATATCATTTTGTTGTTTTCTTATTTTCACAATACATCTCTTTTATATTCTCCATAACAATTCTTTCATGACACATATGATCTTTGTGGGTTCGACATCCGATACACCTTATGTATCCACTTTACTATTTGAATATGATACGTATACTTACGTGATTGCTATAACATCTTATTTAGTATCAACCCTTACGTGTATTCAGTCGTAACTTTTTTTTATACTCGGTGTTGTATTATTTTGGATATATATATTTTGGGAGCTCCGTATATTTTGTAAACTTATATTGTTATCATGTTTTATTTTACTTGATATGGATGGACTTGTTAAGTGGCTTCAAACCAGTTTTAAAGTAAAATTTTTGGGTTATTATTTTAATAGTCCCGCGTAACATTGTAATTTGTGAATTTTCGGGTCAGACTGGATTACAATTATTATTTTACCTAGATTAAAATACGTGGTAATGAATAATATTTGGGTAAATATTTATTAGTATATGTTAGTAATTCAGTTTGTGACATTCTAACTCATATTTAGGAATTAAATATGGGTAAGAGTGTTACATGTACAGAAATAGAAAAGCTTTATATGGTCTTTAAACAGGCTCCACGCACTTGGTATCATGAATTACGCTAATTTTAAGTAGCTTTTGGCTTTCTGAACTCCGTTACCTATGCCTCCTTATTTTACTTTCGTAATCAAGGTGTTATCGTTTTATCTCTTTATTTACGTTGAAGATATCATTTTTACTGGTAATACCTCTTCAACTATATCTCATTTTCTTCAGAAACTATCTGAACGATTCTCGTTGAAGGATCTTGGTCCTTTACATTACTTTCTTGGGGTAAAAGTAATTCCACATGTCGATGGGTTTTTTCTTATTCAACAAAAGTACATTGCTGACCTTCTTCAAATAGTTCAGATGGTTGACGTTAAGTCAGTTTCCATACCCATGTCTTCAACTACAACTATTATATTAGATTCTGGTTCTTCCCGTACCTGATGCAACAACTTATCGCACCACTATTGAGAGTCTTCAGTATCTTTCTTTGACTTGCCCTAATATATCCTATGTAGTTAACAAGCTCTCCCGATTCTTGCATCAACCCATGACGAGAAAGAGGAGATCGTTCATGGAGTGTGAGGCCATGACCCAAGGTACCACAGAGACAGCATAACAGTCGTTTGACTGCAATCCAATATTCAGTAGTAGGTTGATGCATGAATCAAATTTCATAATCAAATTCCCTATTAAAAGGGTTCGTTCATTAAAAAATCTTATCAAACCTTCAAAAAATTGATGCTTCAGGACCATTTAGGATTTTGGGTGTGCCAGAAAAGTATTCAGGAACCTTATATTAGAATCCTTTAAGGTTCAAATATAATAGGAGTGATTCCATTACTCAGGCCGTTAGGATTCCTAAAATAATTCTTGTTATATTAACCCAATAAGGTTAAAAACAATAATTTTTAATATTCAGGATTTATATTGAATTAGTAGGATTTCGAGTCAAATCGAACTATACAGATCTCAACACTGTGATACTTGCCAATTATTTAAACCGAGATATTTCACGAATATTCACTTTTTATTACATACTGCAATAGTTTAATTGATCACCTTCATAATCACATTTTTCTTTCTTTCTTAGAGACCTCTTCTTTTTCAATTTTTTAATTGAAACTTTAGAAGCTGTCTTTTTGCGTCTTGTTTCCTTTTGTCCTTATTTGATTGTATTTTACTCCCTGATGCATTCAAATCCTCCTCGATAATTTTTATTTTGGTTTTCATGCATTATATGTTTGATTAAATCCATGTCTCATTTATTTATATTTTGTTTTGGTATAACATAAATATAAGTTTTAGCTTTTGTCTTGGTTGATCAGTTTTACAAGGGAAGAATTTAGTTACATTTGTATTTATTATTTCGTGAATGTCTATTATGACTCCACACCTTTCATCTCACTCAACACTTCATCTTCGATTATTGAATCCTTATAATTAATGATATTTGTTCAAACTTATAGTCTCATATTGTGTTATTTGTTTTTTGTTGTTGTGTCTCATGTTCTTACTGAAAATCCTATAGTTCATGGCAGTAACGTGTTATAAAATATAAGTTTATATAAAATCATTAATTACAGGGGTTCGTCATAGACGAAGGGGAAGGGGTATCATATTGACCAATCATAAAATAATATTCATAATATATTTGAATGTAACTAACTTATTCAATTATCAAAAGGATCAACCGAGACAAAAGTTAAAACATATATTTATGTTAAACCAAATTCAAAACATAAATAAATGAGACATGAAGTTAATCAAACAAATAATGCATGAATTTTTCTCTAAAAAAGATTGGAATAAGTTTGAGTCAAACTATAAATACATAAAAGTGTGTGGGACATGAATTGAAGAAGCTTCATAATTGGACGACCAATCATTTGGAAAGCAGATCCCGCATCTCCCAGTCATGCACGTGGGATATAAACCTTACCTCATTTCCTCTACATTTGTATCCAAACCTCCATTCATTACAAGCTACATCCCTAAGAAGTTTCCCTCTTTCTCTCAACCAAACCGATATTGGGTGAATCCCAACAACGCAATGAGTAATGCCTCCGTATGCCCTTGTTCTTAATCTTCTTCTACTTTTAAAATTATTTTTATTTTTATTTTTATATGTTTTGATAGAGGTTGAGAGGGAGACGAGAAAACTTCTTCATATGGCGGTATAAAGGAGGAGGAGATTAAGAGCGACAATGCACAACTTGATAGTAGGCTCTCCAAAAGAAGGAAGCGAAACGATAACATCTTTGATGGAAAACTTTATGGGTCTACTACGAGTTCATGTCAAACAGGGTGTAAACCTTGCTGTTCGGGATGTCCGAAGCAGCGACCCTTATGCTATCAAGATGGGCCAGCAGGTTTTCTTTTTGTTCTTTTGTTTCAATATTAAGTTTCACCTTCATAACAATGATAATATATCTCATTTGGTAATTTTTTTTTTGTAGAGACTCAAGACTCGTATTTTAAAGAAGGATGTAAATCCCGAGTGGAATGACTATTTAACTCTGTCCATGTAATACCCAAACCCTGGGTTGGTAGTTCAGGTTGACTCGAAACCTGTAATTCGGTTAGATTTGTTGGATAGAAATTAAGTAAGAGTTGGGCTTGGGTTGGCCCTAGTGTTGGACTTTTGGGATAAGTTTAATAAGAAGTAAAAAGGAAGAGGACTTACAATGTGATTTCCCCTTTTTCAAATCAAGAACTAAAACCTCATTATTTTCTAAGTTATTAGCGTGAACCACTCTTATTTCCTCACCAAACACTCTTCCTCATATCTTCCATTTCTCTCTTCATTTCCTTCACATTCAAGTGAAGCTTTAAGGAGTTTATCATTTGGTTGAAATTATTTAAGGTAAGGAAATCATTCTCCATTTCAAGAGCTTCATTTTAAGTCCCATATGTCAAGTTTTCAGATTTGAACAAAAAATGGGTTTTAGTGGGGGTTTATGAAATTAAGGATTCTAGATTGGGTTTAGGGGTAGGTTGAATTTCAAGTAATGTTTTTAGATTCCCAATAGTCTCATAAATAAGTTAGTAACATCTTTTCTTATGCATTAATGAATGAAGTTGGAGAAGGGTCCAAGATAAGGGGTAAAGAGAAATTGACCCTTGGGTGATTTTGGGGAGTTTTCATAAACTAAAACATCAAGGTAACACCCTTATAACCTTCCTATACCATTAGTAAGCCTTATCATGCATTTGTGTAGCTTACATTAACCTTCATGGTTTAAGAACATGTTCATGGCAATTCTCAAGTTTATGTGTTTTTAAGTTATATGATGACTTTTTATGACCCTAATAAGTTCAAATAAGACTCTAATAATGTTTGGGGACTTTCTTAAGGCTTTTAGCATGGATTAAAAGGGTTGAAGATGCTCAAACAAAGCATTTTTGGGTAGCATCATCGATGCTACATGGGTAAGTCTCGTTCATAGAATGTCATTTTGGTACTGATACTCATGGGAGTATCGATACCAAGGACTGAGTATCGATACTCCCTATAAGGGTATCGATGCTACCCCTTTTCTTAAGGTTGTTTTAAGTTGTTGGTATCGATATTTCTAGGGGGTATCGATACTTCTAGGGGGTATCGATACTCTTGTGTCAGTATCGCTATTGATAAGTCAGTATCGATACTATTTCATGTGAAAAGATAAGATATTTTGGGAATTTAAAAATACGATTGAGGGAATCAAACCACTCCTTACTCCTTCAATAAGACACCAAGTAAGAATAATTAACATGGTTAAGTTTCACTTAGAAACCTTATGACTTAGGGAATCATAAGATTGGCCTTGTATGATGTTTGGGAAACGATTCAGACACCCGAATCACTTTAAAATAAGAGAACGTTTGTATGTTAAGATATGGTCAACCCTAAGATTACGCACTAGGCACATATTTTCTAACTGGGCATGGATTCCCTAAGACTTAATAGAACAAGTTAACGGGTAATGCAATCCAATGTAGAATTATGGATTTCCACCCTAGGTAAGATAGAGGAGTGTGTGAGATCCGAGATAGAGCCCTTTAACTACACCATGATGCCTACCTATATATCTATGTTTCAGCTTAGCATATTCGTATGCTAGACAATATGTTTTAATTATGTTTTAAGTATGTACATTAGAGGATGCATGTAGTGTAATTTGGTTATTAGTGTGGCACTGAGCTTGTTAGTTCAATATTCGAAATTTATTTCCGTGCGCAGGTTAGGAGCAGGATCTTTTAAAGGAGCCTTTGCCAGACCATTTAGCATCAGTCGCTAACTTTTGAGTACGTCCCGGCTTATGTAATAGTAGGCATGTATTGTAAATGAACCTATGTATGTCAAGTCAAACTTATATGTAAATTGTTTTGTAAACTTTAACTTTAAGTTTTTTTTGGGGGCTCCTGATTTGTAAACATGTAGTATGAATTTATGTGATTATGTTTGTCAAAAAATGGATTTTCTAAACAAATATTTTTAGTCGTCCATTTTGGTTGTCAATGTGACATCATGGTACGTTGATCTTTGGGTCGTACTGGATTAGAGTGTTACATTAAGTGGTATCAGAGCATCAAGTTGAGTCATTTCTAGGACCTGCGGGTTAGAGTCAATAAAAGTTTATATACATACATGTCCTTGGAATTTTGAGATATACTATTGAGTTTGGAATAATAGTAGTAACCCTCATTTTTCCTTATTGTTACAAAATATAAGTATAGACGGTGATTGTGATCATAGTCAGGAGGGTAGAGTATAAAATCATGCCTCTTTGGTTGGTGACTCGGGGGCTGAGTTCATCCCGAACGCTTAGAATGAAGTTCTGGTAGACGCTGGGGTCAATGAGGTGACCTTCTTTAGGAATTTAACAACTACGTTAAGGAGCATAGTGTGAGCCATCCCTTAGGCTTCAGTCGCTCCACCTCTCTCACATGCACCTTCAGCCCCTCCATTAGTACCTCCTCAAGAATCATCGATAGAGCGCTTACGACGGTATAAGACGACTTAATTCTTTGGTTCGAGAGATGATGATCTGGTAGCTACAGATCAGTGTCTTAGGGAGACTCTTCACACAATCAGACAGTTGCATCTGACTCCTGAGGGTATTTTTGAGTGTGTCATCTCCTTGCTTAAAGGTGACACCATCGACTAGTGGGAGATAATCGAGCTAGATATTGAACCCGAGAGGCCGACATGGGAACTTTTCTAATTAGAGTTCACATAAAAGTATATTGGATAACTTCATATAGATAGTTTGAGAGATCAGATAAAATATCACTAATGCAGAAGGTTTAGGGAGGGCCTCCACCTCGACATCCTCACTCATCTAGCTATAAACCCACTTAGGGTCTTTTCTATATTATTTCATCAAGTTAGAGCGATTGAGAGAGTGGTGGGGATGAGATCTAGAGCCTCTAGTGTTGTTTGGTAACAGAATCAAGTGACAAAAGAGTCTTTGAGACCTACTTAGATGATGGCCAAAAGGGCCAATAATTCTCAAGGTTCGTGGAGAACCCCACTAGACCAAACTAGGGGATGGGCCTAGAGTTTAAATCGTGGTCACAGATCAAGATATCATATGAGACTGTTCGTAACCACGTTAGTGGCTAGTTCTGATAGATCAGTTAGAACATCATATTCTAACTGTCAGACTTGTGGAAAGAAGCATATGAGAGTATACCATTTTGGGATAGAAGGATATTATAGTTGTGGCTCCTTTTGATCATTTTATCTGGGATTATCCCGAGGCACCAAAACATACACCGAGCCAGACGTAGAGATCAGCCTAGTCAGTGCAAAGGGGTAGAAGACCCTCTAGAGGTGGTAGTTATGCTTTTGGCCAGCATGGTAGGGGTGTTGCCATGTCTGTATCTAGTTCTGAGACACGGGTAACTTTTCGACAGTACGCCGTGAGAGATTAGGAGGAGTGTAACCTAGCCAATGTGATTTCAGGTATATTATTGTGTTTTCCATTCCTGTTACAACATTAATAGATCCAAGGACCATGCATTCTTATATATGTTATGACCTAGCTCAAGAAAGAAACCTATTAGTCGAGAATTTAAAAATAGGGGTTAGAGTGTCTAGTTCGTTAGGGTTAGACGTTCTAGTCGATAAGATCCATGGTTAAATTTTCCCTGTTGATCTTATGGAGTTTTCGTTCGGAGAGTTTGATATGATTTTAGGTATGGATTGACTATCGGAGCATGATGCTGGTATAAGGTGTAAGGCCAGACTACTCAAGCTTAGGAAAAACGGTGGAACTAAGGTAGTAATGAGTAGTGATAAACTTGGGTATTTAAGAATGATTTCGATGATAAGGGCTCAGAGGATGTTTGAGAAGGTTATGAAGCTTTTTTAGAGCATATGGTTGACACTCGGGTTGTAAGTCCATCGATTGAGAATATTAGAACCATCAGAGATTTTACGAATGTCTTTCCTGAGGATTTGCCAAGGTTACCCCTGATAGAGAATTGGAATTCAATATTGAGGTTTTATCGGGTTTCGCTTCGATGTCAATTGAACTATATCGCATGGCACCAACCAAGCTTAAGGAATTAAAAGTCCAACTTCAAGATCTTCTAGAGAAAGGTTTATCCGACCGAGTACATCTCCTTGGGGTGCACCAAAATTTTTGTAAAGAATAAAGACGGGTCAATGAGGTTATGCTTTGATTACCTCCAGCTGAATAAGTTAACCATGAAGAACCGATACCCTCTCCTTAGGATAGATGACCATTTTTGATCAGCTTAAAGGGGCTTGTGTTTTCTTAAAGATAGATTTAAGGTCGAGTATTACCAGTTGAAGGTTAAGGAAGCCGATATAGCCAAGACGACATTTAGGATAAGGTACGATCACTATAAGATCATTGTGATGTAGTTTGGGCTCACTAATGACCGGCGACATTTATGGACTTAATGAACCGTGTTTTCCACATGTACTTAGATCGGTTCGTGGTGGTTTTATAGATGATATACTAGTTTACTCGCAATTTGAAGAAGAACAAGACCAATTCTTGGTGGTTTTCATAGATGATATACTGGTAACTCGTAATCTGAAGAACAACACGATCGATACCTCTGTATAGTTTTACAGATTTTGGAAGATTGTCAGTTGTTTGCTAAGTTTGGGAAGTGCAAGTTCTGGTTATCCGTATGTATTTTCAGCAGAAGGAATTCGGATAGACCCTCAGAAAATTCAAGCTGTGTTAGAGTGGGAACGACCAAGAAATGTGACGGAAATTTGTAGTTTATTAGGTCTTGTGAGCTATTACCTTCAGTTTGTAAAAGGTTTCTCAATGATAGCTGGACCTATGTTGAATTTATTGCAGAATGGAATTCCGTTTGTTTGGGAAGAAAAGGGAATAAAAAGCTTTAAACAATTAAAGTATGTTCTAACCCAAGCACCATTTTTAATGCAGCCAGAATCCGGTAAAGAATTCATAGTGTATAGGGATCCTTCCTTGAATGGTATTTGGTGCGTGCTTATGCAAGAGGGGAATGTAGTAGCTTATGCATCTCGTCAACTCAAGTCATACAAGCAAAATTACCCTACGCACGACTTAGAACTAGTATTTGTAGTGTTTATGCTTAAGATATTGAGACATTATTTGTATGGGGAAAATTGACATATCTTCACGAACTATGAAAGTTTCAAGTACTTGCTTACCCAAAAAGAATTGAATTTAAAGAATCGTATGTGGATAGAGTTGTTAAAAGATTATGACTGTGTGACTGACTATCAACCAGGAAAATCAAACATATTGGCAGATGCACTAAGTAGTAAGTCGATGGCATACTTGAGGGCCTTGTTAGCATGGTTGAGGTTGTCTGAGCATGGAGGATTATTAGAAAAACTTCGAGTAGAGCCTGAGTTGGTAGGTGAAGTCAAGAGGTTGCAAAGTTTCGATGATCGCTTGAGGGTTTGTATTGAGAAAGTTCACCGAGATGAAGCCCCAAGCTTTGAGCTAAGAGATGTGAATGTGTTGTTCTTTAGAGGTCGGGTATGTGTCCCTATAGTTGAGAATTTTTGGAACAAGATTCTTCATGAAGCACATTGTAGTCTGCTTTCAGTGAACCCATGCAATCAGATTCCTCAATAGAAGTGGGAAAATGTGACTATGGACTTTGTAATCGGGCTACCTATGACTAGACAGAAGTACGATGTAATATGGGTGCTTGTAGACAGGTTAACTAAGTTGGCTCATTTTCTCCTAATGCAGATGGATTTCACCTAGAAATATTAGAACAATTGGATATCCACAATATAGTAAGGTTGCATGGGTTTCGATCTCGATCGTATTTGATAGGGATCTTCACTTCACTTCCCGATTATGGAAAGCTCTTCACCAATCCTTAGGCACCAAGTCGCATCATAGTACTGCTTTTCACCCTCAGACAGATGGTCAGTCAGAGCGTGTTATTCAAGTCCTTTAGGACATGCTTAGGTGCACGATTATAGATCTTGAAGGTAGTTTGGAAGACCACCTACCACTAGAGGAATTTGTTTACAATAACAACTACCAGTCTAGGATCCAAATTGCTCTATATGAGGCTTTATATGGACACAAGTGTAGGACTCCCCTATGTTTGTCTGAGCTTAGCGATAATAAGTTAGTGGGCCATGACTTGATTAGAGAATCTAAAGAAAAATTTCGTTTGATTCGGAATCAACTACCAGTCTAGCATTCGACATGGATATCATATGTAGATTTAAAGCGTAAGGACATATAGTTTTCTATGGGTGACAAGGGTCCCTTAAAGTGTCTCCATGGAAAAAGGTGCTTCGTTTTGGGCACAAAGGAAATCTAACCTCGCGTTATAGGACCATATGAGATCCTCAAGAGGATAGGACTCGTATCATACCATTTAGATCTGCCTCCAAAGTTAGAACGTATCCATAATGTGTTCCACGTGTCTATGTTAAGGAGATATAGTTTCGACCCTTCCCATATTTTACCTTTAGAACAAATCGAGTTAAGCCAAGATATGACATATCAGGAGGAGCCAATCAACATTTTAGCAAAAGACGTGAAAGAGATGTGAAACAAAAAGATCCCTTCAGTGAAAGTATTATGGAAGAACCATGGTATCGAAGAAGCCACCGGGGAAGCCGAAGAAGATATGCAACTTCAGTATTTGCATATTTTCTACACAGGTAAAATTCGAATATGAAATATCTTATTAGAAGGGGAGAGTACTAATACCCCAAAATACAGGTTAATAGTTTGGGTTGACCTGAAACCTTTAATTTGAACCCAAAAAGACCCATTAGATTTGTAAGAATTGTCTTGGTTTGGCCCAAGTGTTGGACTTTTAGGATAAGTTTAATAAGAAGTAAAAAGGAAGATGACCTAAAGTGTGGTTTCCCCTTTTCAAATGAGAACTAAAACCCCCTTATTTTCTAAGTTATCAGCGTGAACCACTCCCATTTCCTCACCAAACACTCTTCCTCATCTCTCCCATTTGTCTCTTCATTTTTCTTCTCATTCAAGTGAAGCTTTAAGGATTTTATCATTTGTTTGATTTTATTTAAGGTAAGAAAATCATTCTCCATTTCAAGAGCTTCATTTTAAGTCCCATATGTCAAGTTTAATATTTGAAAAAAAATGGTTTTAGTGGGGGTATATGAAATTAAGGATTCTAGCTTGGGTTTAAGGATAGGATGAATTTCAAGAAATGTTTTTAGATTCTCAATAGTCTAAAAAATAAGTTAGTATTATCTTTTCTTATGCATTATTGAAAGAAGTTGGAGAAGGGTCCAAGACAAGGGGTAAAGAGAAGTTGACCCTTGGGTTATTTTGGGAGTTTTGATGAACTAAAACATCAAGGTAACACCCTTATAACCTTTCTATACCATTTGTTAGCCTTATCATGCATCTTTGTAGCTTACATTAACCTTGAAGGTTTAAGAACATGTTTGTGGCAATTCTCAAGTTTATGTGTTTTTAAGTTATATGGTGGCTCTTTATGACCCTTAATAAGTTGGCTCTTTATGACCCCTAATAAGTTCAAATAAGACTCTAATAATGTTTGGGGACCTCCTTAGGGCCTTTAGGATGGATTAGAAGGGTTGAAGATGCTCAAATAGAGCATTTTCGAGTGGTAGTATCAATACTACATGGGTAAGTACCTTACAAGAAATTAGATTCTAACTCATACGAGTTATGGAAATGATATTATCCAAATCTGTAATACTTGAAAGTATGGTGGTATATGGCTAAAGTGGGCTTATCGGACTTTAAGAAGTCCACCATCGAACCTAAAACCATCGATGCAGTGTTTATAGGGTATGCTACAAATAATGTCGCATACAGGTTCATGTGTTTACAAGACTACTCTATTTGTGAATATATGGATATTGTTTTCTTTGAAGATTTTTTTCGATTAAAACCCTAGATTAAATGAGGAAACACAAATATAAAAATTATCATCCTCTTCTTTGAGTGTACCTTGTAACACCTTGAATATCGGGTTAATAGTTTGGGTCAACCTGAGGCCTATAAGTAGAGCTCGATAGATCTCCTAAAATAGTTTGGACCAATTTAAAATGGTATTGGGATTAAGTTTGGCCCAATAATTTAAGATAAGTGATGATTTTAGGATGGGTTAAAAAGAGAAAAACCAAAAGTGTAGTTTGTCCATTGCTTAAATTAAAGGATAAAAAAAACCCTTATTTTAAGTGGTTTTCATGTGAAAAAATACCCACCCAAAACACTCATCTATTTCCTCTTCTTTTCTTCTCAAGAGTGAGCATAAATGAGCAATCTTTTGAAATCCTAAGTCTAGTTTGAATCAACCAAGGTAAGAACCTTAATCTTCATCCCTTAAGCTCTAATTGAAGGCCCTTATCTCAAGTTTTGATCATAGTTTTCAAAAATGGGTTTTAGGGAGGTTTATGAAAATCAAGTGATGGAAGCTATTTTATGGAGGATTTGAGTTTTAGGGAGTATATTTAATTTGTATCCAACACTTAGTTGAGTTAGTATCCATTTTTATCTTGTTTTGTGAAGGAAGTAGGAGAAATTTCTAAAGCAAGGGGAAAGAAAATGTGCCTCCTAGTTAATTCGAGAGAGGTTTTAGCAGCAAAAGAAAGCAGGTAACACACTCACAACTTCCTCATACAAATGGTGGGTCATTAAAAATGTACATTAGATAAAGAGTTGTGTTATGAAGCTTAGTGATGCATTTCATGGTAGATTTCATAATTGATGTCTTTAGCATAATCAAAAGCGTTATTCATGACCCCTAAGATCACATAAGACTTAATAACAAATGGGAAATCTCAAGGTAGAAAAATTGGGGAGTTAGATAGGCTAATTCGTGCCCAAATAAGGCATTTTCGAGGGTGAGCTTCGATACTGTACAAACAATAACGATATTGTTCATATTAAAGGCATAAAATAGGGTGATTTTTAGGGGAGTATTAATACTCATTAAAAGGGTATTGATACTCAAGGTAAGGTTTTGAGACCAACTAAGAGGTATCGAAACTTATTTTTTAGTGTACATTTTTGGTATCGATACTCCCCAGGGTTAAGCATAAATACTTTATATAGAAGTATCGATACTTCTCCTTTTTATTCAAGATGAATTAGTAATGGGGTATCAATACCCTTAAGAAAGTATCGATACCAATAGGGTGGTATCGATACTGAGAGGCTAGTATCGATACCAGAATATATTTCTGAGCATAATTTTTTATGGGACTTTAAAAGAGATGAGGTTTACCAAAAGTTTTATAATTTCTTCCAAATAAGACTAAAAGTTAGAACAAGAATAATGCTTAATTTCACTTGAAATGAAATCAATAGGAAGACATAAAACTACCATTGTTTGAATACTTGGGAGATAATCAGGACATCAAGTCACTTTAGTAGATGATACTAGTATCAATGTGTAGATACAATCGGCATATCCTTAGGTAGTGTGCAAGGCACTTAAAACTGACTAACCAGAGCCAAGGCCTGACACTCGCAAGGGTTGGGTTAGTCGAGGGTATTGATCGATGCATCATTTTGGGCATCATACTCGGTAGAATAGAGGGGTATGTGAGCTCCAAGATGCATAACCCTCAACGACACCATGATGTCTACCATAGAGTAAAGAGTGAGTATGCAAGTATACTCAGTATTGATTCACATTTATTATGATTTGGTTGTTAGTGTGGCACTGGGCTAGTTAGCTCAGCGTTCAAAATTTGTTTCCTTATGCATATTAGTAGGTGAAGCGTTCAAAGAGCTTTTAAGTGACCGATGTCAAGATCAGGTGAGAAGCAAAGTACGTCTCAGGATTTCTTGAAGGGCATGTATATTTATAGACCTTTTTGTAAAGTTGAGTCGTAACTTTAAATTGAAAAGTTGGTCTGTATATTTTGTTGTATGTATTTATTTTGGGATCTCCCCGATATAATATTTCAAATATATTTTATGGATGAATTTTCATATTCAAATGGTTTTTAAAATGGTCATTTTAAATTAAGAAAATGAAAAAAAATTGGGTTAGCCACTTAGTGGTTCTATATGGCATTCTAATCGGTCAACTATGTGTCATACTGGTTTAGGGTGTTACATATCTGCTAGGTCTTCTCAAGAGATTGAATTTGAGCCTAGAAGAAGTAAAAGAAAAATAACTGAAACATCATTTGGACCAGATTTTATAACTTTCTTTATTTCTGAGATATATGGTTTAGACACCTTATTGATCTTATCTTATAGCTCAAGTTTTTATATTAGATAAGGATCCTAAGACATATGAAGAAACTATAAGATCTATTGATGCTAGTTTCTAGAAAAGAGTTATTAATGATGAACTAGAATTAATAATATCTAATCATACCTAGGAATTGGTTGACTTGCCCAAATGATTTAAAACTATCAGCAACAAATGAGTTTTCCGGAAGAAACTCGAACCAGATGATCATGTAGCTCAAGTTTTTCTGTTAGATGATGATCCTAAGACATATGAAGAAGCTATAAGATCTATTGATGCTATTTGTCAAAGGGTTCACTCAAAAATTTGGTTTCGACTTCTTCGATACCTACTCTCCCATAACAAAAATCTCAACGATTCGTGCATTATTTATACTAGTCTCCATTCACAAGTTGCAACTACATCAAATGGATGTGAAAACTGCATTTCTGAATGAAAATCTAGATGAGAAGATATATATGGAGCAACCTCTTAGTTTTGAGGCGCATGGTATGGAGTTAGTGTGTAGACTTAAAAAGTCACTTTATGGAATCAAGCAAGCTCCTAAATAGTGGTTCAAGAAATTTCACAAATCTATCCTTAGTTTTGGTTTCGTTGTCAATGATTCGGATGTATGCATGTATTCAAAGATGTTTGGTGTTGATTGTGTCATCATAAGTTCATATATTGATGATATGTTGATTTTCAGTAATAACATTGAGTTCATTAACAAAACAAAGAGCTTCTTATCCACTAAATTTGAGATGACGGATCTGGGAGAAGTCAATGTAATCTTAGGAGTCAAAGTTACCAGAAATGAAAAGGGGTTTTCTTTAAATCAACCACATTATATTGAGAATGTGTTAAATAAATTTGATAGTTCTGATGTCATCCCTATTCGAACTCCTTATGAACCTGGCATACATCTCTTTAAAAAAAAGGAAGTATCGTTTCCAAATTGAATATGCTAAAATAATTGGGAGCCTAATGTTCTTAATGAACTATATTCGACCTTATATTGCCTACGCTATGAGCAGACTTAGTAGATATACTCGTAACCCAAGTGGTGAACATTGGGTCACTTTCCAACGCTTACTCAAGTATCTTAAGGGTATGATGGATTGGAAACTTGAGTTTGCTGGCTATCCTGTGATTTTAGAAGGATATTGTGATGCCAACTAGGTTTCTGATAATGATAGGGTAAGCTCTATGAGTGGGTATGTTTTTACTTTAGGTAGAGCAGCCATCTCGTGGAAATCTTTGAAGAAAACTTGTATTGCTCGTTCCACTATCGAGTCAGATTTTATAGCTATTGACTTAGCTGGGCAAGAAGCTAAGTGCTCAGAAATTTTTTAGCTGAAATTCATTGTAGGGAAGACTGACTCCTCAGTTTCTTTACTGTGTGATTTACAAGTTGCGATTATAGTGGCTAAGAACCAATCTTACAATGGTAAAAAGAGGCACATTCGCATAAGGCATGAATCTCTTAGAAACTTAATAAGGAATGAGTACTCTCTTTAGAGTATGTGAAGTCGGAAAGGAACCTAGCATATCCTCTTACCAAAGGGTTAAGTTGGAAACTGGTCCTAGATCGAAGGGGACGAGTTTAAAGCCCATAGGTTGAGGAATTCATAGTGGATACACAACTTAGTTATCTAAGTTCAATGTGGTAAAACAAAACCATGGAAAGACTCATAGTGTACATGTACCTACCTATCCCTATTACGAACATTGTACATGCCCAAGATGAGCTTGATTACTCTTAATAAATTCATAGCCCAGGCTTTGGGTGGTCTTAGTGAGAAAGACTTGATAAATTTACTAAATTTGGTTGAATATTTATTCTTAATAGGTTCATAACCCATAATTGAATGGGTAGTCCTAATTCAGAAGGACATGATGAATTTACCGCTTGAAAGGTTGAGTTTTATGAAAACTCTTAATGAAGTCAAATCCAAAAGTTCAGATGGTCCTAGTGAAAAGGACATGCTGAATTCATTATGAATTCATTGTTTAATGAGGTTGAATATTTATTCTTAACATTTTTTATTCCAGAGTTTGGGTGGTTTGTTTATAATGAACTTGAAGAAAATCACCATAACCTTTGGAGGTTGAGCCATTGTAAAAGACTCTTAATTATTTCATATCCCGATTTAAGGGTGTTTATGTTGAGATAAACCTGATGAAATAACCTACGTAAGTGAGAAAGATTAGTCATCTTCCATGAAAAATGTTGGGCCGTTTTTCTAGTACACTTACTAAAATCCTGAGGTAAGATGGCCAAATATAAACTTGTGTATATATATCTTACACGTCGAGGACTTCAGTGGATGAAGGAGTTAGTTGTATGTTATAAGTTTACCCTTATGTTAGAAAGTTCAATATTAGTTTCACTTATCTAAAGAAGGATTGATCATCATCACTATGTACTAGTTCAAGATATGTTCACTAGCTCCTAAGCAACTAATTATGCTTTTAATCTTCTTAGAAGATTATATTTCGAGTTTTAGAAGAATTCTTTCGCAATAGTGGGGTAGTGTTGGTAATGCTTAAAAACACTATCTCACATTGAGTAGGAAATATCACTGGCTTGAGTATTTATAGTTTTCATTCTTCGAAAGTTGAACTCTAGTGAGATGGGAATAATTTGTGTACGATTTTCTCCTAGATTTTGTTACAGTGCATCTAACGAGAAATCGTTTTCAAGAATTTGTTCAGAATCTTACTGATCATGTTGTAAATGAGATTATATGCATCTTTGTTTGTGCATTTGCATATGTAAAGCCTTTTATTCCCCCTAACAAAGTTGTTGAATGGTTTACTAGTTGCTAGCTAAGGGTTGTTCGTTTGCGTTGGCAATATCAAGCTAAGAAAATTATGAATAGATACTAGCTTGTAATCATCTCAAATATATATATATATATATATATATATATGGATTAGTCTAATTTGTTCTTCTAATGTTGAACTCTAGTGAGCTGGGAATAATTTATGTGCAATTTTCTCTTAGATTTTGTTACAGTGCATCTAATGAGGAATCATTTTCAAGAATTTGTTCAGAATATGACTGATCATGTTGTAAGTGAGATTATATGCATCTTTGTTTGTGCAATTGCATATGTGAAGCCTTTTATTCCCCCTAACAAAGTTGTTGAACGGTTGAACGATTTGCTAGTAGCTAGCTAAGGGTTGTTTGTTTGCATTAGTTGTCTCTTTCATATTACCATTTTTGTTTTAGGATGCTAAAGGTTAATTGCTTGGCCGCCCCGCAGGTCTCACACTTTTATCTCCGTTCACGACTTGGTCTCACATTTTTTAACGGAAAATAACGAGTTTGGAACATAATGAATAGTCGAATGACTATTTTGTAACTTTTAATAGTTCAAGGATTCAACAAAGCAACACTCTATAGTCGGAATACCATTTTGTAACTTTTAAAAGATTATTGAAGGTTTTTAATGAAATATACAATTTGGGTTGGTCTTGTTCTATATTAATAAAAATAGTTTTGCTTGGAAAAAAATTATAATATGATACCCTTGACATTATAATCCCATTGAGTTTAAATTTGGGGTTATATGATACACAAATCTCAATTTCTCATTTGCTTTTCATTTTTTTTTTTTGCTCGGCAAATTAATTTTTATTAAAAACGACCAAAGTTAAGAGCCTCATGAAAAACCTCCTAGCCGTAGATGGAGGGAAAAAAACTCTTAACTAGACAAAAGATACAACACCTCGAAAAGACAATATCGCAACAAGAATACCAAAACAGTCCTAAAACCTTGCAAACCCACACCTAAGCACAAAAAAGACACCTTACCCGATGCTATACAATACAACACATGACTAAATAACACCAAACCATCAACAACTACAAGCTTGGAAGTGTAAGCATCCCTATTGATCTGCTATGAACCAATCAACAAATGCAAGAAACTACCTGTGCAAAGCTTCTTCAGATGATGCCACCTGCCAGTTCAAATATTTGAAGAAGACTTGCAAACCAGCATGAATTGAAAACTGCTATGTAGCTCCCAAAATAAACAAGCACTATCCTATAAAAGTACTCACACCACCCTAAAACAACTTAATAACAACGACAACTACAAACAAGCTGCAACACAACCCAAAACACAAAGCAGCACCGCAGGCCAAAAATTCAACCAGGATACATAGGTCAACCCGAAACAAAACAGACAGATCAACAAAAAGTAAGGGCAGAAAACTAACACCACCAGTATCTACCACCAAGCTTTGAAACAATTAGATCTCACCATTTCGACCTTCGCTAGCCGTTTGGCATCAATATACTTGTTCAGCTTTTTTGGATCCCCCAAACCAGACTCTCCAAGATTCTTACAGTAACTTCCTTCCTCTTTGTCCTTAACCACTCGGTGGAAGAAAGCAGAATTTAAGACCCCATGTGCTTACCAACTCATTCTCGCTTTTTGTCTCCATAAGCCTTCCTTCGCTTTCAGCACATCCCAATATTGTATCTTAAGCTGCTTTAACTCTTCCAATTCCTTGGATCTAATCTCCCTATATCACCTAAGTCTTCAATCTCATTAATCTTTACCTCTAACAATTCTGTTTCCTTATCAAAACACATGATTCCTTGTTCCACTTCTTCAAGTTTGCTTTCACATATCTTAATTTTCCATGGAGTCCACCCTTTGAAGCTGCCCACGTGCTCCCATATGCTTCCTAAATTACTTCAAAGCCATCCTTTTTTGATAACCAAGCATTAATAAATTTGAAATCCACCTTATCTTTCAGCAATAAACAAAGGCTTAGGACCCAACCGAAACAGAATTGAAACCAGCTAGATCCAACCATTACCTCCACTCCCAACAAAGAAGCTTTGACATAACAGCAGCACATCCACAGAAGCTTTGAATTGAAAACCATCAACATACCTTACCCAATTAAACAAAGAGCTTTCATCTTTGAAACTATTCTTGCCCCAAATAGACATTTAACGCCCCACACCCACAGAAGCTTTGAATTGAAAACTATCAACATACCATATTCTCCTTTGATCAGAAAAAAATCTACCAACTAATGAAACTTTCTTCGAGCTAAAATTTTTATATCCCAAAATTTTAGAAGCCCCCATTCTCCCCACGGAATTGTTATGTACCTTTAGATTCAACCATTGGAAATCAAAATTCATCATTAGGCCACATGCTTCTAAATTCTTTTTCACGCAACGAACTCTTCTATGTCTCTATAATGGAAACCATACCCACTTTCTGGAGTCGAAACAACCTCTTCCATACTACAACGGATCCCCCTAACAATCCCACCCATGAGATTCTCTGAAATCGAATACCACATAAATCCAAAGAATTAAAATACCTCATTTGCACGCCCTTACCTCGGAATCCGCCTTTCCAGTGATTTGTATCCCCAATTTTTCCCCAGATTTAGCGTCTTTTCTGCCTCCCTAATCGCCGCTTGACGCCTTTTCCTGATATCCGAATCAGGCAGCGACCTCCCCGAGAGTTCCGAAGCTTCCAAATCCTTAGTCTTCAGCTTGTTCTTTTTTTTTTTCTTCCAGGGCTCGATCTCTTTTCCTAATATTTGCTCTTGAAAGAACTCTTTCATGTAAAGCCAGAGACCCATATTTCTTTGATTTTTTTTTCTGCACAAATTGATTCACTCGAGAAAGAAAGTGTCAATTTTTTCACTGCTTATATGTCCCTTATAACTCCCCGCTCTTGGATTTTCACTGGACTGCAAGACCTTCGGACCACCCAAAACTGCATTACCCAATTCATTCTCAGGCTCAAGAACCAGGTCTTCCCCCAATAACATGGCCCAGTCCACTTGCATTCTCACCGCTCCCACTGCCATTTAATTCTTGCACCTGAAGTTCATAATTTTGGTTAACGGCCATACTCATCCCTCTTTCTTCTTCGAATCCACCGCCCTTACCAAACGGCACTATGCCCTCATCATATTTTTGACTCACGCCTTGTACATTTCCAATACAATCATTTAATGGCGTGTCTGCCACCAAATGAATTTATTGTTCCCCATTCGATTCCGACGCCGGAGTCGTGATTAAATCCTGGGAAGATTTTTCCGATGACTCATTACCACCTTCATCCACTTGCTCAACTTCCTCTTTACTAGACGTAGCCCATAAGTCCTTCACCGTCATACCCGAATTACCTGAGAAGCCAAGCTCCCTAACTCCCACTTCATATTTTATGTTACCCACCATCAACTCCACAACTTCATTGATTTGCCTCCTCTGTAATGTTGAAATCATCACAGTGATCTCATAGTTCATAGTGTGGTTAAGGTTTTCCCCATACGCTTCAACGCTGCCCCATAATTCTGATATTCTTTTCAAGGTAACTTCATTCCAACCATGTGATGGAATTCCAGAAAATTCCACCCAGGTAATCCTCAACTCTAGATTCCATTTTTCCGACCACGTTATAATTTCACTAACTTAGAAAATTTGAGGTCTACATGACTCTCATTTAGACAATTTGTTTGGGTCCAATTCACACTTATTTCATGAAATCATATACACAGTCTGATAGAAAATTACTGTTAAAATTACTTTCGACGCATTTTCGTGGAAATGAGAGCATTGGATTTTTAGAGCTATACTGAATTATTTACAATATTTGTTTTTTAGTGACGGTTTTAAGCCAACAGTATGTGAAAATTTGTTTGCAGCGATGATCGGGAATTTATATTCAATTCAATAAATTGTTTGGTCCCCCAAAAAAATCAACAAACAATCGACAGTTTCTAAAGAGAAGCGTCATATATGCATCACTATGAAAGTAAGAGGGCAACGAATTTCAAACAGCAAAAGGCAGACGAAACAAACATTCATGAACTTAGGAACGTTTTAGAGCCAGGAAAATGAATCCACTCAAGTTGAATTTCTAGTTCACCACACTCGACGTTTCGTAATCGGAGGACGAGGTCTTGGACAATCTTCCCTTGGTTCAAGTATACGTGACTCTCCTCCGCCATGCAGTTGGAGGTGTTTGGTTGTAATATTGATAGCACGGTTCCATTTGGGATTTCTTCCAAATTGGTATGCATTCTCAAGGCTTCTATATATGGCCTAACCTCAAATTCTGTGTCTCCCATTTTGTCATCCTTAGTAAATGTGTCATGGTCGTACACCGTCTGGATTCATGCACAAAGAGGTAAACAAACGAATACCTTGAGGATCAAGTTATGGTGTATAGTAATCAAGAGACATACCAGCTTGATTGGAATATTAGGATCTGTTATGGACATAGTTAAATCGTCATTCCACTCAGGATTTACATCCCTCTTTACTATACGAGTCTTCAGTCTCTGCAAACAAATATTTACAAATGGTTGTTATTAACGTGAAAAATTACATTGGAAAAGCAAAAAAGAAGAGAAGACCTGGTGTCCCATTTTAACAACAATGTAAGGATCGTTGCTTAGGGCATCACGGACGGCAAGGTTTACGCCTCGTTTGACGTGTATCCGTAGCAGACCCATCAAGTTGTCCATCAAATATGCTGTCATTTCACCACCTTCTTCTTCTACATAGCATATCACCAAGTTGTGTATTGTCGCTCTTAATCTCCTCCTCCTTTGTACAGCCATTTGAAGAAGTTTTCTCGTTTCCTTTTCCACCTCTATCAAAAAATGTGAATGCAATTATTTTAAAAGTAACAAAAGAAGAAGAAGGGTATAAGGAGGCATTACTCATTGTGTTGCTTTGGTTGAGATAAAGTGAGAAACTTCTTGACGATGTAGCTTGGAACAAATGGAGGCTTAGACTATGAATGGTGGACACAAATTCAGAGGGGATGTAGGGTTTATATACCGGGAGGCTGCTTGCCAAATGATTGGACAAGAATTGGTCGTCCGATTATGATGCTTCTTCAATCCATGTTCCCCAATTTTCTATGTATTTATAGTTTTATTCAAACTTATACCAATCTTTTTTAGAAATAAAAATTCCACGCATGATATGTTTGATTAAATTAATGTCTGATTTAGAAACCCATTATTTATATTTTGATTTGGTTTAACATAAATACTAGTTTCAAATTTTATCTAGGTTTATGGGTTAGCATTCGACCGAGTCAAATCAAAACAAAAAATTAATTTTTTTATCGGCTAAAAATTTCATTAATAAGCGGATAACACTTGGATGCATGCCTAATTCAGTAAAGGGGCACCCGTATTTAGCCGAAACACCAATCTCATTTTGCTAATAGCGTTTTGTTCTTCGCTTGAAGATTAACTACCCTCGCCCCACCCTTGCTTTGAGGTAATTAAACACACCTTCCTCCAACTAACTCAAGTTATTTTATAAATCGAACTTAATTTGAAATTTTTCAAGTTGAGTTGGGTTATTCAAATTTCTATATTAATTTTATTATAATTGTTTATAGTATTATGGTAAAGATTGATCTAATTTTTCGACTTTCTCTAACTATATATTATTTTCACAATATAATGTTATTTAATATATCAAATACAATATAAAATTATAAAATATACTTACAATATTATATTTAAAAGAAAATATTTTGAGGGTAAAATATTGATAGAGTATAAAGGAGTCAATGAATTGATGTAAAGAAAGAATTTGCAAACAATTGAAGTGAAAACACTAAATTGAGTAAAATGCGAAGTTAAGGGATTAAAAAAAAGAGAGTATGTTTTAGTAAAAAAAAATAAGAATTGAAGTTATATAGGTATTTTATAGTGGTATATGAGCATGTGATTCAAATTTGGTAAAAACGAACATAAAATAAAGGATGAATTGAAGAAATAAAAAATATGAAAAATTGAGGGACTAAATTGAAAAATAAAAAAATTGTTATCGAAAAGTGGAATTGAAAGTACATACGAACTACTATGGTTTAGGAGTATGTGGTTCATATTTGGTAAACTAGGCTTAAAATGAAGGATGAATTGAATGAATATAAAATCAATGACTAAATCGTAAAATTGTCAAAATACTTGGTCAAATTTTTAGTTTTTCGAGTAACTCGAAATCTCTAAATTTTAATTTGACTCGAGCTAAAAAACGAATTGATAATTTGAGTGACTCGAATAACTCAAAATTAAAAAAAAAAAATTGATATTTCGAGTCGAGTCCCTACAGATCGACCCTTCTCTTCACTACACTTTTATTCATTTTTATTTGAGAATAAGATATATTTATTTGACAATTATGATGTTTGTCAAATTGACGCCGTTGTCGAGGATTTAGCAAAGTTACTGATATAGTTTGTTTTGATTTATGGTAGGAAGAATCTAGGAGAACTAGTAAATTATGAACCTGAGATCGAAGCACTAGTTCGTAGAATACACTGACAAACAATTCGATAAAGGAAACAACAGTGACAACATCGCCAACATCAACCAGAACCAGATTCAAACGCAACCTCGAACTCCAAAACACATTTCACCTACAAAAACCTGTTTCGATGGCTGATCAAACAATTTGAGAACTAGTTGTGGTACCTGCCTACAACAATCACTATGCATCACCTTCCCACATGGCGAAACACCATACGAACTTAAGACGGGTCTATCTATATATTGTCTACTTTCCATTAGTTGCCAAGTGAAAATTTGCACAAATATCTTACGAAATTTCACATGGTTTGTTCAAGTATGAAACCATAGGAAGTACCCGAGGATCATATTAAACTTCGTTTTTCCTTTTTCCTTAGTGGAATTAGCGCTTTTCCTTTTTTCTGAGTCGATTTGACTAAGAATTTATTATTTTATTTACCGCCTAATTTCTTTACTACATGGACAAATATGACTATATTGTTTCTTGACAGATTCTTTCCTTGAGTAAAGGCAAGCAAATAGGAACGCTTCCAAATGTTGCTTTTGCACCTGCAGTAACGGTTGCAACGAATTTTCACAAAGTCAAAAAAGGTTACCTTCTGCAATTTCAATCCTCACCCGTAACCTGGACCTTAAGTACCCGACTCAACCACCTCATTTTGGGTAAAGCCCATTAATATAGCGTCAGCGTTTGCAATGTTCGTTTTATGAATGTTGTCAGCCTCCTATTTGGACTCTGCAACTCTTCTATTTCATGCCTAGGAGGACTAGTATGCCCATCATAATTAACACCGACAACATGCTCCTTTTCAAGAACAACTGCACTGAAACCTCTTCAAGGAGGAGAAGCGACACTTTTAGACTGACTTCCGGCCACCAACTATGGCTCAGGCACCACCAGACAGAGAGGAGCTGAGAGCGAATCACCCGCATGCTTCCCGGGGGAAAAGGATTACTTCTACAGCTGCAAGGAGCCGAAACAGAAGATTTTATCAAAGGGGAATTGAGAAAAACATGACTGGAAATCGAACCAACACTAGGGGAGAAGCTTCTCTTACTCTAACAGGGACACAAATATCATCACATAGCAGCGAAATGCATTCCTCAATGAAGTTCATATGATTCGTAAGAATCTTTATAATCTTCCTCTTTGTTTTGATATCCTTTAACTCCCAATGTTCAAGCTAAAAAAGACATTACAAGATAAAGAAGAACCTATCCCTTTTCTGAAATGTGTATGGGGTGATATAAGTGGGATCATACATCCTCTTTGTGAACATTTAAATATTTTATGTCGGATTGATGCATCGACTAATGTTCACATAAATTCTTGTTATCAACATATAATCTAGTGTTTGTGAGGTTACATGCTCAATTTATCAAATTAGAATCACATTTTCTAGATTTTCACGTAATGTCTTGATAATTTTGGTTAATTTACGTTAAAAGTTTTCAATGATTTTTTGCATGTCTATTAGAATTAGTGTCGAACATTGTATTCATACATGCTATATTATTTTGAGTTTCAATGCATGACTTGATATGAAAATTGGCATGCTTATAGAAATTGACATTAGAAAAATGTAAAAAAAATGTTTGGAAGATTTACTGACATTTTAGATTCTTAAATGGCATGTTGAGATTGAGTTTGACATGTCTTGTTGAAATTTTATGTTTTAGGGTGTAAGTTTATATACTTAAATAAGATTATGGATTACTTTTTAATTTATTTGAATTTTCAAAACATAAAATAAAAAAAATATAGATATCTAATTTTATTGGGTATTGATGCCACGGAGCCAATATTAATACAAATAACTAGGGATGTAAAATCGGGTAATCGTTCAGGTTTCAGTCGGATCTTGTCAGGTCGGGTAAAATCGGATACAGGTCAAGTCAGGTAAATTTGACACCAGATCCAGATCGGGTTCAGGTCAGTTCAAATCAGTTCTGGTTATTTTCAGGTTGATTTGACACCAGATCCAGATCGGGTTCAGGTCAGGTCATTTTCAGTTCAGATTGATGTTAATTCAGGTCAAAACAGTTCAGGTCCGAAGCAGAAAAAGACCAGGTTAATTTAGGTTCGGGTGGACTTTAGTCGGATCTCGTTCAGATCGAGTCACATCATTGACAGATAAAATTCAGGTCGGATGTTTACCGGATATGGATTGAGTTCATGTCGGATCGTTTTTATTTTTGGATTAATTATTTTGTCATCTTTCGTGATTGTTGAATTGCAAGTTGTAATTGTATATGATTTCGAGTAAATTAAGAGAAAAATAAATATCATGGATCAATTTTATAAAAAATATAAATTTAAGGATAAAATTGAAGAAATGTAAAATTACAAATAAAATTTTAAAACATAAATTAAACAACACACATAGGTAAGGGACTAAATCAAAATAAATTTAAAATGTAAGGTTTAAATTAATATAAAAAGGACTAAATTAAACACATTTAAAAAGTTATGGGCCAGCTACAAAAATAAAAATAACAACTAACAATGGGCCAAATGAAGATGCAAATATAAATTTAAGGACTAAATTGAATACATATAAAAGTGAAAGAATTAAAATTAAAATAAATTAAAAAAACAAAAAAGATTAAATCGAAATAAATGCAAAATGTGAAGAAATAATGAAAAATATAGTAAATTACATTCATTTAAAAAATTGAAAAATATAATATATATATTTTACATTCGGTACCAAATCTCAAGTTTGATTCTCCTTCAGGGCTTGAATCTCATCCTCCATTGCCCTCTGCCAATCGACACTCTGAGATGCTTCTTCAGCTAATGCTGCATTGGCATACCTAGGATTTGGCTTCCGCGGCCTGCTTGATCTTCGTAGTTACGGCTGTGGCGTAGTTTCTTCCCAGTTCCCAAGTGTCGTTCTTCTTTAGAGCCTCCATTTCTTCTATTATAGCTTTCTTCCCCATTGATGTTGTGGGATGATTGAGGGCCTCTTCAAAATAGGAGGGTATCTTGGTGGAAGAAATCGCTAAAACGAAAGCTTTAAGGGAAGGAAGCTTGATAGGACACAAAGTGATTAATAGGGTGAGAACTCAAATATCTCTTTTCTTTCCTCAAGGCAATAGGTAAATCCAGATCAGAAACAACAGAAAGAGGAAGAGAGGACTCGGGGAGCCCATATTCATATTGGAAAGGGTAAGGTGCTTTCCTTAGTTCATATATATATATATATATATATATATATATATATATATATATATATATATATGTATGTATGTATATAATATATAAGTTTATATATATGTATGTATATAATATATAAGTTTATATATAAACTATATTTATATTATAAACTATATAATTATTATAAGTTATATATATAAATTATGTTTATATGAACTATATATGTAAACTATACATGTATAAACTATAAAAAGTATATAGTTTATAAACTATAATTTATATTAATATAGTATATATATTATTCAAAGTGAGTGGTGGAAGAAAACTATTTAAATAAAGATATTTTTGGGTGAAATGTTTTTATTTTATTTGGGAATTTAGAGGGAAATTGAGAATTTAGAGGGAATAGAAAAATTAGGAGGGAAATTGAGATTTTATTTGGAAAGATATTTTGGGTTAATTAGGCTCATGCTCCTCCAATAATCATCACTTTTCCACTTGTATTTGATTTTTGATTTCTTTCATTTTAGTCATGGTTTAATTGTAAATATCTTCTTGAATTTTCAATTCGATGCAATTTAATCTTATATACATTCTAATTACTTTTAATTTTCTGTGTGCGTGCGTGCGTGCGTGCGTGTGTTTGGGATTGGGTTAAATAGAAAAGGAGAAGAGAAGGTGACAATTATAGATATTTGGGTAATTCACGTGGTGGTCAAAGGTGGTCAACCAAGTCCATGTTTTTCGTCACGCTGTTAGCATTTAACGAGTGACCAGTTTGTAATCAATCGATAATGTTAGTGACCGATTTGTAACTTTTGAAACATCAGTGGAAAAAAAAACTACCCCAACCATTAGTGACCAACTATGTAGTTTACCCTTTATTTTTTTAGCTTGATTTCATGAGGTTAAAGAAGAGTATTGTAAAGGTTGTCCTTCGGTTGTTAGATATTATAGACAGGTTTGGTCGTACCAAGGTGCAAATACATATAATGTCATAGACAGGGGGAGGACATGGAGACATTGTTTTCTTTCACTATCCCTTTAGGCCCTGGTCAAACAGGTGATTTTCCCAGAGATATCCAAGGACTCTGGATCGAATGATGTTGATATTGGGTTGATGATCTTTTTCTATGATGATGTTAATGAGGTTGGCACATCTGGTGCTATTATTTTCAGAGCTGGAGAGGATTCAAAGGTGGCTGGGTTAGGGAATTAACGATCAGGCTGGAACTGCGCTATCTTGGATCACATTCATGAGTTTCCTTTTATCAATATTTTTGGAATAAATCTCAAAACAATTATACCAAGCAGTTCGCATAGCAGTATGCGATTCTGTTGAAAACTAAACAAATCCACCGAAAGGTGGATTAAACAATGCACCGAAAGTGGGCACAATTAATGGCACATGGCATTTGTTGAATTTTTTGGAAATGGTAAAATCATTTTTAGTCATTGTAATTTAAGGTATTTACAAATTAGTCCTTAAGTTTCAACTATAAATACCCTAGCTCATTTAGCTTCAAAATCATCCCAAAGCATTATAACTTTCTTCCAATACTATAGAGAATCTAGAGAGTTTCTTGAGAGTTGTTTTCTCATTTTTATCAAGAGAGAATTATCATTGTTTTCTCCTTGGTAGATCGAGAGAGGTTGTAATTCCTATTTTCTCATAGTGAAATTCTTCTATCGTTGCCCGTGGTTTTTACCCTACATTATTTAGGGGTTTTCCACGTAAATTTTGTGTCTTCTTTATCTTCATTTTTATTTTCTCAAATTATCAGTTGCGATTTTGCTCTATCCGATAGTCGTCTTCCGCAACAATTGGTACCTGAGCCAGATTTGAGTGTGTAATATATGCTTATTGTCTTTGTGGTTGCCACCAAAAGGTGGATCCTCCAACATAAGAAAGTATGAAGGTATTACCCATTCTTTGAAGGTTCCAGAGAACTATTCACGATAGTGAAATAGTGGGAGCTATCCGTAATAGAAGCTATGGCAACGAAATTTGATATTGAAAAATTTAATAGAAGAAATTTCTCATTGTGGAAATTTCTCATTGTAATGTCACCAGTCTAGTCTTCGATGATGTTGCAGCTGCTGTTCTACAAGAAGAAAATCGGCGCAAGAATAAGGAAGACAGACAAGTAAATCTGCAACAAGCAGAAGTGTTGACAATGATGAGAGGGAGATCAACAGAACGTGCCCAAAGCAGCAGTCACAAACATGGTAGATCGAAGTCAAGAAGCAAGAAGAATTTAAAGTGCTACAACTGTGGAAAGAAGGGTCACTTGAAGAAGGATTGTTGGAGTCTAAATAAAAACTCCAATCCACAAGGCAATACTGCAAACACTTTAGATGATGGAGATGCTCTATGCTGGGAAGCGTCAACCACCGTGGAAGGTAGAAAGAGATATGCAGACATATGGCTCATTGATTCAGGAGTAACATATCACATGACCTCAAGAAGAGAATGGTTCCATCATTATGAACCTGTCTCAGGAGGATTTGTGTATAGTTGCAATGATCATGCCTTAGAGATCATTGGAGTGGGAACCATCAAATTGAAGATGTATGATGGAACAATTAAAGTTGTTCAAGATGTGCGGCACGTGAAAGGCCTGAAGAAAAATTTATTATCCTACGGATTATTGGATAATAATGCAAGTAAGATTGAAACACGAAAAGGAATCATGAAGGTGTTCCGTAGAACGCTTGTGGTGTTGAAAGGCGAAAAGATAGCTGCAAACTTGTGCATGCTAAAGGGAGAAACTTTGCTAGAAGCAGAAGCCTCTGTTACCTCATGTAGTTCAGATTCTGCAATGATATGTCATCAGAAACTTGGACACATGTCAGAACAAGGAATGAAAGTCCTTGTGGAGAAAAAACTACTTCCAGGCTTAACAAAGGTATCACTTCCTTTATGTGAGCATTGAATAACAAGTGAGCATTGCATAACAAGTAAGCAGTACCGGTTGAAATTCAACACGTCAAATTCTAGAGTCAAAAGTGTTCTAGAATTGGTTCACTCTGATGTATGGCAAGCACCAGTTACATCCCTAGGCGGAGCAAAATGCTTTGTCTCATTTATTGATGACTACTCCAGGAGATGTTGGGTGTACCCTATTAAGAAGAAGTCAGATGTGTTTTCCACTTTCAAAAACTTCAAAGCGCGGGTGGAACTTGATTCTGGAATAAGATCAAGTGTTTCAGAACATATAATGGAGGAGAATGTACAAGTGAAGAATTTGATGACTTTTGCAGGAAAGAAGGCATCAAAAGACAGTTCACAGTGGCAAACACTCCTTAACAAAATGGAGTGGCAGAGCGGATGAACAAAACCTTGTTAGAAAGAACAAGAGCAATGTTGAGGGATGCAGGCCTAGAAATATCATTCTGGGCAGAAGCAATCAATATCGCCTGTTATTTGGTGAATCGAGCTCCATCAACTGCAATAGAGCTGAAGACACCAATGGAGATGTGGACTGGTAAACCAGCTGATTATTCAAACCTCCATGTATTTGGAAGTATTGTGTACGTGATGTACAACACCCAAGAAATTTCAAAGTTGGATCCAAAATCCAGGAAATACAAATTCTTGGGGTATGCTGATGGAGTAAAGGGGTATCGCTAGTGGGATTCCACTGCCCGTAAAGTGATCATTAGCAAGGATGTTATCTTTGTAGAAGATAAACTACAAAGAAAAGAAGACGATGATAGCACTGAAAAGTCAAAGACTACACAAATACATGTGGAAAAGGAGGTTGAAGAAGGAGATTCTTCTGAAGCAGAACCAGCACATGATGAACAAGAACCAGAGAGTTCTGAAGCTCCAACAAGTCATCAATCAGATCGTGTGAGAAGATGTCCCAATTGGCACTCAGATTATATTATAGAAGGAAATATTGCATACTGCCTTTTAACAGAGGACGATGAGCCATCAACATACGAGGAGGCAATAAACATCTCAGATGCTTCACTGTGGATGATGACGATGCAAGAAGAAATTGAAGCCCTTCATAAAAATAATATATGGGACCTTGTGCCACTACCACAAGGAAGGAAACCAATTGGTAACAATTGGGTCTTCAAAATCAAGAGAAATGGTGACGATCAAGTTGAGAGGTATCGTGCAAGACTGATGGTCAAAGGATATGCTCAAAAAGAATGTATTGATTTTAATGAAATATTTTCTCTTTTGGTTTGACTAACAACAGTTCGAGTAGTTTTGGAAATGTGTGCTACATTGAACTTACATCTAGAGCAGCTAGTTATTAAAACAACTTTTCTTCATGGAAATCTTGAAGAAGAGATTTACATGCTCCAGCCTAAAGGTTTTGAAGAAAAAGAAAAGAAGAACTTGGTTTGCAGGTTTAACAAATCTATGTACGGTCTAAAGAAGGCGTCGAGGTGTTGGTATAAGAGGTCTGGTGATAACGATTTTGTTATATTGTTGTTGTATGTGGATGACATGTTGGCTGCAAGACCCAACAAAGATCATATTGAAGAATTGAAGGCACAACTGGCTAGGGAATTTGAAATGAAGGACTTTGGATCAACAAACAAGATTCTATGGATACAAATTCACCGAGACAGAAGTAATAGGAAGATTTGACTTTCACAAAAGAATTACTTAAAGAAGATCTTGTCACGATTCAGCATGCAAGATTGTAAGCCAATTTCTACCCCTCTTCCTATTAACTTCAAATTATCCTCTAGTATGAGTCCTAGAAGTGAAGAAGAGAGGATGGAGATGTCTCGAGTACTGTATGCATCAGCAGTGGGAAGTTTAATGTTCGCTATGATATGCACAAGACCAGACATTGCACAAGCAGTGGGAGTGGTTAGTCGGTACATGGCGAATCCAGGAAAAGAGCATTGGAATATAGTAAAGAGGATCCTGAGATACATCAAAGGGACCTCAAATATTGCATTATGTTACGGAGGATCAAACTTACTAATCAATGGGTATGTAGATTCTGACTATGCAGGGGATTTGGATAAAAGAAAATCTACTACATGATATGTGTTCAAAGTTGCTGGTGGAGCTGTAAGATGGGTTACAAAATTACAGTCAGTTGTGGCTACATCCACAACAGAAGCAGAATATGTAGCAGCTACACAAGCCAGTAAAGAATCAATTTGGTTAAAGATGCTATTGGAGGAGCTTGGGCACAATCAAGAGTATGTCTCTCTGTTTTGTGACAGTCAAAGCGCCTTGCATTTAGTAAGGAATCCAACATTTCATTCAAGGAAAAAGCACATACAAGTTCAATACCATTTCATTCGTGAAAAGGTGGAAGAAGGAACGGTAGATATGCAGAAGATCCATACCAAAGATAATATAGCAGATTTCATGACGAAGGCGATCAACGCTGATAAATTTACTTGGTGTCGATCCTCTTGTGGCCTGTCAGAGACGTAAGCAACATGATGGTACAAGGTAGAAAGAATAGTGTGAAAATATGATTGTTCCAATCAAATCTTCAAGTGGGAGATTGTTGAAAACTAAACAAATCCACCGAAAGGTGGATTAAACAATGCACAGAAAGTGGGCACAATTAATGGCACATGGCATTTGTTGAATTTTTTGGAAATGGTAAAATCATTTTTAGTCATTGTAATTTAGGGTATTTACAAATTAGTCCTTAAGTTTCAACTATAAATACCCTAGCTCATTTAGCTTCAAAATCATCCCAAAGCATTCTAGCTTTCTTCCAATACTAGAGAGAATTTAGAGAGTTTCTTGAAAGTTGTTTTTTCTTTTTTATCAAGAGAGAATTATAATTGTTTTCTCCTTGGTAGATCGAGAGAGGTTGTAATTCCTATTTTCTCATAGTGAAATACTTATACCGTTGCCCGTGGTTTTTACCCTATATTATTTAGGGGGTTTCCACGTAAATTTTGTGTCTTCTTTATCTTCATTTTTATTTTCTCAAATTATCAGTTGTGATTTTGCTCTATCCGATAGTCGTCTTCTGCAACAATTGGTACCTGAGCCAGATTTGAGTGTGTAATATATGCTTATTGTCTTTGTGGTTTCCACCAAAAGGTGGATCCTCCAACATAAGAAAGTAAGAAGGTATTACCCATTCTTTGAAGGTTCCAGAGAACTATTCACGATAGTGAAATAGTGGGAGCTATCCGTAATAGAAGCTATGACAACGAAATTTGATATTGAAAAATTTAATAGAAGAAATTTCTCATTGTGGAAATTGAAGATGAAGGCTATCTAATTCTTTACGCTTGTTTCCCTGTGGAGGGTCCTGAGGGCTTTTTATGGGAGCCTTCACCGCGTTTTGTAAAAGTCATGCACAAGGTTTTCTTGTCTTTGGCATAAACAACTCTATATGTTTTGGGTATTTTAATATGTTAAGGTAATATCCTAATCTTATCTGATTGAATCAAAGGTGATCAAAGACTAACAAGTTGCTCAGGTGTGACTACGACACTAGTGACTTGAGTGAAAGATATCTCGTGGGATTTTATAGATTTTGAGAAATTTCAGCCATGAATGCTGACATGGGCTTAATTGAATTTGGATTTTAAACCCCAAATTAATTAAATAGTTTTTTAACACCCAAAACAAATAGCAGATCATTAACCAAGCCGAAATGAAATTATCCAAAGTATTAAGAACATGTTAAAATCTACAACACAATAAAGAGTTTTAATAAGAGTTCAAAATAAACATATCACAAGAGTGCAAAAGGTTCAAAATAAACATTCCAAATTTAAATGAGTCTTAACAACACAATAAAACAAATAGTACCAAGTAAGTACTTTAAAGTTTCAAGTTCTAAACTTTAGAAATCATCCAAAGTATTAATTGTTTCATCAATTATGATGTCTGATTGCTCCAAAGTTAAACTCTTCATGCCTACAATACATGAAATAAAATAAAATAAAGTTAAAATATGCATTTATGTTTAAATATTAAATAAACAACAAATAAAGTAATTAAAACTAAACTAACCTTCCTCCAATACTTCCAAGGCAAGCAAATTTTCCTCTATTACAAAAGGTGATCGAGAAGTGTGTAACCAATCTTTAGTGCAAACAAGTGTTTCAATCTTTTTTGGAGTCAATGAAATACGAAAAGAATCAAGAACACGACCCCCATACCAAAAATCGACTATGAAGCTACAATCAAAATGGGTATGGCAAGCGTATCTTTAGTCATCTTATAAAGAATGCGATATCTATTTGGTTTATCTTTCCACCATTGTAAGATTTCAAAACTTGAAACATTAGGTTCACAGGCACCTTCTAAATACTTCTCTAATTCATTTTTGTTGGCATTAGTTAATGAACAACCCGTATCCCTTTGATACTTTAAAGTCATGAGTTGTTGAAGGTCAATTTTATGTCCACTTTGAGTGAAAGTGGAGAAAGATGTAGAAGTGGAGGAAGAAGTACCACTTATCTTTGAACAAGGCATTGAAGAAGCATATGCATCAAATAAAGATTGCAAAGCCATCTTAATATTGAGGCACAAAAGATTGGTTTTTTCATTATAAGAATCTCCTACATTCCGATCAACATAACTCAATTTGTGCGTAGGGTCAAGGATCACTACCACAAACACCAAAACATTGATATTATTGATGTTTCCATAATACTTGTCATACTTAGACATCATTTGGCCTGCCATTTTCCTAACCCCTTCATCATCATCATTTATGTTGTTTGAAATCATGAATCTAGTCCCATAAATCTCATGTGTATATAAGTTGCAAGTCATATAACGAGAGCTAGATAATCTCAATGTTGCTTAATAAAAAACACTGAAGAAAGGTAAAAAACTGCTCACCCTCTTCCAATCATCTTTATTGAGGCCACCACTAAGCTTTCTAAGTTCCTTGAAACAAGAAAAATCTTTCATGTACAAACTAGAAAACGCTTTTTTAAACTTGATAGTAGATTCAAGCATTAAAAAGGTTGAATTCCTTCTTGTCTCAACATCCAAATTAACAAGACTTTTACTATGCTCTTTCTCTTCTTCTATACAAGTTTTAAACTTTTGAAGTCTTGCAGGAGAAGACCTAACATACCTTACAAGAGCTCGAACTTTCATAATCGATAAATCAAGTCTTTCATACCCTTCCGTACAATCAAATTCAAAATATGAGATGCACATCTCATATGTAAATATTTACCCCCAACAAACTAGATTCCCAAATGGTAAGTCTTGTAAGCAACTGCTAAATCATTTGAACTAGCATTGTCTACTGTCACAGTCATAATGTTTTTCAATCCCCATTCATTCAAGCTTTTTTCAACTGCTCTACCAATAAGTTACCCAGAATGACCAGCAATTGGAAAAAAGTTAATTATCCTCTTATGTAAATTCCAATCATCATCAATAAAGTAAGAAGTCAAACACATATAGCTTAAATTTTGACCTGATGTCTAAGTTTCTATGGTTAGAGAAACCCTAGAATTCAAGCTCTTAAAAGAATTTGTTAGCTCGTTTCTTTGTTCAATGAAGAGAGCATAACAATCTCTAGTGACAGTGGTACGAGAAAGAAAACTAAAGCGGGGATTTAATGCCTTACAAAACTCACTTAAGCCTTCACATTCAACAAAAGCAAAAGGCAATTCATCCACAATAAGCACTTTAGCAAGCTTTTTCCTACAAAAGCCTTGATTAAATTCACCCAATTTTGGAACAATAACTGTTTCAGTAGTTCCATCTTCATTTACTAGGGCTTTAGTTTCAAAATCAATCATCTTTTGCTTCTTATCTAAATTTGGGGATACCTTTTGCACCTACTAATGTGATTTGTTTAAGGGAGTGGTGCCATTTTAGTTTTGCAACCAATAACTTGTTCACAATACTTATAAGAAGAGAAACCGGGATCCTCCTCATTATCAGTAAAATGAGCCCACCACTTGGACTTTCTCTTCTTTTTCTTATCAATTGAAGGTCGATCTTTCTTCTCCTTTTTCCTTTTTTTGATGATAGTCATTCCTCCTTATCAGAATCATCCATCATTGAATCCACAAATACAGAGTCAATATCTTCATTCTCATCGAGAGAGGATGAAATAATCTACAAGAAAGAAAAAAAATTAGATTCATTTCATACTGTAATCACCAATTTTCAAAATAAAAATTAAAAAAACAGTTTACCCACCATACCTGCTCCCATCATCCCATGTTTCCTGCAGAAATTTGCGCATGATCAATTGTAATTTTTTTATGTTGAAATTATGTAAAGTTTGGCTATAAAAGCCGAGCAAAATGTATGAAAAAGAGAAGGGAATAAAAATACATAAACTTTTCAGTAATCCTAAGGTATTTCAGTTTGTATTTTAGTTTCTTTAATTTATTTGTTCAATTCGAATGCAACTAATAATAGGAATTTTAGTTTGTAATTTTGTTCGTAGTTAACGTAAATTCCATGAGTTTAAAAAAAAATAATTAAAATAAAGATAGGGAGTTAAGTTACCTTGCTTCAGTACGTCAGAGTAGGGGTGTCGCCGTCGTCGAGTCTAGAGTCAGGTGGTTGGTATGGCTCTCGAGTTCACTTGAGATTTGGTCGCCATGTCTGCTCTGTCGCGCTGGTGAAGGAAAAAAAAGCAGAAGACTAGAAATGAAAAACTGATCTAGTTCACATGTAGAAGGAAGAAACGTAATATATTAAGCTTAAAAGAATTTTGGTTAAATCACTTGTCAAGCCACTAGTTTTTAGGAGCTTTATGTTTTGTTCATATATATTAATTGTTAAATCACGCATAAGGTCCTCATGTTCAGCGTGTTTTGTGCTTTGGTCCTATCAGGGTAAAATCACCTTTAAGCTCCCTTATTTTAATGCTTTTTGCACTCTGGTCATATACTTTGTTATGTGTTTCGAATATGCATATTGATTTTAATAATATTTGAATTTAGTCACTGTTTATTTTTATTTAGTTATTATCTTTTGTTTTATTGCATTTTAATCCATATAATTAGATTTTATTATAATTTAAGCCCCTGTATTTATTTTAAATTGATTGTTTATGATCTTATTTGTTCATATTTATTAGGTCCTTCTAGTTTCTATTAATACTGTTTTAATCCTTTAATTTTCTATTTGTGTTATTTTAGTACTTTACTTTTTTTCCTTTTTCTATTTAATCCCTTAAGTCTTTGATTTTTCTCTTGTAGCCAATTTTTATAATTAATTTGATCTATGAATTTTAATTTTTTCCAATTTAATCTTGTTTTAATTTAAATATTTTCATTCCTTTTTATTTACGTTTTAGATTTTATTTTTATACTAACTATTTGTCTTTGTTTTTTTTACTTTATTCATGATATTTTTAGGATAATTTTAATCGATCAAAAGGTAAATAGTTATGATTGAATATTTAAATTTTAATTTAAATTTTAATTTTTGCAATTAAGACAACTGACAAATTAAATAGTACTGAAAGGGCAGTTCAAGGGTTTTAATCATTCCTTGACTGTAATCGACTCCCGAACCCGTTTTCATCGAATCTTTGTAAATGCATACCAGTTTTTCGTCTTAAAAATATTTTTTCTTAAAATTGTTTTTGAAAGACGTTTTTAGGTATTCGACCTACCTAACCCAAAGGTCGATGGTGACTCTTTTTCAGACTCTATCCAATTTAATTCAAAATCACTGAATTTTTCAAATTAAAAGTCGTAACTGTTTTTAAAAAATACTATTTAATTGTTCCACCGAAAAATGGTTATGACAGCTTGGCGACTCTGCTGGGGACTTCAGGTAAGTGAGTCAGGCCGAATTAATTTCCGGTTGTCTTTTTAAGCGAAAATTATAAATTAAAATTTTAATTTATTTATTTGATTCTAATTATTTATCTTTGATTATTTTTCAAATAAATAGTTGTACTGACGTTTTTTCAATGATTTCAGATTTTCAAAAGTTTTCATCTCAGGCTCTATACCCGAGCTTCGAACCCTTTTTAAGTGGGGGTGAAAGCGAACCTTCGTGAGAATTTATTCTCCGCACAGGCCTAGCAAGTAGCCTTCGGGGTTCATATACATTATGTCTTCGTGTGAATTTATTCACCGCACAGACATAAGGGAATGTATCCTCCCGAGTTTAACTTAGTCCACACAAGCTTGTAATGGGCTTAGGACTAAGGGTCTGGCTAGCCCAAGGGGGCACCAGCAAGGAGAAATCGAGTACCTTTTTTAAAACATAAACCGAGAGACTACAAGGAGTTAGAGCCCACCCTAAAACCTCATTTCAAACTCTAGGCTATTTTGAGATTATTTCCTACTTTATTTTCTGTTCAAAGCATGTGAACTAGAAATTTATGCGGTTATGACTTGCTCAAAATTAACATACGGGATAGAGATCATATCCGGGTAGGACTAATAAGCATGTGGGGTAGGATTTTTTTTTCATTATTGTTTTGATTATTATCCTTACCTCACTAACTCTTTTCAATTTTGTTTTCTTTCATTTTATTTTTGTCATTTGCATCATTTAAAAGAGGTGTTGATCCACTAAAACATGTTCGTTAAACCTAAATAATTTGCATTAATGGACAAAGGGGTTGTAATACAAGAGGTGAAAAATACAGAGGTCAGGATATGGTCAGGGAGACAATCTGTAAGACAGTTCAACCAAGAAGACATAGTACCCATAATCGAAGAATATGACACATTGTTGCCTTATAAAGGATTCAGAACGGATCAGGATTTACACTGAACACATCAAAAGTCGACCTTCTGAGTTGGCGAAATTTATAAGGGGCAAGACGAGAAAAAGACTACTGATTTGGAGAGTCCCTTCAAAGACAACAAGAGCAGGATGGGAAAACGATAGCTGAAATTGAAGGCCATTGTTGACGAATTCAAGAAGCAAGCTAGTAAGGTTCAGATACTTCCTTTTCGATGGAGGGCTCCAATAACTTATTCGTAAGAAACAGGTTCAACCAAAGATGAAAGCCAAAGATGCAGTCATTCGAGACTTCTTGGAACAAGTAAAAAAAGTAGCTCAACACTTGCACAGTTTAACCAGAGAAGCCGGAGTAGTTCGACAGGGTGTTCAACCAGCGACAGAAAAAGGCAGAGGACTAGTTAACCTGTTAGAAGTCGTTCGGGGTCTAGAGGATTTAGTCAGAGTATACCTTTGATATTTTTGTATCTTAAGAGATAAAACACTTTTGTCCCAATAAAGATTATTTATAATAACATGCACGTTCTCGGATCAATGCCTCGAACATTTCATGCATCATGCATTTAGACATATTTTGCATTTTGTTATTTTCATTCCTTTGCATTCGCATTAACTAACTGAAGAATGTCTCGTCAAAAGGAACAAATACTGGATACACCACCTCAAGCGTTGGACACACCCTATCCGCATAACACCCGCTTGAAAAAGAAGAAGATGAAAGCAAGAATCACTCATATCGAGGAAAACCTGTTGAAGCTCCAGAGGGAGTTGGAAGACAAGATAAACCAGAACAGTCGAAATACTCTAGATACAATCACAAAGAACCAAGAGTCCTTGGTTGATCAGATCGTTGCCAAGTTAGTTGGCCTACAACAGACCAGTGTGCCTGGGGCAAGTTCACCGGAAAGGGTAACTATACCACCTACCCCGCAAGTTATTCTCTCACCTAGAATATTACCGGAACTTCAAGGGAACTCATCCGTTGCAAAGGCAAAGACCCCATCTGATGCAAAGATACAAACTGCTATATTTAACCCTAGGAACAATCCGGGTTATTACCATATACCGGATTTGGACGAAGAGGACAAAGCAAAGAAGATGGAGGAGAAAATCAAGCAATTGGAGGACCAAATGAAAGTAGTTAAGGGAGACCATGACTACCATGGAGTCGATGCCGCAGAACTCAGTTTAGTCTCAGACTTGGTTCTTCATCTGAAATTCAAATCCCCAGAATTTGAGAAGTTTGACGGGAACAATTGCCCATCTTCCCACATCACCATGTTCTGCCGAAAGATGACAGGATATGGAGGAAATGACCAACTCCTGATCCACTACTTTCAGGAGAGTCTATCGGGCTCAGCCATCCGGTGGTACAACCAGCTAAGTCGATCCCATATCAAGACTTGGCCAAGTCATTTTTGGAACAATACAAGCATGTCAATGACATAAAGCCCGATCGAGTTATGCTACAAAGAATGGAAAAGAAGCATAATGAGAGTTTCAGGCAATATGCACAAAAATGGAGGGACTTGGCTATGCAAGTTCATCCACATTTGGATGAAAAGGAAACCCGGAAGCTTTTGGTACAAACCTTGAAGGCTTCATACTTCAGACACCTGGTTGCGATCACATCAGGAAGCTTTTCAGACTTGGTTATGGCCGGAGAAATGATCGAGTCAGCCATAAAGCAAGGAAAAATTAAGGATGGGGAGGTCAGTAGGAAACCTCCTATGCAAGAGAGAAAGATGGAGAAATTAACAACATCAACCATGTCAGTAAAGGTGTTATAATCTCCAAACCAAAATCAACTGCAGTTGTATCGTCAGGTACTTCTAAACAAGATTCCAGAGAACTTAGGAAGGAAATGAAACATTTTGACCCTATTCCTATGACCTACAAGGAGCTTTACCAGCAACTTCTTGACACCCATGTAATGTCACCATATCCGATAGAACCCATGAAGCCCCCATACCCCAAGTGGTATGATGAGAATGCTCATTGTGAATATCACGGCGGTGTCCCAAGGCACACAATTGAGAATTGTTACGCATTCAAGAGAGTCGTACAGAAGATGCGTAACCAGAACTGGATCAACTTCAACAACTTGGGGGTATCCAAGTGAGGAGGAGGATCATTTCATCATTTGCAGCATCCTATTTGAATTTGTTTTTGAACTTTCTCATATTTTTGGTGTAACTTGTTTTTGAACTTCCTTTTTTATTATGAACATTTAAATAAATTTATGTTGCTTTAAAGATGGTGAAACAATGAATCAAATTTACAGACTTGAAATTCTTTGAATATCAGCTAAATTAAAAACTTTGTTAATATTTGAGGTTGTAAATCTTTGACAAATGACTAGATTGAATCCCTATAAAACAAGGACCCCGTTTGATCTAGAACATACACTGGAATACATACTCTTCCCTTAAAAGGACTAAGCTAGCTTTCTCCTTGCATGTATAGCCAATCAAAGGTTTGATACTCAAGTATGTGTTAGGAGCAAACATAATGGGACAACTAGAACATGAGATTTGCAAAACTAATTGGTTTCAACCTCTGTTTATAACGTTCAATGATGATCATGATCTTTTCAGATGGAATGGTCAAGTGGGTGAATTTAGTTTAGGTCAGTTGCTTGGGAATTGAACTCTAACGATGAGATTTTCTGACTTTCAACAAACACTTAGACTATAACAGGTTCTCCTCAGCAAGCTTAAGAAATAGAATCCGGTTACCCAACAAAAAATAATATATATATATATATATATATATATACATACAATAAAGCTGAGTTATTCCGCTAAGGCAATTGGTTATAGAGGAAAATCGAAAGCCCTGGCTTTATGAATAGATTATATTCAAACCATGACATTGATCGGGTACCTGGCAATTCGGTGTATGCTCCACTGAGATTGTCAAGTCAAAGACTTTGTGACGACATGAATCCTTCAGCTAGCCTAATAAAGGTGATTATAATATATACAATAAAGCTTGAGTTGTCCCTCTAGAGCAATTGGTTAAACGCCTCGGCTTTATGGATAAGATTCAGCTAGCCAGACAATGGCAAATTTTATCAAATTTACTAAATAAGAAGTTTCGGTGAATATGGACTAAGGGAGTAAAGGAACACATGTTATAGTTAAACTCACACGAGCACTCAGAAATCTCAATTTTAGACCGATATTTCTTCACTACCTTGACTAGGTGAGTCAACGAAGCCTGAACAAATGGAAGATTTCAGAGAACTGAAACAAAATTATTCTGAAAGGTCTAGATATTGATTATGCTAGTTGTGTCATTTTTTCCACCTCCAATTAAAATGTCAAACCAAGAAAGAGGGGCATGATATGATCTTCATGATGACTGAATTGGGGAAACAAACCCTAGAGTTTAGGTTGCCAACCTCTAAATCATCCTTTTAATCTTGATATTTGTCAAAGATTCGTAGTTTTCAAAGATTAAAAGAGTAGTTAATTCTTTGATATCCAATGAACTCATGTTTTATGATTTGCTTGTGAAACCCATAAGGAGGTAATATTTTTCAAAATTCCTTTTGATGTATTTCAAAATTTTGAAAATTAAAAGGAAGAAAAACATTTTCAAACAGGACAGTCTCAAATATGAAAGGTCCTTGAAGCTGTAACCCGAGAAGAAAATGGGGCACGATCGATTCCCAGGACTAGATCGGCAGACAAAGCATGAGACTCCATCCTCATTCATATTGCATGCATCTTAGACATATTTAAGAGCATCACATTCATCATTTTAGCATATATTATTTTTTCAGCTTTTAGAGTCAAGTTTCGACTTCAGGATGAAGGATACTCGATTCAAAAGTGCCTTTAAAGAACGATGGTGGTTGTTTAACTCAATAATGAGAAGTCACCGACTTGACACGTTGAAAGATTGACAGATCTCAGAATCAATTTCAGATAGGTTCGAGAACCAATTAAGAACAAATTCAGTTCATCTCAACTCAACAATGAGTACCAGGTTTCCAGTTAATGTTTTCAAGCCAGATTTCAACTCCACGACGGAGGATATCATGCCCACAAATCCACAATTTTAACTCCACGACGGAGGGTATCATGCCCACAAATCCACGATTTCAACTTCACGATGAAGGATATCGTGCCCATGTACACAATAATGGATTTCAACTTCACGACGAATGATATCCAATTCAAAGCTCAACTTCATAGCAAAGGGGCTTCCCAGTTTCATTCAGAGCCAATTTCAACTTCACGGCGAAGGATATTGGACTCGAAACAACACATCCTTATATTGGATTTCAACTTCACTACGAAAGACATCCAATTAAAGGCTCAACTTCACAATGAATGGGCCATCCATGATTTCCACTTCACGACAAATGATATCGTGCCCAATGCAACATAACTCAATGTTAGAAGGGTTAGCTGTCATCGAAGACCTTCATGTTCGACTACGCTCAGCTCCAAGGCACATCATTTGCAACAGAACTCAAGGCTAGAAGGGTTATTTGCCAACAAATGACCTTCAAGTTTGATTACACTCAGCTCAAGGCACATCATTTGCAGCATAGCTTAAGGCAAGAAAGGCTATCTGCTAAAGACCTTCGAGTTCGATTACACTCAGCTCAAAGGCATATCATTTTCAGCATAGCTTAAGTCGAGAAGGGCTATCTGCCAACCAAAGACCTTTCGAGGTATATCATTTTACAGCATAGCTCAAGGCGAGAAGGGCTATCTGTCAGTAAACCTTCAAGTTCGATTACACTTAGCTCAAAGACACATCATTTGCAGCATAACTCAAGGCGAGAAGGGTTATCTGTCGTCAAAGACCTTTGAGTTCGTTTATACTCAGCTCAAAGGCATATCATTTGCAGCGTAAGTCAAGGCAAGAAGGGTTATTTGTCGTCAAAGACCTTCGAGTTCGATTACACTCAGCTCAAAGGCACATCATTTGCAACATAACTCAAGGCTAGAAGGGTTTTTTGCCAATAAAAGACCTTCGAGTTCGATTACACTCAACTTAAGGCACATCATTTGTAGCATAACTTAAGGCAAGAAAGGCTATATGCCAAAGACCTTCGAGTTCGATTACACTCAGCTCAAAGGCACATCATTTGCAGCATAGCTTAAGTCTAGAAGGGCTATCTGCCAACAAAAGACCTTTCGAGGCACATCATTTTATAGCATAGCTCAAGGCGAGAAGGGCTATCTGTCAGTAAACCTTCGAGTTCGATTACACTCAGCTCAATGGTACATCATTTGCAGCATAACTCAAGGCGAGAAGGGTTATCTGTCGTCAAAGACCTTCGAGTTTGATTACACTTAGCTCAAAGGCATATCATTTGCAACGTAACTCAAGGCGAGAAGGGTTATCTGTCGTCAAAGACCTTCGAGTTTGATTACACTCAGCTCAAAGGCACATCATTTGCAGCGTAACTCAAGGCGAGAAGGGGTATTTGTCATCAAAGACCTTCGAGTTTGATTGCATTCAACTCAGAGGCAAATCAAATTTACAGCATAGCTCAAGCCGAGGTTTTCAACTCAAGAAGAAGATCTGGGGCAATCTCTCAGCTTAGTACATCATAACTCAAGGCGATAAGGGTTATCTATCTATGAAAACTTTCGAGTCCGATTCCGTTCAGCTCGATGACATATTGACTACTTTCCAGTCAAAATTTTAAACCAAGGTCTTTAAATCAAGAAGAAGACCAAGGCCCAATTCCAGTCTCAACCTGAAGCCCAATTACAGTTATTTTCAAACAATAAACACATCAAAAAAAAAAGAATCGGACAAAAACTGGTTGTTTTTTTCATCTTTGCCCTATTCTTGTTGACACAAGAATGCGCAAAGAAGGGCATCAATCTTTGTTTGTGAGCCAAACAGATGAAAATTGTTTCTTTACGTCTTTGCTTTATTTATGTTTCATAACAACAAGCAAAGAGGGACAGCTGTAATCACCAATTTTCAAAATGAAAAGTCAGAAAAATAGCTTACCCACCACACCTGCTCTCATCATCCCATGTTTCCTACATAAATTTGCGCATGAACAATTTGTAATTTTTTTATGTTGAAATTATGTAAAGTTTGGCTATAAAAGCATAGCAAAATGTATGAAAAAGAGAAGGGAATAAAAATATAGAAAATTTTCAGCAATCCTAAGGTATTTCAGTTTGTATTTTAGTTTCTTTAATTTATTTGTTCAATTCGAATGCAACTAATAATAGGAATTTTAGTTTGTAATTTTGTTCGTAGTTAACGTAAATTCCATGAGTTTAAAAAATAATAATTAAAATATAGATAGGGAGTTAAGTTACCTTGCTGCAGTACGTCGGAGTAGAGGTGTCGCCGTCGTCGAGTCTAGAGTTGAGTGGTCAGTATGGCTCTCGAGTTCACTTGAGATTTGGTCGTCATGTCTGCTCTGTTGCGCTGGTGAAGGAAAAAAAACAGAAGACTAGAAATGAAAAACCGATCTGGTACACGTGTAGAAGGAAGAAAAGAAAGATATTAAGCTTAAAGAATTTTGGTTAAATCACTTGTCAGACCACTAGTTTTTAGGAGCTTTATGTTTTGTTCATATATATTAATTGTTAAATCATGCATAAGGTCCTCATGTTCAGTGTGTTTTGTGCTTTGGTCCTATCAGGGTAAAATCACCTTTAAGCTCCCTTATTTTAATGCTTTTTGCACTCTGGTCATATACTTTGTTATGTGTTTCGAATATGCATATTGATTTTAATAATCTTTGAATTTAGTCACTGTTTATTTTTATTTAGTTATTGTCTTTTGTTTTATTGCATTTTATTCCATATAATTAGATTTTACTATAATTTAATCTCTTGTATTTATTTTAAATTGATTGTTTATGATCTTATTTGTTCATATTATTAGGTCCTTCTAGTTTCTATTAATACTATTTTAATCATTTAATTTTCTATTTATGTTATTTTAGTACTTTACTTTTTTCCTTTTGCTACTTAATCCCTTAAGTCTTTGATTTTTCTCTTTCATCTCATTTTTATAATTAATTTGATCTATGAATTTTAATTTTTTCCAATTTAATCTTGTTTTAATTTAAAAATTTTCATTCCTTTTTATTTACCTTTTATATTTTATTTTTTATACTAACTATTTGTCTTTATTTTTTTTTACTTTATTCATGATAATTTTAGGATAATTTTAATCGATCAAAAGGTAAATAGTTATGATTGAATATTTAAATTTTAATTTTTGCAATTAAGACAACCGACAAATTAAATAGTACCGAAAGGGTAGTTCAAGGGTGTTAATCATTTCTTGACTATAATCGACTCCCGAACCTGTTTTCATCGAATCTTTGTAAACGCATACTAGTTTTTCGTCTTAAAAATAATTTTTCTTAATATTGTTTTTGAAAGACGTTTTTAGGTATTCGACCTACCTAACTCAAAGGTCGATGTTGACTCTTTTTCAGACTCTATCTAATTTAATTTAAAATCACTGAATTTTTCAAATTAAAGGTCGTAAGTGTTTTTTAAAAATAATATTTGATTGTTCCACCGAAAAATGGTTATGACACATACAAAGTAATAAAAAAATAAGATTCATTTATATAAAATAATAACAAAATTTAAATACCAATTTATACGATAAACATTTTAACTTCGAACTCGTTCATAATACTGTTAAAGATTCTAAAAACATTTAACTACCCCTGGCAGCTCGTTTCTGTATGTGTATTATTGAAGCTGTTTTACAAACACCAGATAGACAGAACTTGAACAAAAATAGGCAAAATGAAAAAAAGTAAATACCTAGTTATCTAGAAAAGTAAGTGCTTCAGAGAAGCTTAAAAACAATGGCTTCCACTCTCACAACAATCCGGAAAAAAAAAAACAACTTTAAAAAGTAATATAAACTGAATTTTTCTTCAACTCTAGGTAGAATTCAAGGGATCGAAAGTAGTTGTCTTGCATCTCTACCGTAGATGAGCAAGGTGAAAAGGAAACAATAGTCCAGAAAGAAAAAAGCTTTAAAGATGACCAAGCCGATTGCATGATCTTCTTGCTCAACAAAAAAAAAAAACCACTTTCTTGCCCTCTCTTTCTCTCTCTCTGAAAACCCAAACACTGAAAAAAAAAACATGTCCACGACCTTAGATGAATATAGTAGTACGAACAGAAGCTGGAAAAAAGTAAGACAAATCCAGAAATGGAAACTCCTCCGATAAACAACGATATGGCTGCCACCAAAAACATCTCCTTTATACTTTCTTTTTAATTCCTTTATAAGATAATTTTTTTTTAAAACCTGGCCCTTCAAAGAAATGGATCTCAAAACGCATACAAACACATCAAACAAGCTAGCTAAACTGCAAAATGAAGAATCTCAAAAGAACCACCAAAAACATAAAGGCTGAAACTGAAACTAAAAAAGAAAGGAAAAGTAACATTGTTTGAAACTGAAAGTAAAAAACCATTGCAGTGAACTTACCCGAGATTGCTGTGGATTTTGGCTCGTCATAGATTGATGAAGGAAAGAGTGAGGCGTTGTAACTGGAGTGATAACTGAAGGTTGAAGATGAAGAGGAAAAATTGGGGAGAAAGGAGAAAGGAGAAAACTATCGTGACTTGGAGAACGGTTGAAGTTGGATGGGAAAATTTTCCCTGAAAGAAAAAATTAAATGTGCTTGGGGTTAAAAACTAAAAAGGCCTGTTTTTTTTTATAATCCGAAATTGTTATTTTATCTATCCATATCCTATTCGAATATCTAAATTTTTAACTTAATATCCTATCCAAATTATTCTAACAAAAATCAGATTAAGTATTCAAAAATTCAAATCGGATCATCGGATAAATAAATCGGATCATTCCGATTAGATATTTTTACATACCCTTATAATCGTACGGGTTCTTTATAAATAAAATAAAAAGTAATGTAAAAGGGGCTTCCCCTGATTTCAGAACAGAGAGAAATACAAAAAAAAAGTTTTAGGGTCTTTTCTAGGCCTGTAAATGAATTGAACGTTCAGTGAACCGTTCATGAACCGTGCGACGGAAAGTTCGTTTATGTGCGTTTATTTATTAAATGAATGAACATGAATAAGATTTTGTGTTCGTTTAATTAAATGAACGAACATGAACATAGGTCTTGTTCGTTCATTTACGTTCGTGAACATTCAGTTATGTTCGTTTATGTTCGTTCGGTTATGTTCGTTTATGTTCATTCATTTATGTTTAACCCAATCTTCTTAAATCAATTTTGGTGACCAATTTGTAAGTATCTTAAAATTATTAATTAATCTGATATTCTGATGATCAACTCTATATTTAACTCAATTTTATTTGGAGATTAAATCCAATATGTTAACCCGTGAGGCACCTCACGCCTATATTCATTTTTCCCCTTTTTTTCTCAAACCCTAGTGTTCACTAGAGAGTGGAGACGATCGCTGAAAGCTTCAAAACTAGTTATATTATGGTGCAATCTGAAGTTTTACAGGTCTGTTTTCATCTCTTTCTCTGTTTTATTTGGCTTAATAGTTGATATGTAAAGTTATTGCGGGTATCTTCACATTTAAAATTCAATAAAACATCATACTTCTTTCCAGAAATAGATGGGAATATAAAGGTAGCAATCGGAAGTATATGAGCATCAGTAAAGAGAAAAATATATAGAATTTGCCAGAAAACAAAACAAAGGTTTCTATGCAATTTTTGAAAAAGAGTGTAATAGCGGAAGTAATGGGTTTTCTAGGAAGAACACATTAATAAATAGAAAATACACTTTGACAATGAACTTTTGTTTTCATAGTTCTTGTGTGACCTTTAGTTGTGGAGTAGACTTTAGGTACGTTAAAATTTTGAATAGTAGTTTAGCAATAATATCAGTTACGATATGTAGCATCGAAGGGTTTTCAGATCTATGTTATTGCCTTGTAGTCCAATTTGTACCGTTCAAAATCTTCATGCTGTTAAATTTTCTACTCTGCCAACGGAAAGGACCATTATTAACAAACTTCACTAAAGTCTGACATTGATGTCACAAAATTTTTAGTTGGCGAATTTATTAGAATAACGTAGTGGAAAATGATTGTTCATATGTAATCATGGACCACTAAGATAAATGTTATAGCGTTAAATTAAAGCCGTGTGAATCATTTAATATATTTAAAAGATTGATCGAAATATTTGATATCTTTAAACATTTCATTACTGCTAATCATCTCTTACGTCACTGTAGATTTGGTTGATTTGAATTGTCGACTATTTTTCATGAAAGAACAATGGAAGGTATGGTCTCCAACGTTTATGTTCGTGTTTTCGTGTTCGTTTATGTTCGTGTTCGTTTGTGTTCGTTTATTTATTAAATGAACGAACATGAACAAGTTAGATTCCTTAATGAACGAACATGAACAAGTTAGATTCCTTAATAAACGAACATGAACAAAAAAAAATTATTCGTTTATTTATTAAATGAACAAACATGAACATACATCCGTTCGTATGTGTTCGGTTCGTTTACAGGCCTAGTCTTTCCCATTCGAAATACGAGCAATGCAAACCAAAAAAAGAAAAGAAAAGAGGTATTCAATCTTGAGAAGATTTTTGTTTCTTTCATTCGAAGCACATAGAATATTAGCTGGTTTACCTTGAAGAGGAAGTCGTCACCGGAGTTAGGTCCATCGGTGCTAGGAGTGAAAGGAATCGGAGGTCTCTCGACCATCTAGGGGTAGGCTATCGTAGCCCTCTAGCTTTGGTTTTAGAGTCAGAATAGGAGAAAGAGTGTCTTCTAATCTTACCTTGGTCATAGCAGGTCTCGTTGCTGGAGTACGGTAAGAGTCTATTTAAATGAATTATTATTATTTCTTTAAATCTGGATTCGAGTATCATAGATGCTAAAACTGTGAGCATTTAATGTTGAAATGCTAAGATTTATCTTCGAACAGATACTGCATTATATTACTCAGATTAGTCAAAAAATATTGATACCTAAATAGATGTAGTAATTTCTGTTTTTTAAATTTTAAAAACATCGAAAATATATATATCTAATTTTGGTGTCGATATTTGGAGCCAGCATGGATGTAAAGAAGCAAAATTTCATAAATTTATAGTTCGATTCCCATAATTGTAATTGTATGTATGATGGGCCAGTGTTTTATGATTTAGTCATTCTCCATTAATTGAATGCATGATTGATTGTTCGTTTAAAAAATAATTGATTTCAGAATCAAATATTTACCAATGTTATTTGAACTTAACATCTTCGACTTAGTGTACGACAAAATAGCATATGTGGTGTTATATTTATTGATATCAAAATCAAGTTCAACTGATTATGTTTGTAATTGTCCATACATGCCACCTAGGAGACAAAAAATGCCAACTGAATCCCGAAGAGTCACTGATTGGGAAGTCTTAAGTGATTCATCTCAAAATGAAGAGGAGCAGGAGACTTTTGGTGATTAGAAAGCCCCTCCTTTGCCTCTAACTATTGTGTTACCCCTCGAGCAAGCAACATTTTTTTAATCAAAACATGTATGTCATGTTCGAGAAAGTCATCCACACTATATTGCAGCATCAATCCTTGGTATGTCGAGCTCTGATATAAACATGATCTCAGTTATCGAGCCTATTCCTTTACGGGTCGTGATGAGGACGGTTGAATATCGGCTGAATCACACTCTCCGTATATGGAACAAGCAATAAAGTGAGAGGGCATCCAGTTGTGGAAACGTGGAGAAGAAATAAAGGACAGACAAAACAAACATTCAATGACTTAGGAAGGCTTTAGATCCAGGAAAGTGAATCCATTCGAGTTGAATTTCCACTTCACCACACTCCACATTTCGTAATCGGAGGACAAGGTCTTGGACGATCTTCCCTTCATTCAAGTATATGGGGCTCTCTTGTGCCAAGCAGTTGGAGGCGCTTGGTTGTAATCTTGATAGAACGGTTCCATTAGGGATTTCATCCAAATTGGTATGTGTTTTCAAGGCCTCTATATATGGGCTAACCTCGAATTCTGTGTTTCCCATTTTGTCATCCTTAGTGAATGTGTCATGGTCGTACACCGTCTGGATTCATGCACAAACATGTTAACAAACGAATGCCTTAAGGATCAAGCTATGGTATATAGTATTCAAGATACTTACCAGCTTGATCGGAATATTAGGATCTGTTATGGACAGAGTTAAATCGTCATTCCACTCAGGATTTACATCCTTCTTTACTATACGAGTCTTGAGTCTCTACAAAAAAATATTAACAAATGAGATATATATCATTGTTATGAAGGTGAAAATTAATATTGAAACAGAAGAACAAAAAGAAAACCTGGTGGCCCATCTTAACAACAATATAAGGGTCGCTGCTTCGGACATCTCGAACAGCAAGGTTTACACCCCGTTTGACATGAACTCGTAGTAGACCCATCAAGTTGTCCATCAAAGATGCTGTCGTTTCGCTGCCTTCTTCTTTTGGAGAGCCTACCGTCAATTTGTGCATTGTTGCTCTTAATTTTCTCCTCCTTTGTACAGCCTTCTGAAGAAGTTTTCTCGTCTCCTTCTCAACCTCTATCAAAAACAGATAAAAAGATAAATAGGAATAATTTTAAATGTAACAGAAGAAGAATGAGGGTATAAGGATGCATTACTCATTGCGTTGCTGGGATTCACCCAATATCGCTTTGGTTGAGAGAATGAGAGAAACTTCTTGCCAAATGATTGGAGGTTTGGACACAAATGCAGAGAAAGGGATGTAGGTTTTATATCTCACGACCTGACAGAGAGATGCGGTACTTGCTTGCCAAATGAATGGTCATCCGATTATGAAGCTTCTTCAATTCCCGTCCCACACATTGTTATGTATCTATAGTTTGACTCTAACTTATTCCAATCTTTTTTTAGAGAAAATTTCACGCATTATATATTTTGTTTTTGTTTAACATAAATATAAATATAAATTTTAAATTTTGTCTTGGTTGATCCTTTTTATAAGTGAAGAATTTAGTTATATTTGTATTTATTATGGATATTATTTTTCTGTATGTCCATTATGACGCCCTTAATCTTTCATCCCACTCAACCTTTATCTTTGATGATTGAAGCCCTATAATTAATGATTTTATACAAACTTGCAAATAACAAGTAATTGGAAAGTAATATCCTCTAAGCGTTTCTGTATCCCGTTAGACCTGGCCTAAATGTTACGATCGATTCTAGGTGATCACATGTCATATTCAAAAATATTTTTCGTGGTCAAAATGTAGTTGAAATCTATTCCAGTGGATAATATATACATAACGGTAAAAAATACAAAAATATACAACATAGGATTCATACGGTAAACATATATATAAAGATACCAACATCAAAGTTCATATAAAAACAGGTTCAGAATAAAATATCAGTAATATAGATACATAAAGAAAGTGAAAACTTGTGTCACCAAAATATATCAGAAAAGACATAGAAATATACAGTGGGTACAAAAGGGAGAACGATCGACCCTCTTGATGCTAAGTCTGCTACCCTATTGTCGGGTAATATCTAAAAAGTTAAAAATTAAAGAGAGAGCTAAAAAGCCAAGTGTGCTCCTTACTGTGTATAAAACATTTAGATAAATACTTCAGTAAAAATTATTTTATAAAACATGCTATTAAAACATGAACAATACCCTCATTTGAACACTAAAATGTGTAGATTCCCCTAAACCATACACTCAATTGTACACTCGGTAAGGACCTTATACCGATGATAGCATAAAGACATGCGTTAAGGACTTACCCTGTGCGCAAAGCAGATGAATCTATAGTAAGGTCTTACAAGTCATAGACTAAGCCTGAGACACTTACTCCAATAGTATCCCCTAATGACAGTAAATATGCATGTGTTTGAGTGAAAACAATAGTTTAATTCTTTAAAACGTGAAAACATTCCATGTTCCAAAATCATATACAGAAATACAGTAACCAGAGATCATGTCAAAAGTATACGGTAAATCAGATATTAAAACTCAATACATATTGTAAAACAAATATCATGAAATCAAAATATTTAGTATTCATCAGAACTCCAAAATAGTTCAGATAGGAAATTCAAAACAATATTGTAATAGCATCAGGAACACACATGTATCAGTTTGAGAAGTCTGGTAAGGTAGCCTACTGTTGAGGCTTCATATCACGGTCGGCGGTAGTGCTAGACCCTACGAGTCTAAAGAACTGTACCAAAATCCTAATATAATAAATAATAGACTTTAATTAAACAATTTACTAAAATCTTCGAATAACCCTCGAATAATTTGGATCGTACAGATCTGCTGAACGGGAAGCGTTGGATCTAGTCGACCCTCGATCATGGGAAACTTGGGTACCTTCAAAAAAATATATTCTCAAATCAATATTATACTCATAACTAAAATAATCTTGCAGAAATACTAAAAATACAAAGCATTTTCGGATTAACAAGCTTATTTCGAGGGCTTCGTGTCAGAATTTGGCAAAACAGACCGAAAAATCGGATTCAAGACGTCGAAAAACGTTAAGAAAGAGGCTTTCAAAAAAAAGTCAACATCGTTCGATGGTCAAAGTCAATGTTGGTCAAAGGTCAACGATCAACAGCTCGGTGTGGCTCGACTCGACTGGACCGATTTTTTCGGATTCGATTGGCCAGGTTCGGTAGTGGGCTGGTTTGGATTTTGAGCCATATAGGTAAACGGTTCGGACACGGGTCTGTGGGTTGGGTGACCCGCTTCTAGAAGCCCACCAAGCGGTGAATAAGCCCCACGCACAACGACGACATGTGGGGGCATGTTCGGGGTCTTTTTGGGTTGGAAAAATCACGAAAAAAATCTAACATGCATTTTAAGGAGTTTTGAGACACTTACCAGACTCGATTCACGTCGTTGAACGGCAGAGAGCTCGATATCAACTCGTCAAAAACTTGTTCTTCCTCACCCGCTCCACACGCCGACGATAATGGTGACAAAACGAACACTGGAGGACTCGAGACAACGCAAGGATAACAAAAATGCATGTACTAACACAATACTTAAACATAAGAAATACTTTTCTCATTTGACAATGCAAAAGGCTAATGCGAGTACTATATCTAGAACTACAAAAAAATCGTATGAGCCTTCGAAAGAAGAAATTTATTATTTTCAAGTGGAAGTAAATACAATTTGATGTAATGTTGTAATTTCTTAAGTTTAAAAGAAAATTGTTAAGTTTAAAGAATATTTACTGAAAATAGGTACCATATTAAGACTATAAGTGAGGGTACCTTGAGGTTAAATATCGATACCCCTTATTTCACATTGATACCTAGTGTTAGTGAAACCCTAATATGGATTCTAAGTTGATCAAAGCTTATGATGTAAGATTGGTTCAGTATTTGAAGATTTAGTATCATTCTCAAAATTGAAGTACGAAAATATAATCCTTTTAAACTATATTTAACTGTGACATGTATATTATTTCAGTAACATGTTTACTAATGTTTTAAACAAACGAAAATATTTGGTTTGTTTTCGAAGGTACTCCATTGGCTACTCTGACTTTTATGATACCATCAAAATATTTAGATGGAATTTATGAGATTATATAAACATTAAATGTCCTAAAATATTATAAGATCATAAGCTCTGATCACGTGACTAAAATCAGACCTCTTATATAGAATTAGTTTGTCTAGTGGGGTGAGACACTAGATCTTTTAAGATCAGGAATTCGAATCCTAATGATTGCTAATGGAGCCCTTGCCTATACAATACTCGAGATAAGATTTCAAAAAATACATTTGGATTAAAAAGATTGAAAATAAGAAAGAAAAGTGTTTAGAATTTGGGGTGTTTAAATTTTGATTTTAATTGAATTAATCAATTAAATTAATTTTTTATTAATCAATTAATCGATTTTAGGTTTAATCGGTTAACGATTAATAGTTTTTTTTCTTTCAAAATTTGATTATCAGTTAATTTGGTTCAAAATTAGTTAATTAACTAAATTAATCTGTCAATTAAAAATATTAAATATTTCATATATTATATATATTATTTATATACTACTCTGTCTTAGGGGCTGTTTGTTTGGCTCTGAATGGAACCATTCAACGCTGAATTTTGAATCGTTCAACATTCAGCGCGTTTGTTTCTCATATCTGAATGATTCAGTTCTGAATGATTCAGTGCTGAATGATCCAGTGTTGAATGATTCAGTGCTGCCTGATTCAACAAAATAGTGCTGAATGATTCAGCACAGAAGTACATTCTGAATGATTCAGAGCAATTATCAAACATCATGTCACATTCAGAGCTTATTCATACAGAGCCTCTGAATCATTCAGCATTTAAATCATTCAACGCTTAATCATTCTGAAGTAAACAAACAACCCCTTAGTCTAGTTTGTCTGTTTCGTTTAATTCAATTAAATATTAAATATATTATATATTAAATAGAAAAATTATAATAAATTTTAATTAATTTGGAAATCAACTGAATTAATTGAATTTTATTCGAATTGATTAATTTTTTTTAATTTTAACTTAATTAACGTTTTAAAAAACTCAATTAAAGAATTTTTAATAATTCAATTCGATTGATTAATCAAATAATATAGTATAGTTTATTGCCAAAGCCCTAATTCCCTACAAACCGGAACTATATATACCTACTGTGCTCCCTTCGGTCTCACATTTTCCCTTGAAAACCCTAGTAGCCGCATTCGCCTCGCAAAACGCCTTGGAAAATGGCCGGTGAAGGACTGGTTCTCCGTGGTACCATGCGCGCTCACACCGACATGGTAACCGCCATCGCCACTCCGATCGACAACTCCGATATGATCGTCACTTCCTCACGCGACAAATCCATCGTCCTTTGGCACTTAACCAAGGACGAAAAGACCTACGGCGTCCCCCGTCGTCGTCTCACCGGTCACTCACACTTCGTCCAAGACGTTGTCCTCTCTTCCGATTCTCAGTTCGCTCTCTCCGGTTCCTGGGACGGCGAGCTTCGTCTCTGGGACTTAACCGCCGGCACTTCCACTCGTCGCTTCGTCGGCCACACCAAAGATGTTCTTTCCGTTGCCTTTTCCATCGACAACCGCCAGATCGTTTCGGCTTCTCGCGATCGGACTATCAAGCTATGGAATACACTTGGAGAATGCAAATACACAATTCAAGAAGGCGAAGCTCATACCGATTGGGTTAGCTGTGTTCGTTTCAGCCCAAATACTCTCCAACCCACCATTGTTTCAGCCTCGTGGGACAAAACTGTTAAGGTTTGGAACCTGACCAACTGTAAGCTTCGTAATACATTGGTCGGACACTCCGGTTATGTGAATACGGTGGCGGTTTCTCCTGACGGGTCTTTGTGTGCCAGTGGAGGAAAAGATGGAGTGGTTCTGTTGTGGGATTTGGCTGAAGGGAAGAAGCTTTACAGTCTCGATGCTGGTTCGATCATTCACTCTCTTTGCTTTAGTCCTAATAGGTACTGGCTCTGTGCTGCCACTGAACAGAGTATCAAAATCTGGGATTTGGAGAGCAAGAGCGTTGTGGAGGACTTGAAGGTTGATCTTAAGACTGAGGCCGAGAAATCTGACGTCTCTGACACCGGAAACAAGAAGAAGGTAATGATGCTTTTTTATTGCACCAGTTAACATACAACCGGCTAATTTAGGGTTAGAGTAGAAATTGATTATAACCAAGTCTAATTATTTAGGGAAAATTGGTTGGATGAAATAAAAAATTATTATATTGCATAATTACACCGGCTGCAACCTAGTCAATATATTCTCGGTTATAACTTAAATGGTTGTCAATTGTCTAACTTTTTGGAATATACTGATGATATTTTAGGTTAAAAATTGTATTGGTTATAATTGTAAAATTTTTATGTTGAACGGTTTAATATTTTAGGTTAAAACTAATATAGGATGTAACATAAATTATTATCAATTGTTAGGTTGAATATTTTAGGTTAATATCCTGCCACCGCACCTTTCTTATCCTTCTTGTTGTATATTTTCAGTTAATTTTCATTTGGGTATCACTTGACGGTAAATAATTTGTTATTAATTGACATAATGAGTTGTATAATGAATGAATTATGTTTTCATTGTATTTCAAGTAAAAGTAATGCGGTGGGGTATCTGCACAGGTGATATATTGCACAAGCTTGAACTGGAGCGCAGATGGAAGCACCTTGTTTAGTGGTTACACTGATGGTGTAATCAGAGTTTGGGGGATTGGACGTTACTAGACATGAGCTTGTTAAGAATTTGTTTCGAATGTTGGAGTGTCTTTTGTTTGTTTTTTATGTGGTTGGATATTGAGCCGTTCGACTATTTCATCCTCTCTTTGTTCCTTTCAATTTGTTACAAAGAAAATCTTTAAGAGGAAGTGATGCTAGTCATCTGCTTGTTTCTTATCAATCGAATGCCATTTTCTTCTCTTTAGGGTGTAGAACAATTTAGTTTGTTGTAGACGGGATGAGAATTTTATTGAATCGAGTTGAAAAATGTTGTATTAGTCGAATAGGTGAATCTTATTTTATAGGTTTAATATAAAAGTGTTCAAATTATATCGTTTTTCTCATTTAGATCGAATCGAGTCAAAAAATTCAGTTTTTTAAGTCGAGTCCAGTTTTGTTCACCACTAAAAATTAGTACTTAAACTATATTGTTTCTTTGCTTTAGGAACCAGAATTATTATTTTATCAAAATAAACTTTCGAACTAGTTTGTGTAACTATTTTAATGATCTCAATTATTTTTTTATCAAAATAAAATTTTAAACTATACCTTTTTTTTTTCTTTAAGCTCTTAAATCATTTTTTTTGTCAAAACAAATATTTAATTTTGTGTGAAGTGTCATCATCTTATTAGATGAAAAATAATTTTCTAACTAAATTATTATGACTTCAAATAAATAAATATAATAATTCAAGTATGAGTACTAATTAAAGTGACTTTTGTGGTAAAAGAATTGTTGTTATTCTTTGATGACCTAGGTTCGAACACTATAGATATCATGGGTGTGAGTGATTAATGTCAAAAATTTGGAAGTTATCTTTGAACAGATATTGTCAGGTATTTACTCTAGATTATTCAAAAAAAAATATTTAGTTTGATAAAAAAATAATTTAAATGCCTAGAAAACATAATTTAGGTAATTAATTTTAGTTTAGGCCTTATACGAACACTAGTTGTTCTGTATCCTAGCCACCATCCCATTTGCTCATAGCCTTCAACACTTAAAACCACAACAAACCCAAAACAGTTGTCGACTCAGAACGAGAATCGAAGCCTTTGAAAACAATATTGAGTTGGGAAAAATCAAACAAAATGACGAAGGAAAAAAAATGTTTTGTTTTTCGGCTTTTGGCGATTCATGTTGATTAGAGATTTAGTGTTTACCTGACTTGTGATTAGGTTAGGTTAAGAGGGAAAAAAATTAAAAATACAAAAAATATTAAAATAAAATTTTCATTACAATTGAGAGACTAATAAAAATATTATTTATTAATTTTAATGTGTTAGATTATTTCAATTAAAATAATAATGATAGAAACTTAATTTTTAATAAAATTAAAATTTCAATATTCCTACTACTACTACTATTATTATTGTTATTACTATTTTGAAATAGATATGCGTATTGTATTAACCATAAAAGCCACCATTTATAATAATATCATATATAATACATCTAGGAGAATAAAAGACAAAATATAACATTGAACGAATAATGAGAGACTGACGAACAAAAACGTAAATTATTGAGATAAGGGTAGATAGAGATAGATTATTCCGACATCTTCAAACATCAAATAGAGGAGAAGAACTCGAAGAATATCTAAAATGATCGAATGAAAAATCAATATTCTATTAATCGTAGTCTCAATCTAGCATCACAAAAAAACAGACGGATGACAAAGAACACACTGTCGAAAATAAGCCATGACCCATAAAAAAAATCACGATCAAAGAATGAGATGGCAAGAAAAACAAGATCAAGAACCGAAAAGAATTTAAATTTCCAGTCCGCATAGTAAACTCACGGGGAAAGAAAAAATCAATATGTATCGAGACAATCACAAAAACAAAACCAATGAAAGAAAACTGTAGCGAAAACTTAAAAACGTCAATAACTATGATGTTTTCTATCAAATAAAGGGCCAAGAAAAAAAATATAATCGTAAATATATTTTAAAAAATAAGTAAATAATTACAAAAACGAAACAATTGATTGAAGAATAAAAAAGAACAACGTAGTGGCCGGGCAAAGCCACCAGCCCAACATCACCTGCCGCCCTCAACACCAAAAACTGGTAGTAATTTCCTAAATGCAAAATAACGGCTACAAAGAAAAGTAATCTATTTAAACATTCAATATTCATATTATAAATTTTAAAAGTTTAACGCTTGAAAAGTTATTTTAAGATAATAAATTAACGTAAGAACAAGTGTACAATATATATTTTAAATTAATTTTAAGTGTTTATTTTTAAAAAAAATAAACATTTAATCATTTTTTCGGACACTTTGAAGTGTTTAGATCGTAATAATTCAAAAAAAATTATTAAATAACATGTTACGATTATAAATTTAACTATAAATTTGGCCCGAAAATTTCATCGGCCAGAGAAGATGAAGAGTGAGAAGGTTGAGGTTGTCCACCACTTAGTGAATCTTTGAGTGTTGCAGAAAAGATTGATGAACGGTGGTGCCTCGACGAGGGCTGGAGGGAATAAATTTCTTAAAATATTTTTTTAAGAAATAAAAGATTTTAAAAATATAAATGTAGAACGATTTTTTTTAAAATAAAAAATCACTTAACGATTTTAAATAACTAAAATTAACTTAAGGTATAATTTGAATATTTATTATTGGATTTTTTTGAGCTCATATTATTGGATTAAGTCTAAGATAATTTGTCCATTATTTTGAATTTTACTCACTAAATAAATACGGTGGCCGGCAAGCACCGCCGAAACCATCCAAAATGCCAACAGAACGGAAATTGACACTTTAAAATATTGTCAGATGAAACAAAACCCTTTCGAAACCGAGAATCATGAGCGGTGGTTATGGCAGCTGCTCTTCACATCACTTCATCACTCCCTTAAACCAATCAAACTCTCTCAGAACAAGACCCACCAAATGTTCTCTCAATCGGCCCTTCCCTTTTTCCCTAAACCCCTCAAATTCCAGCTTCCCATTTTCAATCAGTGTGTCAAATATTCGATGCAAGTCCCGGTTCCTCCTTCTGCAACGAATTCTGCGTTCAAGAGTTTGTTGGAAACTTTCACGGTTGACGTTCATAAAGCTGAGAACAGACCACTCAATGTACCTTTGATTGCCCCTTTCACCATAGCCAATTCTAGGCTTGATAAGGTGGAGAACGTGGCCATCAAGATTGAGCTGAGAGATGGATGTGTTGGTTGGGGTGAGGCTCCGATTCTGCCTTTTGTTACGGCGGAGGATCAGCCTACTGCCATGGTTAAAGCCAAGGAGGCCTGTGAGATGCTCGAGAGTTGTTCTTTCATGACTCTTGGGGCACTACTTGGTGAAATTTCTGATCTTTTGCCTGGCCATCAGTTTGCTTCAGTGAGATTATATTTTCTTTTCTTTTTTCAACTGAGCTGGTATTTTCTATTAGTAATGACTCTTAATATGTTCATACAATGTTCTTATGTACGACTTAGATAAATTCATGTTAAGCCGTTGAACTATGGAACTGGAAGCATTGTATGTAGATGTTGGTCTCACTATATGTGCAAACTTATAAAAGTTTAGGGGCGAAAACAGATTCTGAAATATAAAAATATATATACTTAAGTTATATGAGAATTTGAATTTTTTAGGAGGTGATTGCCCCGTCAGCCTCGCTCAGTCCATTTCAACTTACTTTAGAACGTAATGAGTTGTTGCTGGTTCTGAGGGTTTGGAATTCACATTTTGGCTGAATGAATCAGGAAGGGTAAGGAAAATGGGGTAAGTAAGATAGTGTATGGCTGCAAATTGCGTCTAAACATCTGAAACATGTGTTTTTTATTTTTTTTTCGGTCAAATTAGATTATACTTTTATGGCCATAAATAGATATCTACTTTCAATTCCATCTTTTAGTTCTTGTATGTGAGAGGGTTCTTCCCCAGTTCGATTGTTCTTGCAATATAAAGTTAGGGAAATGATACGAGAAAGAGAGACACAGAGAGTGAGCAGATGCAGTTGTCAAACGTACACATTTTGATTTTCAGTTTCTTCTTTAAAGTCTTAAGCTGAGGTCTATCAACACGAACATGTTATATCTCAGTTCATTTCTTAGATGTCTCGGCCTAGAGGGTTCAGCATCTCTCATACTGTTCAAACAATTGAAGGTTGGGATGAGAGTTTAGTCAGACACATGTATGTCCAAAATTTGGACTCCAAATTATGGTATACTGGAAGATTATAGTTCTCCTTTATTCTGTTTCATTTTTATAATTCTCGTAATAGGAGGGTTTTTTTTTGTGTGTTTCATTTGACTGTTCTTACAACTGAAGGTTAAGGCAGGAGTTGAGATGGCATTGATCGATGCAGTTGCTAAGAGCATTGGTATACCTCTATGGAGACTATTTGGTGGAGCTTCAAATACGATAACCACAGATATAACAGTTCAGTTTCTTTCCCTTTTCATTTTCAGTTTACTTCCCCTTTCATCTTTTAAGAAGATGACTAAAAGTTTGGAGAAATCACCTACTATAGTATATCGTCTCTTCCAGAATTGTCAATTCTGCCTTATATATTTGCAGATTCCTATTGTCTCCCCAGCCGAAGCTGCTGCATTAGCTTCAAAGTATCGCAGACAAGGATTCGAAACTTTGAAGCTTAAGGTGGGAAAGAACCTGAAAGCTGACATTGACGTTTTACAAGCAATACGTGCTGCCCACCCTGATTGTTCATTCATTCTGGATGCTAACGAGGGATATAGACCTGAGGAGGCTATTCAAGTTCTTGAAAAATTACATGGTACGGAATGTATAAAAGTTAAAGATTCTGCAGCATGCGTACTAGCTATGGAAAAACAAGCAAAAATCAACAATTTATTTGCTTTTGCATGATCTAAAATTTTGATATTTGTAACATTCTCTCTTATGAACAACATTTCAGCAAGTAGGTTTCTTGTATCTAAAGTCTTAAGCCTTTTCCTCTTCCTTTCATGGCAGTAATGGGAGTGACTCCTGTTCTTTTTGAACAGCCAGTTCATAGAGATGATTGGGAAGGCCTTGGTCGTGTTAGTCATTTCGCGAAAAGCAAATACGGGGTATCTGTTGCTGCAGATGAGAGCTGTCGAAACTTAGCTGATGTTAAGAAAATAGTGCAGGGAGAACTTGCAGATGTTATTAACATTAAGCTTGCTAAAGTTGGAGTCATCAGTTCTCTTGAAATTATCGATTTGGCCAGGGCATCAGGACTAGACCTCATGATTGGTGGTATGGTGGAAACCAGGTTGGCTATGGGCTTTGCGGGCCATCTTGCCGCCGGCCTTGGATGTTTCAAGTGAGTATCTTATTTCTTGTTAAAGAAATGAGTACAACTGTGCAACCGTAGCTCGCCCATGTACATTTCGGCTGTCATAATTTTGACTTTTCTTCTGTTTTATAAGTCCAGTGAAGTTGTTTCAAGTTTTAACTTGAAGATATGCTGTGCAGATTTGTTGACTTGGATACTCCCCTTCTGCTGGCTGAAGATCCAGTTCTTGATGGATATGAGGGTATTATATTTTACTTTTGAACTCACCTTTTGTTTGTCCGATTTTACGATACCGAATTCGACATTTGACCATGTTTGATTTCTTGTGGCTAGTTCTTGGAGCTGTTTACAAGTTCACAGATGCTACAGGCCATGGTAGTTTCCTTCCCTGGGAAAATGTCACATTGTAAGCCTCTAGTTTACCACATAATTTCCTTTAGAAGGAAGCATATGGTCAAAGATCAAGTAGCAGGGTGTTCATATTTGTAAGGGGAACAATAATAATATGGGGAGGGTTCGGGTAGTAGAATATAAGATATTTCAATTTGGTTCACGGAATGTGAGAATAAAAAAATGCATATTTATTTATAGTGTGTTAATGATAAATAAAAATTGAAACAATACTAGTAAATGAAAGTTGACTATGATTTGTGCACAATTAGAGGTAGATACATTTTATTCCTTTATTGAAATACGAACAAAGAATAACTCAAACAACGACAGTGTGCTCCATTTGTCACACCATAAAAAATACAACATTTGCAGAAATGCCTCCAAAAAATTCATTTACATATTTGTATAGAATGGGGGAAGAACTTACAAATTTAAAAGGTTTGAAATTTGATTCCACCCCATTATCCAAGGGTTCTTATCGGCCGGTAATGCAAAATTGAGCTTAAACATCTCCCTTGACATGTTACCACCTTCACTGAACCCTACAAGCTTTGCCACTATCTGAGCACTCTCCTCAATGTTTTTGGCATCATGGGGATCTGTCCAGAGATTGTTTATGAATTGCAGCCTACTCTGCTTTCCGACCAGAGGAACATTACAATTAACGTATAATGCATCTCTCTCCTCTGCGCTCAAACGCGAGGTCAACCTCTCTGCGAGGAATTCCTTTTTGTGCTTCAATGCTCTGATGCTGTAAGAGAACAGAGAACTTTCAAGCAGGCATAAGCTAACATAATAAGCTGAAAGCAACAAGAGATGTGTGGTTGAGAGAAAGACAAAAAGAGAGAGAACCTTGATGACATGGACACTGCACGCTCATCTCCTACTAGAGCTGGGCTTGCATTTCCAAGTTCTGCAAAATGGTTCTGCATCCAATTTAAGCGTCTAAGCTCCACTTCCATGTATATTTGGTCAGCAGGATCTCAAATAAAACTGTGTCCTATGGATGATGGAAACGTAGTAGGCGTCCCATAACTCAACAATCTATTGCCTTTGTTCCCTGAAGGTTACATGGCATGGAAGTTGGGGTTCCTCTGGTTCGATTTCACTCTTGTCATCCTCTAAATTGTGTCCAGCAGCTTCGTTTGCTTCCAGTTCAAGCACCTAAAAACAAGTCCAAAAATAAGTAAAGTCTCTATGAACGGGAAAAAGAAAAATAAAGAATGTAAGACACAACATATAAGAAGGAGAAAAGGCAATCATTTTACCTGAAAAACAAGTAGCTATTCTGGTATTGCAGTTTAGCAACACGCTCTTTCTGTTCAGTTACATACGCTCTTATGCTTTTTACATTCTCTTCAGCTGCATTCTGAAACATCTTCTGCATTTTCTTCATGTTAACTGAACTTGAACGTCTATAGCCTTGAGGTGTGCCTTCCATTGAAGAGACTTCTCCAACCTGTTCACTCTTAGCAGGTGTTCCTTTCTTGGACTCTGCGTCTCCTTGGAGACAATTTCATCATCCTCTGGAGGTCTGTTTTCTTCATTATCAGGCTCCATCATTTGCTGAGAGGTTGATAGAGGTGAGCATAGAGATTTTATAACTTTTTTCTGGTTTGTAACCTTACTTGAAGATAAAGGAAGCAAATTCTTCTTTATAGACTAATTCTTAGTTTTGGAGGTTGCTTCATATTCGGATTCTTGATTACTGCTGGGAAGAGACATGACCAATTTGTCTATCGACTTCTGAACGTTCTCTAATTGCTCCCAAGGTTAGCTATTGTGCTATCTTGTGAATGAGGTCTTGTTATCTCTTCCTTGAGGTTAGCACTGACACTTTTGTTAGGAGCTATAGCAGTTCCAACTTCAACCTCCTTTTTAATAGACCGGACAGCGCACATCTCCCTTATTTCCGCTTGCAGCTTGGCAATTGTCACAGCTGCATCTTGATTACCTAGTCTATGATAAGCCACCTCTTTTTGGAAAACTTCCAGAGCTCAATTTGCTTCTTCTACAAGCTGTTCTTGGAGGTGTTAAAGTTTACGAATTTCATGCATAAGTGTGAAAGGAGCAGTTGATGATTGCCTCATAGACTGCCTTAACAATGTTTTCCTCGATTTATCATTACGGCTTAGTTCCTTCCCTTCAAGTTTCGGAGACAACAAATCAGAATACGACAGACATTTAATAGAGCTTGAGGTCTGAATAGATATATTAAACAAACAATAAAAATTTAGTTGAAATTAATCGAAAAAGAAGAGAAAGAAAGAGAGTAAGGGGATATAGAAGAAACCTGCTGCTGCTCCTGAGTTTTCTGCGTAACTCATCTTGGGATTGTGCAAGATCTCTTTGGTGCTTCAGTTCTTCAATCTCCATTTCCATCTACAAAGAAAATACAGAAAATGTGATTATGGTTTCAGTTTCATTTGCAATATAAAATTATTCCAAATGATACCAACTTGAATAACTTATTAGTTGTTACCTGTTGTATTTTGAAGTCTTTCTCCCTAGATAGATCAGGGGTTCGAAGTTCTGCTTCTAGCCTGGCTACTTCTTTCTGCAGATGTTTGACTAGCTGTTTATCTGAAACAACCTTTCATAAAAAGAGAAAAATGAAATCTTGTCAATTCACTTCAACGGACATGCATTTGGAAATCCATGTCAATCTCATTAAGCACAAAGAAAAAACGAGTACCATATTGACTTGCTCATTATTTGTCACTTCCTTTGCCCTGGTTGCAAAGAAGAGAGTATTACGAGATTGTTCAAAATGACTTTGTCCTGGACTCAAAGTGCAAATGATGGCAGTACGTGCATTTCCACCAAGTGAATGCTTCAAAATACGAGTAAACTTCGAGTCTCTATATGGTATATGACCACTTCTTTTTCCAACACTGAAAAGAGAAAATTTTCTTTAATACAAAAGACAAATCGATCATGAATGTAAAATGAAAAATATAAATTAAAATGTTCAATCTAGAGAAGAGTTAAGAGTATATGTAAGAAGTTGTAGATCTGCCTGAATTTCGACAATTAGAATAGCTTAAGAAGATGAGAATTTGCATTTAACTTTATTGAAGTACTGATTGTACAGCCAAGTATAGAACAGGCGACATTTAGAGAAGTTAAAGTAGTTTTGTTAGATTTTCGTCAAAAAAAAAAAGTTCCTTTTGGTGCAAGATAGGTCGAAGGGATGTTGTAATGGACAATAAATTATTACAATATGCATTTTCTTTTTCTTCATTTCGTTATTCTTCTTGCATTCATCACAAGAAGATACCATTCGAGAGTACAAAGTTTTTGAACAGATGAAGGGGGCAAAAGCCAAGAAATATGATGATAGATTAACAGAAGTACCTGAGCTTTCTGATTACAGTTGTCAAATTCATCAAACTAAGGTTAATATGACAGCCTTCTCTCAGCCTTGCACCATCAGCTTGTGTTTGAGAAGCTCTTTCACTTCAAGCTAGATCCACAAAGTTCTGCAAGTCTTAATCCGAACAGTTTGTCATCAGGAACAAGAATTTATACATCCTCTTAGGGTATACTTGGATAAGATGGGAGTGGTCAAGTGAAACCCTAACCTTAACTTCTATCTAATAACTACCGAAACAAGTGTGGTTCTAAGCTAAAATTTCTCATTTTACTGGAGAAGGGATAAAATCGTTCTTACCAGGTTGCAACAAATGATCTCACACAATCAGTATTTTCACGCAGAGTACTTTGAATTGTCTGCATCATTATCCAAACAAATTTATGAGTTAGCTTCCTTAGGGCATTGCGTATATTAAAGGAAACCGACAGAAATCATCATTATTACCAGCCTTATTATTTGGTGTGACCTCGAGCTAGTATCATTTAAGGCCGTTTCACCAACTTGCCGTCTGCAAAATGCCGGTAAAATGATTAGCTCCACATTTAGAGAAGGATAGAAAAAAGTTCACTTTCTCAAAGCAACAACTTCTTTAGTTACCTTCACAAATGCTAATTAGATGTCTTAGATGGTGATCGTTACTAACTGTTTCTTCCACCAACATCTCAACCACAGTACCCTTCTGCAGGCACAGATTATAACTTAAAGTTCTAGTTAAGGAAAGAAAGAGGACGCTAACAAAAGAGAGGCCATTACCTCCGGATCATCAGGAAGCTTGAGATTGCGGCCATATTCTGAATTTAGCAGGTCCCTAACATTCTTATTATAAATTTCTAATCCTGAAATTTTAATAGTAAAATCTCTCTCTGGTGTCTGCAAAAATTCCAAGTAAACAATAAATTGATTACGAAAAATCACAGCCATTTCAATGCAATGTTTTATGTTAAAGCAACAAACTACTCATATAAATGCAAAGCAAGTTGAAGATGTCAAGAACAATTAGTTCAATCAAGGGAAGGTCAGTCTCACATTCATAATATGATGGTATATGTCATTTACAGCCTTCTCACTTATTCGTCTCATCGTGTATGTCTTCCCACTGCTGGTTTGACCGTATTTATAGTAGCTGCACCAGAAATTACATAAATGAAGTGTTCAATAAAGGGAAACAAAAGACTAATGGACAGGCTTCCCAAATAAAATCGATATAACAGAAAACACAACTTAGTACCATTTATGCCTCCCAAGCAGACAAGGCAACATTCTTCACTCCTTCATGCACAGTTTCATTTAAGCATGAAGGTCCAAAAACTTTATCTGAGTAAACGAAATACAATAACCTCAAACATAAAGTTACCACGAAGCATCGACCAACTAAATAACAAGCTGGTAGTTAAGTTACCGAATGTGAAAGATGGGAGCTGAGCTGTGCGTTCTTGAGAAGGATGCTTAGAAACAATGGTGTATTCATCTACACAATCCATGCTACTTGATCTTTGGCCAGTTGTTCCCTTTTACTTAATGGCCTCAACCTTACAGTAACTAAAATCTTCTCTTCCTTTGATTTCGTGCCTCCCGGGGTTACTGGTGCCCTGTCTATCTTCCTGGCTGGGGTTCCTGGAGTTCTAACTGTCATCTTTTTTCCCCCTTTTCTTAATTCCTTGTGTGTTTGAAAATTAGAAAGACCGAAGAAAATGCAGTCAGAACCCTCTCACCTCCCGGGCCGAAGGAAATCGACTCAAATCGTAACTGAGAAATGAAATAGAAATAGAAACAATTAGCATATTATAAGCAAGTATGGAAAAATCTAAAATCAAAAGTCAACACACTGAAAAAACATATAAATACAAGCTTAATCTCAACTCCAATAATTAGATATTAAAGAAGCGGAAGGAGGAAAAACTATGACTCCTGAAATCTTCAGTCCATCACAGTTTGTATAAATCAGTTGAAAAAAATTAAGCAAAATAGGAAATAATACGAAAATTAAAGAGGTCACTCATACTAACATATCAGCAACAAAATCGACTAAATCCCAAAGGTGAATTCTGAAGTTTCTCTAGCAAATTAATAATAAATAAATAAAACTCCAGGAATCACACGTTTGCTAACATAAAAAGTTTCCTTTATTTATCTGAAAACGAAGCATTTTCTGATAATTGGAACTTAATTAAGTACTGGGTATCAGTAATTTCGAAGCAAAGTTTACTTCCTTCAATGATTTTCCATATCCAACTCAAATCTTACCCAAAACAGACAGAAAGAAAATATGTTTCTAAGAAAGTTGAGAAGCTTACTCAAATTTCTGGATCTGATCAAAGATTGTTTGAGAGTACAACCAGTGACAGAAGACTGGAAAGGAGCAGACAAATAGAAGAGAAGACGGATTAGGGTTTGAAACTTTGTCTAATGGGAAAAAAGAAAAGCCACTGAAGAGAGACGGGGCCGCGAACCAATAGATTTGAAAGTTAGATCGTAACGGCTACTTTATTTTCTCTCGCCATTTTTAAGTATTTCTAAGTTTCTTTTCGATTTCTCGTACCAATATAAGTTTGCATAAACTAGATATCTAATATCTAAACTATAAATTTTGATATATTTTAGTATCTAAATCAGGTCAGGTTAAATTAGATTTATACTCTAAAAATTTGGATTAAATCTCTATCGGTGTTAGTTATATATTTTTCATGTCGAGTCGGATCAGGTGGAGAGTATATAATATTAGGTCGGGTTCAAGTGGGTGTTGATAAAAAAATTTGACCTAACACAATCCATTGTCATCCTTGTTCATCTTTTTTCTCTCATATTCTCTTAGTTTATTAGTTCTAGAATTATTAGGACATTCTCATTTCTTTCTTTTAAGTCTCTCATTCCTTTCTAGTAGAATTAGGAATATATATATAATTTGTTAAAAAATATTACATTACTTTTAAGCGTAAATTATACAAATGGTCATTAATGTTTGATTAAGTTTTTGTATTCCTCATTGAAATTTTAAAAGTAACATATTAGCCACTAATGTTATCAATTTATAACAAAATGGCAACATTAACAAAAAAAGGGTAATATTTTGTTTTACCCCTAAACTAAAACTAAAACATCAAATAAATCCTTAAACAAATATTTTATATTTACTTTATCCCAAAAACATTTTAATTTTCATAATTTTCAAATATCGATCACCATCTTATTCCTCCCCTCCCTGCCTCTCTCACCTCATCAGCTCCCTCCCAAACACCATATTCTTTTTTTCTTTGGACCTGACGAAGTTTCAGCTCTTCGTAGACTCCTCCCACCACACTTTGGTTTGTAGCATCAAGTTTGAACTCCTAACAGCTTGTTTATAGCATTGTCGAATCATTATTCTAAACGCTCACCCCTACATGTGAGGGCCATAAGAGGTGGAGCCACTGATAGTAACGGTTTGGCAGAAAAAGGTATAGAATCATATATATAACTTCATATTCACCATTTGGTTATACCATTACACCTTATTCAGAACCATGCACATTTTAGGTTAGAAGATAGAAAAAAACGACTGATAAGATGCTTGCAAGATATTGTTCTAGGTTGCTATAAGGTAATCAAAGTAATGCACTCGAATCGAATAGTGAAACCGCAAAAGTTTTCTCTACCATTCTCACATGTGCTAGGAAATCTCTATCGGTGTTAGTTATATATTTTTCATGTCGAGTCGGATCAGGTGGAGAGTATATAATATTAGGTCGGGTTCAAGTGGGTGTTGATAAAAAAATTTGACCTAACACAATCCATTGTCATCCTTGTTCATCTTTTTTCTCTCATATTCTCTTAGTTTATTAGTTCTAGAATTATTAGGACATTCTCATTTCTTTCTTTTAAGTCTCTCATTCCTTTCTAGTAGAATTAGGAATATATATATAATTTGTTAAAAAATATTACATTACTTTTAAGCGTAAATTATACAAATGGTCATTAATGTTTGATTAAGTTTTTGTATTCCTCATTGAAATTTTAAAAGTAACATATTAGCCACTAATGTTATCAATTTATAACAAAATGGCAACATTAACAAAAAAAGGGTAATATTTTGTTTTACCCCTAAACTAAAACTAAAACATCAAATAAATCCTTAAACAAATATTTTATATTTACTTTATCCCAAAAACATTTTAATTTCATAATTTTCAAATATCGATCACCATCTTATCCTCCCTCCCTGCCTCTCTCACCTCATCAGCTCCTCCAAACACCATATTCTTTTTTTCTTTGGACCTGACGAAGTTTCAGCTCTTCGTAGACTCCTCCCACCACACTTTGGTTTGTAGCATCAAGTTTGAACTAACAGCTTGTTATAGCATTGTCGAATCATTATTCTAAACGCTCACCCTACATGTGAGGGCCATAAGAGGTGGAGCCATGATAGTAACGGTTTGGCAGAAAAAGGTATAGATCATATATAACTTCATATTCCACTCATTTGGTTATACCATTACACCTTATTCAGAACCATGCACATTTTAGGTTAGAAGATAGAAAACAAACGAATGATAAGATGCTTGCAAGATATTGTTCTAGGTTGCTATAAGGTAATCAAAGTAATGCACTCGAATCGAATAGTGAAACGCAAAAGTTTCTCTACCATTTCACATGTGCTAGGAAATCTCTATCGGTGTTAGTTATATATTTTCATGTCGAGTCGGATCAGGTGGAGAGTATATAATATTAGGTCGGGTTCAAGTGGGTGTTGATAAAAAAAATTTGACCTAACACATTCCTTTCTAGTAGAATTAGGAATATATATATAATTTGTTAAAAAATATTACATTACTTTTAAGCGTAAATTATACAAATGGTCATTAATGTTTGATTAAGTTTTTGTATTCCTCATTGAAATTTTAAAAGTAACATATTAGCCACTAATGTTATCAATTTATAACAAAATGGCAACATTAACAAAAAAAGGGTAATATTTTGTTTTACCCCTAAACTAAAACTAAAACATCAAATAAATCCTTAAACAAATATTTTATATTTACTTTATCCCAAAAACATTTTAATTTTCATAATTTTCAAATATCGATCACCATCTTATTCCTCCCCTCCCTGCCTCTCTCACCTCATCAGCTCCCTCCCAAACACCATATTCTTTTTTTCTTTGGACCTGACGAAGTTTCAGCTCTTCGTAGACTCCTCCCACCACACTTTGGTTTGTAGCATCAAGTTTGAACTCCTAACAGCTTGTTTATAGCATTGTCGAATCATTATTCTAAACGCTCACCCCTACATGTGAGGGCCCATAAGAGGTGGAGCCACTGATAGTAACGGTTTGGCAGAAAAAGTATAGAATCATATTATAACTTCATATTCACTCATTTGGTATACCATTACCACCTTATTCAGAACATGCACATTTTAGGTTAGAAGATAGAAAACAAACGACATGATAAGATGCTTGCAAGATATTGTTTAGGTTGCTATAAGGTATTTCAAGCCAAGGTGGAGATTTGTTAGATTTGTCTAGAAATTAAGTTGACAAGTTGGAAATTTCATCTTGGTTGGTGGCCAACTTATGGAAATTTCATCTTGGTTGGTGGCCAAACTTTGAACATGTGAATTTCATATTTGGTGGGCTAACTTGTACACATTGGAAAATTCTTGTTAGGTGGCCAAACTTTGAACTTATTATTCTTGAAACTCAACTATAAATAGGCCTAAGTATTTCCTTAGAAATCATCCCAAAAACAAGTTCTCTCTTCCTCTTGTATCTTCATTCTCCCACTTGGGAATTCCAAAGAATTCCATTTGTTGTAATATTGCGATATAGTGAAGTTATCATCCGGTGTGGTGCCCGAGGAGTAGACGATATTCTCGTCGACCTCGTAAATTTGGTGTTCTCTCCTTTTATGTTTTTTATTCGGTTCTTTTCCATTGTGTATCAATATTCAATAGTTTGACAGGTATCCGCTGTGCAACCTTTGGTGGTTTTAATCTTGTCATTTTAGGTCAATTTTAAAACTACGTTCGTGTGGGAAAACCCATTTTCCCCAACACATATTCATATAACTTCATTATTGTGTTCATATTACATATCATACATATACATGAACATATTTGCACTTGTTTTGTAACATCCAAATCCCACGGATTCGAATGCCACAAGACCACCAAAGGGTTAACCCAATTTTTTTTCCAGAAACCATACTCACTTTAAAATATTATACAACATATGAAATCATAACAATTTACAAAGTGGGGCCCTAATTTAAAATTTTGATAAATAAAATAAAGAATTAAAATGTTACAAGCTGACTAATTTCAAATCATGATCTCTACATGCCCACTATGTCGCCATCACTATACTCTGGTACTTCATTAACACTCTTCCAATGATGTCGTTATCCATCGCACTCTACGAAACCTTAAACCTGCGAATGGAAACACATCTGAACGTTGAGCTCGCAAGCCCGCGTCACACAATACCTCTACCACACTACATGCATTCATTAAATGATTATGCTAACAAACAAATTTATGTGCATACAAATACACAGAAAAACATACTGAGGTAAGTCTAGTGGTGTGGTCAGAGGAATCTTATGTGCATCTTAGAATGAAACCCCTAGCTTACCTAGCATCTCATGAGTATACAGAAACATATCGACAACATGAGATAGGTTAGCAATATGGTCGGAGGAATTTTATGTGCACATCGAATCACACTAGCCTATCTTGAACATGATAGCTTCGAGGTAAGAACCAAAATTTTACGTGCATTGAAACTTATCACCCTAGTCTATCTCAGATACTCGAAAGATCTGGGTGAGGATCATCATTTTATGTGTATCAAAAGCTCACATTCCGAACCTATTTGAGTATATGGTATGATTCAGAATTTTACGAGCATCAGATGAGTATCAATATGATCAAATATTTCACAAAAAGAGGACGATTGTCATAATGCTAGAGAAACCCGGGTGTCCTTACCGTTATCCAAGCATCATACAAAGGCAAATCTTATGTCATCCTAACTTGCTTGATTTCTAAGTATGTTTTCGATTAACTTTATTGTTTCCACTTGTATTTGGGTACATAAAGCTTATACGACCTCAAAACCCCCAAATCCAAACATTTAAACCAGCAATATCGATACTGACCCATGTGTATCGATACCAAAAATGGCTATTGGAATCCTTAATTTACCACCAGAATCGATACCACCCTTTGAGTATCGAAACCGACCACGAGTATCGATATCCTTGAGAGAGTATCGATACTACCTTCTCAAAATGCCCTTGTTTTTACACTATTCAAAGAACATTATCGGTGCTATTCTTCCAATATCGATACTTACGACCGGAAGTGCCCTACTTTGGACATGAAAATGTATCTTAAACTCACTCATTCACCCGCTAAGGCTCTAAGCGTTATTAGAGTTTATTTGAGGTCTTAGAGGTCAAAAGGAGTTACCTTTCATGCTTAAAAACATCAAACATATAATTTACCATGGATTATTTGTATGCTTCATGAACCCAACTAACCAATTATGCATATCAATAGGGTTCCAAAGATATATGTGACATAGACAAACTGTAATCGTGTTACTACTATTTATTTGTTGGGTTATCTATTAGTCTGACGTTCGACTCAGGTTTTCTAATTAATGGTGACACTATAGTTAATCTCATCATGCTTCCCCTCGATTGACCCTTGAATTGAAGAGACGCCTGATATAATTTCGTCATGCGTAAGTAACTTGTATAAGTTATTTCATTCATAGAGGCCCATAAGGGTAAATTGGTAATTTTAGCCCCAAAGGCAATTTAGTGATGTCCCACACTCGAGCTAGATTAGTGATGTCCCACACTCGAGCTAGATACTTGTCCGCGAATTGTGACTACTAAATATGGTCATGAAAATATGTGCAAGTATACACAATCGAACAAGTAATACAGTGATGAGTGAGTATCGTATCCACAGGGATTGGAGGAAATTTATAAACTTAATCACAACAATTTACTATTTCACCTAAGTATAGTGATGTTATATACAAATGAGAATGATGTGGCAAATGAAATGGATGTTGGTGGAATGAAATGATGGTTTTACTGAATATAGTAGTAAATGGAAATGTCGTGGCAAATGATGAAAATGTCTTGGCAAAATTAAATTGAGTGTAGTGAATCAATTGAAAATGTAAAGGAAAAACTAAATGTAACAATGGATTTGATTATAATGACATTAGACTCCTCACAAACAAGCTACTATGGAATGAATGAAGGAGTCACTTAGGAAACTTAAGTCTACTTCTTAGGTTGATACTTCTATGCCTTACTTACCCGACAGAGTTTACTAAGGGTGCCCTACGCTATCTCTATCAAGGGACTCGACAGGTTCAGGATGCATGGAAAACCTATTGGCGTTAGCAAGTGCATGGATCCTATTGGTTTGACAATACCTTTTAGTAGTAGCACTAACATCTAACCTCTCAACCAAGCACTACTCCTTTTAGTCGATTGAAATCCTAGCCTTATGTCTAATGTTAGATTAGGCCTAGTTACTACTTATAACCCTTTGCTTATGTGGATCCTCCCTAGTTTCTCTTGAACACATATTTAGTCATTCTATCAAACACTGAGCAATCTCCTAAGGAATGACTACTCTCATAGCTCCTACAACCTTAAGGCATTAAACATCATAAACAAAACAAATAACAACATACAAAAAACCATCCATTAAAATAAAACTTAAATAACCATAAGGAACTCCACCAATAAGACTAGTTCATGCTGGGGTTCGAATATTCCAAGCACAAGGCATGAAATTAATCCGTTCCATACGACCCAAATAAGATAAAAGAGAGCAAACATCAAAGGGATTGAGGAAAAACCTTCGGCATGCACTGTCGAAGCTCCCCCGGCACCATGAACTGCCTCAGCTCTCTAGCTCCTCTCGGACGCCTAGCTCGCCACTCCCTCTAGCTTGTTAATGGAGGAATGCCACAACAAAAATGATTGATGAAAAAGGAGAGACTTTTCTCAATGAAATTAAGCCCAAGCCAGTGTGTGTAAAGTCTTTTCTTTTGGTGGATTCATCTCCTATTTATAGGGGGAGAATAAACCTAGGAATTTGTGTTAAAATTCGTAGGATACCCTGATCAGGTTCCTTTCGTCAGGAGGTGAGCAGTTGTGGCAGTGGTCCCCTCCAGGGTAGCTAGACGTGGTCCCCTCCTGGGCAGCTTGCAGCTGGGCATGGTCCCGACAGAATCGGACAACACAGGTGGCAGATGTCTCTTCCTAGGTGACTAGCGATTGAGGGCATGTAAAGAAAAGGACAGTTGGCTCATAAAAATATCATATTTCATCTTTTTTCACTTCCAAAATGTCTTCCATTTGACATTTGCATTCTGCTCAGTAGTCTCATCATGTCATGACAATTCCTTTTTTCTTATCCTTTCTCCCAAATCCTACACATCATCAAACAAAACACCTTCCACATAGACAACACCGTTTACAAAATAAAATGTTGCGTCAACATATATTTCCACCACATGCAACTATATGCTCCTAAATACATCTATATGATCCTATATGAGCTCTTAGACATGCAATAACTTAAGTGAAAAGGCCCTAAATATGACATTTTTACGGAGTTATCACACCCCCAACTTAAGATATTTCTTATCCTCAAGCAATGGATAATATTAAGCAAATAAAAATACCATGACAAGTTCAGGTTCAAGCAAGTGATAAGGGATAGAATTTCAGCCCTCAGAACAGTTGGCTTTAACATGCTAGACTAGTTTGAGAAATCAAGTATTGTCCCCTAGGGCAAGATCCTTTGTGTGAGTATGTGTGTGATTGTATCAAGTCCATGCTTAACAAACCTAGAAAATTTCTGAGAAAACTCTCTTGTTTTGCCATGACATTTACAAGTTTACTCCACGTTGTTTTTTTACTTCTACGAGGGGAGTCAGCCCATCACACCTACCATCCACACTCTAGGTGAAAGGAAGCTTCCACCCCCGAGCTAGTCAGGTAGAGTCATCATGTGACTACTTTCATTCACTTATATGTCGTGGCTGCCATTTATATAAATGCAATTTCCAGGCAATGTCATGGCATAGAGGAATGCCCTCTACAGATATGCCGAAGCATTTATTTTCAATTTTATTTTATTTTTATATGGGGTTTTCATCATTCATTATCAAATTTTTATGCGAAGGCATGCAAGAGTTATCTATAACAAATTTCTAAGTTCCTTAAGCTAAAACATACAATCATGTATCCAAAGGTTTTAAAGAAGCAAGTCCTAGAGTTGGTTCTATCACCCTCAACAATCATTTACATTCTAGGCATAAAGAGTTCATTATCATTGGGCATCATTAATTTATTCTAGTAACTAACTAGAACACTTGCTAATGTCATGACATATTCATTCTACTAATACTATCATGCAATGAATTAAGAACCATGCCTCCCCTAAACTTGAGAAAAACATTATCTTCAATGCTAAATAAAAACTAAGGTAAAACTAGACTACATGCAATGCAATGCAAGGTACTTTGACTACTTATGCTGGTGGTGGTGCGACGGTCGTGCGACGTGGGCGCTTGCATAATTTTGTGGGGGCTGGAGTGTTTAGAATTGATGCTGGTGCAACAGGGGTCCTAAGGCCTTCAAGGAATGGGGATAGTTGAGGCTCCTTATGTCTAGACACCTTCTTTAATCGGCGTCTACTCCTTCGCAAAGGAATTTGCTGCGACATTTCTGATTGTACGTCCTTAGTGGCTCTTTGGGTAGCGTGGGTACTGGTAAGGTCGAGAGTTGGAGCTTGGTTTCTTAACATTTGATTATTGCCACGGAGTGGAATGGATCAGGATCTACTAGCTCTCATTAGTGGGCTGGTGAGCATCTTCTGATGCCTTGGCATTCTCAAATGGCACAAGAGTGTATCAGGGAAGACTGGGATATCAAGATTAACATGCGGGAGAATCTCCTTGACATCCCGACGCTTTACATAAGTAAATAAGGTCATCATATTATTGGTCAGTTGTTCTAGGTGATCTTGGGTTCGCTTAGTGACCTCCTCTAGAGCATAACGTTTGCCCTGGCATCTTTGGTTGCATCAACGGGAGGTGTTCTCCTCTTTTCTTTGCCCTTGTTTTTCTTAAATCCAAGTAACATAGGAAGCTTGACCTTTGTAATACCAGACATCCTAAGTAATATCTCATCAAACTGCTCCCCTAACACCTTCTCTTACGATAAAGAGTCATAATGAGGTTTAGAAATACCAAGGCACTGGCAGGTCACTTCAAACAAGTATGAACTTGTTATATAATTATCTTGTCTATGTCAATGGAATGCCCTACCAAAATAGAGTGCAATAGAAGTATCCTCTGTAGTGCGACTGTGGTGTTGTGGGCAGTAGGGAGAAGCTTGTGCTTCAGGAAATGATTCAACAACTTAGCCCTCGATTGTAACCTCTTGCGATCCACCGATCGTCTGCTGACTTGTCCATTCCACTTTGTGTTTGAAAAATAGAGGTCTTCTGATATGCCTCTTTTGCGAATGTGGTGTGGTTATCAACAATATCCTGCAAGTTAAATAACGATTAATAGTCGAAGAGGTAAAGCGAATAGAAATACCACGAACCACCACGTCATGTTGGTTTGGGTCGGTTAAGTTGGCATAAAACTCCTTCACCAGAGAGGCATTCATGTTCCCCGGATGCTTGGAAATTTTTTGCCACCGGTGTTGGTGAACAATATCCATGACATCACTGATGAGGTCAGCATCTTCAGCGCTGGAAAAGGTAAAACCTAACTCAAATAAAGGCCGACGGTTCTTGAGCCCTTGAAATCATTTTTGCGTTCGTTTTATAGAATAAACGCGATGGAGAAGATGAAGCCATGCTTGAGGGATGTGAGCGCACCATGGTTTGATTGACAAAATAAAGAAAAGATGAAAAAACTTGAAGCTTTTTGGTTATGGCGTTCAGTTTGAAAGAGGGAAAAAGAAGATAAGATGAAGATGAAGTGAGAGAGTAAAAACATGAAAAGGTAAAATGGGGGGTTATTTAACGTGTGGATGGGGTGTTGGTTGGGGAAAAATGCAAAAACAACATTAATGAAAAAGTAACCCTAAAATTAAAAAGGTCAAAAGTAAAAATTTTCCTCCTAATTTTATCTTGGTGACACCCACTCCGTACGATTTTCCGCATGCCTTTTGTGTGATCCCTAAAAAAATGCTAAATAAAATAATTAACCAAAAATAAATTAATATAAAGTAATATAAAACAAAAATAAACAATTATTTATGCACAAGAGTAAATCTAAAATGTAATGGCATCTTCAAAATGCTTAGCAGATTCCGACATCGTGCGAGAAGAGTGTCGATTTTTCACGCAAGGGCGGAGCTCCTTGATAAGCCTTCAGATGTTGGCTGTTAACTTTGAAAATGGAAAATTTCCAACAAATATCAAGATAATCAATAATCGGCAAATTTATCAATGCAATGTATTTAGCAAGTACTAGCAAATATCTGACAAATATTCAACAAAGTATCCAAAAGAAACATAAAATATCCATCATATCATGTAATATGAAAGCATCCTAAAAGTCCAATAAATAATTCAAAAGATCAATCCTCAATGTCCTGTGAGAGGAGGAAGAAGGACCCGAAGGGAGACGAGCTAGAAAAGTGAGCCTCCAAAGCATGAAAACTAGCTCTCAAGTCAGAAACATTAGCTTCCATGGCATAAAATTGATGATCGACAAGATAATGATGAGTAACCATGAGGTCATAAAGAGAGTCCAAAGTGACGGGGGGGGGGGGGCAAGGAGGATCGACATCGAAGGGACCATCCTCGTCATGAGCAGCCGGATCATCAACCAGAGGAGCGCCTTCAGGATTTTTAACCCAATTCCCATTTTCAAATTTGAACCCCATTTTCTTAACGAATGTATAATCGAGCTGGCTCAAAAGGGGCATTGGTGGATCAAAAGAGGTTTTGATGGAGTGGGAACAAAAAATATTGCTCAAAACACAAGCGTAAGGTGAAGAAAAAGTGGACTTTGAGCCTTTAGAGATAGTGCCCTCCAATTCAAGAAATATAAATTTTGTAATTTTAGGACATTCCTTGATGAGAAAATGATAAAGCCGCTAAAATCTAAGGAACGCATACGAGTGGTGCGACCACCCTAAGCACGGAGGAACCAAGTGATAAAGAGTTGTAAAAGATGTTCCTCAAACTCAAGATGAGTTGGATTAGCATTAAGAATTTTTTCAAATGGAAATTTTTGGTTTTCATTAAAAGGGCGACCAAAAGGAATTCCTAAATATTTTGAAATAGATTGTAGAGATAGTTCAAGTTCTACACCCATAAGAAAGGACTTAATGGCAAATATTTTATTAGAACAAAATTCCTACAAAAAGTAGCATTGCAATAGAATGCTCGGGCAAGTTGAAGGTGATAAGATTCCTTAATTGAGAGAAATGGAATCCATTTCCAATCACAAGAGTACGAAAAAACTAAATTGATCACCCATAAGAAGGACTTAATGGCAAATATTTTATTAGAACAAAATTTCCTACAAAAAGTAGCATTGCAATAGAATGCTCGGGCAAGTTGAAGGTGATAAGATTCCTTAATTGAGAGAAAATGGAATCCATTTCCAATCACAAGAGTACGATAAAAATTGATATTCACTCAAACTCAGAAAATTAAACCAAAATTACATTCAGAGGAGATGGAACGAGTGATGAAATGTTCATTGTAACAACAAGAGCTTCAGAATTTGGAAAACAAAGGCTTTCAAAGATAAAGGATTCGAAGATTGACCCAATGAAAGGCTAGACCTAGACGTTTAGGAGCCATTTTTGAAATATATTTCGTTTAGGACTTTTCACAAACATTGGTGGGCAAGATTAAGTGTTGGGTATTTAGCAAAAATGAGTGGGTAAACCTCTTACATCAAATATATATATATATATATATTACACTATCTAAATAACAACCCAATTACAAATTAAGTCAATTTGTGCACCAAACAAATAAAACCTAACCCTAATTAAAAAATTACAAAAAAACTGTAATAAGTTTGAAATTCATGTAAGAACAATTCAATAGGATTTAAAAGCAATTTAGTAACAAATTTAACTAAAGGTTCGAATAATAATGAAAATTTGTTAAAAAGAAATGTTTAGGTTTAAGAGAAAATTACCTTTGAAATCATCAAAAATAAAGCAAGAAAGCAAAAAAGAGGACCACGAGAGTGATGGCGCCGAAGAGCTGGTCGAAGTGAAGGATCAATGGTGGCGAGAAGGGGATTGAAAGATTTGTGAGAGAAGAGAGTTTCGGTTGTTTGTGTGGATAAAAAAAGAAGAAAAAAAGAATTTGGAGTTTTAAAAAAGAAACTTGTGATTTTAATGAGGGGTTTCGAAACCTTTATGGGGGTTTTGAAACTAGCACCTCGAAATTGTTTCTTCCTGAATGGTATCGAAACCATTATGAATAGGTCTCAAAACCTTTGGCCCAAAAAGCATTCTGCCCAAATGGTTTCGAATCCACACGTAGGGGGTTTCAAAACCTTTTCTTAATGCTAAGTTGATTGCATTTGAGTAAGAATTATCCAGTATATATTATGCATGGATATAGACTTTAGAATTATTGTAAAATGTGATTAAATATGTATGGCATGATTTAAAAAAATTGAAAAAATTATGACAAATTTGTTTTAGGCATACTTGATGAATTTTGAAATGTTAAAAAAATTAGTCCTAAAGGTCATGAAATGACATGCATATCTCCCCCTTAATTTATGCAATAGATAACCATATAAATCAATCAAACATGTATATAATCAATTTTGAGCCAATAAATCAATTGAGAGCATAAAAGTTCAAAATGTTGGACTAAGACCTAGGGAATGCTAGAAAGTCATAACACTCTCCTAAGTGTCCAAAATATTTTTATCTAAGGCTTGGTAAAATATCAGCTATTTAATGCAAAGTATCAACACATTCTAGAACTATATCTTTCTTATGGACATGATCTATATGAAATTATGCCTAATTTCAATGTGTTTAGTTCTAGAGTGTCGATGAGATTCTTATGAGATAAATTGAACTAGTATGTCACACTTGATTAGAATATACCAATATCAATTCCATAGTCTAAAATTTGTTGTTTCATCCATAAGACTTGTGCACAATAACTATTCATTGAAATGTATTCCGCCTCAGGGTTGATATTGCAACACTATTTTGTTTCTTAGAAAACCATGAAATTAACATTTTCTTAGGAATTGACATGTATCGGAGGTTCTTTTTCTATCCAATTTGTAACCTCCAAAATCAACATCTGAGAAGGCATGCAAGCTAAAGTTTGAGTCTCTAGGATACCAATTCCTAAACTAGAAGTGTCTCTAAGGTATCTAAGATCCTCTTAATGGTGTATAAGGAGATTGCCATGAACATGATTGATAGCTAACACACAAGCAAGCCCTAAACATGATATTTGATATACTTGAGGTAAGATAAAGCAAAGAACCAATCATTAACCTATATAGTTTAATATCTACACATTTATCTTCCTCATCTTTGTAAAGATTTGTTGAAGTGCTCATGGGTGACTTGAGGTTTCACATTCTCCAAGTCAAATTCTTGAGCATGTCCTTTATTATTTAGCTTGATTAATGAAGATGTCATCCTTCTTTTGCTTGATTTGGAGTCCCATAAAGAATGAGAGCTCTTCCATCATGCTCATATCAAATTCATATTGCATCAACTTAGAGAATTATTGGCTAAGAAGATCATCAGTAGCACACAATATAATATCATCAACATAAATTTGTACTACTAACATGTCATTCTCTTTTATTTTAATGAATAGTGTAGTATCAACATTCCCTTTAAAAAAACCTTTTCCAATTAAGAAATTTGATAATCTTTTATACCAATCTCTAGGATCTTGTTTCAAACCATACAAAGCTTTTGAAAGTTTGAAAACATGGTTTGGAAATTTTGAATCTTCAAAACTGGAGTTGTTCAACATACAGTTCTTTATTAATAAAGCCATTTAGAAAAGCACTTTTAACTTCCATTTGATAAAGCTTAAAATTATTAAAACATGCAAATAGCAAGTAATAATCTAATGGCTTCCATTATAGCTACGGGAGCATATGTCTCATCAAAATCAATTCTATCTTCTTGAGTGTAACCTTGAGCAACTAGTCTAGCTTTATTTCTTGCTATGTTACCACTCTCATCTAGTTTGTTTCTATAAACCCATTTTGTACCTATAGTAGACTTATTACTAGGAATTTCAACTAATGTACATACTTTACTCAAATTGATTTAACTCTTATTTTATATCCAAAATCCAATGTTCATCATTAATGCTTCTTTATCATTCATAGGCTCTATACATGAGATAAATGCAACATAATTACACACATTCTTAAGATAAGATCTAGTGGTTACCCCTTTGGATGAATCACCCAAAATTTCTCCACCTTTGATATAGTTGTACTCCCTTGTATGAGCTCCCTTTCCTCTAGAGTTAGATTCTTGAGGGCATCTTGAGTTTCCTCATTCTTTGATTCTTTCAATGATGATTCACCAACTTCATATGAATTTAAGGTACCTACATCATCATCTATAGAAGAATCATTCCTCGAAAGGGGATTATCATAAAAAACAACATGTATGAACTCTTCTACCACCAGAGTTATTTTATTAAAGACCCGATAAGCGTTAGAGTTTGAAGAATAACCAAGAAAAATATCTTCATCACTTTTTGCATAAAATTTGCCAAGATTATATTTTTCATTGTTTAAAAAAACATTTGCATCCAGAAGGAAAATAGCTAATGCTAGGCTTTTTATTTTTGAAAAGTTTATATGGAGTTTTCTTTAAAATAGGTCGAATCATTACTCTATTAATCACATAACAAGCGGTATTTGTGGCTTCCGCCCAAAAATACTTTAGCAAATTATTTTTACAAAGCATGGTCCTAACCATTTCTTCTAAAGTTATATTTTTCCTCACATCAAATTCATTTTGTTGAGGGGTTCTAGGGGCTGAAAAGTTATGGTTAATTCCATTAGAATTAAAAGATTCACCAAAACCAAGATTTTTAAATTCGGTTTCATGGTCACTCCTAACACTTGAAATTGAGTAACCTTTTTCATTTTGGTTAATTTTAGAGAAAGTGATAAAATTTTCTAAAGCTTCATCTTTTGTACTTAAGAAAAGAACCCAATTATCTAAATATCATCAACAAGTAAAAAAACAATTGTTTCCCTAAGCTAGTAGTTCTAATAGAGTTAAAAGATCTATATGGATCAATTGTAATACTCTACTAGATGATACATCAATTGTAACACTACAAGAAAATACTTTTAATGACACACAACGACACACGCTAATTTATGACTTGCAAAAAATGTGTGTCATAAAAAAATGTCATGTTTCTTAAAATCTGAACGGTTTATGACATACAATAATGTGTGTCATATTTAATAGTCATAATCCAAAAAAATTGCAAAAACACAGAGTACAGTTTTAATTGTGTGTCATCTGTAAAAGTCGTATTTTAATTTCCCCCCCATTATTTTCATCACGTACGCATGGTTTCTCCCCCCCCCCAAATTTCAAAGCCTACCTTTCCTCTGTCTTCACACACAATCCCCTCACCACGCCATTGTTATATCCCTCCCCCAAATCTTTTATTTTTCTTGGAGAGTTAATAATAATGGTGGTTGGTCGAGAAGTGCAATATCACTCGATGGTGTGAGGGACAAGATGATGTTGTTAAAGAAGCTCAACACTGATATCTTCCCCGTTCGTTACAACGAAAAGTACTACGCCGATGCTCTGGCTTCCAGTGAATTCATAAAGCTTGGTTTGCCTCCTTTCCTCCCCCAATCTTTTCTAGGTTTTCGTTATTTTCTTTAGAAAGCATGTTATTCTCCCGTTGTTGTGTTCGATTCTTTTGTTTTTTTTTTCTCTCGCAATTGTTCAATTTGAAATAGAAAAAAATGTTCAATTTGCATCGTTATGGTTTTCGTCCTCAATGGCGGCGGTAAAATCAGCAGCTGTTGTGGTGAGGAGCGTGTGTTTGGGGTATTTACAATGTGACCAAGTTAAACACAGAATTACAGGCATGTTTTTCCAATTTATCTCTTTGTTAGGCTTTAATCAGTTTTTTCAATTAGAAGTATTTGAATATTGTGTTCTTTCTTTGATTTTAATTTCTTGTTTTTGTTAAAAATCGGGAAAATGTTGAAATTTGGTGATGCGTATCATGAAATGTTGGATGACTTATGCTTGGAATTTGGGTTTGGCACTTTGCAAATTGGGTTTATTTCTTGTTGTGTTTAGTTGCGCTACATTGTATGGCTACTCTATGTTAGGTCTGTATGGAGTTTAGAAGTGAGCTTTTGCTATTGTGTTCTTTTAGATGTTTTCATGTTACTAAAATAGAGCAGTTTTTGTGCAATGGATTATACTTACTGGGTTTTGTTTAATGCGCTTATTTCATACAGTTTGATGTGCTTTGAGAGGGACTTGTTGCAAAAAAGTGTCTGCTTGAGAACATCTATTTTGGGCCTTGCACTTCCATGTTAAGGTCTAGTGTCAGCGCCTTGCATCCTTGACAACACTTTTCTTAACTAGCATTTTTCTTCCTTATCAGTTATCAATGTAGTCTAATGTCTATTGAAAGATGACACAACATCTATTTATTGGTACAAACAAATAAAGTTCCAAATTCTTTGCATTTTATTGAACTTAGAAACTTTCTTGGTCAAGAGTGTTGAATACTGGAAGAATGTAAAGATAGAGGGGCAAGGAGATGGCTAAAATAGAAAATCACTGTGCTTTTACACTCATGTGCTTTTTCAGGAGTGATTTAAAAGTGGAATGCAGGAAAATGTCTATTTCTTAGATTTTCTCTTGTTTCCCGATTATGCTGGATTAAAATGTGTCAAGCTAAGGTCACAAATGCATTCCCTATATATTTCCTGGTTTCTTAGTTCTGAGTTGAAAGTGATTATGAAATATATGATTCAAATGTTAAGTAGTAGCGAATCTTACAAGTTACTACTAGTGTCAGGCAATGTTTTGAAATATTGATGCCAACTAGCTAAAAAATGCAGTGGATTATTGTTGTACTCAGTAATATTGGATTTGATGGTGCTCTATATATGCTAAAAGAGTTGATGTTTTCATTATTGATTCGCTAGCAGCATGTTCAGATTATTTTCATGTGCTTTATTATTGAGGGGAGGGTTGTTTAGAGCATAAAATTGAAAACAAGCTAAAAATGCAGTGGATTATTGTTGTATCAGTAATATTGGATTGATGGTGCTCTATATATGCTAAAAGAGTTGATGTTTTCATTATGATTCGCTAGCAGCAATGTTCAGATTATTTTCATGTGCTTATTATTGAGGGGGTGTTTTAGAGCAAAATTGAAAACAAGGTTAAAGCTAGAACTTGGGTTGATTTCAATGAAGTGTTTAGTGCATAATATTGAAACAAGGATAGATCCATGTCTTAATTTGTTAATTCATTCGCAAGGTCTTTAGAACTTGGGCAATTTGAATGAAGGTATACACTTCGGATCCTGTTTTGAAAACAATTCAAGTCGTTAAGAATTTACTTTCTGCTGCAATCAGTCTTTATAAGGCCGTGATTTTCGTTTTTTAACTCACAGTAAGTATTCAGCTGTCAAGATCTGACTGCAGATGATTCAGGACAAATTTGATTGAATTCAGAATGATTTAGGGCCTACGCTGTTGCTTGGTTGCTGAAATCAATCAGAGATTGGTTTGGTGACTTCATGGCTTAATTATTGCTAATTCTAAGTGAATGTAGGAGTTTATTACATCTCATGAAAAGCTGAAGTTGGGTTACTATTATTGGAACATTATAAGTTTTGCAGTAGGAGGTAAATGAGGATTGTTGGAATGAGAATCCCACCAAGCGACCAACATTCGAACGGATTATACCAAGCTGGAATCTATTCACAACAGTTTCAGTCATAAAAAGCGTTGGAAGGTATTTTCTCTCTTTCGTCAAAGTCCCACTCTACCGTTCTCTCGCACTCATATTACTATCAAAGCTTCTCCTATAGGAAGCTTTTTATCACCTGCTGTATAAATAGGACACCAAATGAACAGTCGGAAGTTATGATGAAAGAGTATTCTCGCGTTCCAATGTCTTGAAAAAATACCAAATTTACTTCTCTTAGATGGCTAGCAAATCTAGGTGATTAGTCCACTCTATGCCGTTATTAAACATGATCATCTTCTTTGGTTTTGTTTGACGAGTACCAGTGTTAGTCTTTTTATTATATGTTGGGTAGAAGAGATGATTGATCATCTTGTTAATTTGACCTACCAAATCTTTTTGGTCCATTTTTTTTCATTCTTTTACAGTTAGCCTGAAATACTTTCTCTATGGTTGCTTGCAATATGTGCATATTAGACCACCAAAGTGCTTTCAAAATCAAGAGGCAATGCTGAGGAAGGATCATTCGAGCCCAAGCAACCGTAACAGTTCATTTCGGTCTTCTAGCAGCATATGAATGGCTGATGGCTTATGAAAGGCAAAAGAGTAGTGGAGCCATGAAAATTTGTAATGAGGTGAGAAAAATATAGTCAAATTTATGTTTTTGTAAGATTTTGTGTGAAAATGTTATAATTATGGACATTACAGTTCTAAAATGTAGAAATTAATTTGAGAAGTAGAAGGAATTTAATTTGCAGGATAATATTATTATTTCACATAACTCTATTTTTTAGGACAAGCATTAAAAAGAAATTCAACTTACTTTTGGTAAGATAAACTTGTAAAGATGAGAATTATATTGTACATGGCACTAAGTCTATTATCTCACCGTTAAATCTATTATTCATATCAACAATTAAACAACTATCGTTACTCTATGTCTGACATTAGAACTAAAGAATGTATACAAATAACCTGTTATTTTTTGGAGAGTATTTATCCTATAACTTTCTTTTGCCTTGGTAATTGCATATTTGTTTTTTCTCCTTAATCCTTAGGTCATGCTTAAAGAAATAGACTCAATTGAAGTTTTGAGTGACTAGCCTCATCTATTCTACGATCTTAGCAATGTGCAGAGCATTTGAGATGTCTTTTGTCACAAGCCAGCATTTGACATCAATTACTAGTATAGTGCATTTATGGTTAGAAATAAATGTTATTGTTTTCAATTTGATGGCTTGAAACAATTGTGGATGGTACACATGCACACTCATATATCATATTACCCGAGTTGGCCTGATGAGAGATTAAATTGGAAAGTGACATGTATAATTCAAAAGTTAGCATGTTATGTTAACAATCACACGTTTGCTTGCTAACTCAGCATATTAAAGTGACATCTGTATATAATTCAATTGCTTGCTAACTCTTTGATAGTTATATACTTCACTTTAAATCAGTATAAATTATATACTTATTTCATATTTTTTACTTAGGTTGGCGATGGGAAGGAAGAATACACGATGATGATATGATACTCGCAAAGAATGGGTACTTATGTGGCAAACTTTGTTATGTCGTGATTTTGTATCGACATAGATTATAATATTTTTGATAACTTAATGTTAATATATATGCAAATGGATTGCTTATATATAAATGATATATATATATTTAGTATTATGAGGCATTAAATGTGATTTAGTTTGATTATTTGTCAATCTACAATATATATATTTTACGACATACAATCACGACACACGAATGTGTGTCATCTTTTTTAATGATGTGTGCTTCAATGACACGTAATGTAAGTCATAAATGCGTGTCATAAATTTATGACACAAAAATATGTGTCATCTTCATTTATGACGGGGGCTTCAATGACGCTCAATACGCGTCATAATGCGTGTCATAAATGCGCGCCATAGATTTATGACACAATTGTGTGTCATTTGAGATTTATATCGGTGGCTTCAATGACATATATTGTCATCTGCACCCATAGATGACGCGCAATGTGTCATTAAAAGGATTTTTCTAGTAGTGTAAGTGAGTTATCGTCTCCTCAGGGATTGGTTGAATATTTTTAAGCTTCACCACAACCAGAACTAGTTGTCACAAGCTAATTCCTACAATTTTGTCAAAGTAGAAAGCTATTTGTAATAAAGCAAAACAAGGAAATATTGTAAAATATGGTTGTAAAAAAGTTTGGTCGAGACAAAATAAATATGCAAAACTATCGAATTAAAATAAAGCAAAGATAAACGTTGATTCAAATATATTCAAAACAACCTCACATATTCAGACTTATCACAGAGCACTCATGCTAATCTTTTGTTATGCTAAGAAATTATTCTAAGTCCAGAATGAATTGTTATGACATGCTTAAGATGCCCGACAATATTACTAAATATTCTTAGACGGATGTTATAGCAATACTACTCAACATTAACTACATCACCATCCTGGATCCATTCCATTGTTCACGTAGATCTATCTTAATTCTCTCGAATCTAAGAATTAATATCTAGACAAATGGAAATCTCTCGACGCTCTTACAATGCCAAGACGTGTTTCACCTAGACCCAAGGCAATCTCTCGAAGCTCTTACAATGTCAAGGCAAAATATTCAAACAATGAACAAAATAGTCCTGAGCAAATTCATAATTCATCATTCATAAAGTAGAAAATAATTGTTTAGGCAAAACAAAGATTAACACCAAGTAAGACAGTTCATTTTGTTATCAAAAAGTCAACCAAGTATCATCGTTTTAATACAACCCAATTATGTAAAAAAATTAAGAACAACGAAAGAACGACTCCCAAAACTGGGGGCTCTGTCATGACAATTCTGATCAATACCGCGCTGCCCTGGCGATCAGCCTCTCTCGAGGCCTGATCGCCGCTCTGCTAAAGTTTGGTTATGGAGACACCAAGGAAAGTTGGTTGTAAACGGTGGGGAAGCACTACAGTTGCTCGTCACACTTTAAGTAAAGCTCTCATAACTTCTTCCCTTCTTGTTTCATTGGCGGCTATGGCTGGGTATTTATAAAGGTAAATCTCCTAGGGTTTTGCATAAGTGGAGATTCCCTAGATACCCGTTATTATCTTGTCCAGGCTAAAAAAGGAAAGGGGTTGGCTGTTGTCAGAATCTTGAGGGCTTGCTTGCATGAGGGAAGTCGTACAACTGACGTGTGACATAGGCGATTTCGTCATATCCGCTTAAGACTTTCAAGATAAACCTTGTCTTCGCAAGTTAAATATGCTTCTCACTTTTTTAACTTGCATATTCCATTGGCCCTTACAAATTACGTTGTTGCAACTAAAATGTTCATCCTAAGTAAATTTATTGCACATACACAATCCACACAAACCCTTTCTCCTCAACAGGATCAGTCAAACCAAATAAATTTTTCCGAAGCAAAACTTATCCACCAAAAATAAATATAACCTAAATGTAACTAAATGAAACTAATATTGCAACACCCCAACCCGTACCCACCGGATACGAGTCTGAGGTGTCACATTGACCAGTCAAAGCATATATTTTTATAAAAACCATAGAAAATTTAAAACTTCTATTCTATAAAGTAATTCTTTTACATAAACATGTTTAAAACCTTAACAGACTCCATCAGAGCGTACATATATAATGACTTAGTTACATTCCAACATACTAAATTGTATGACAAGACATACTTTACAAAATATTTATGATCTGAACTTTGCGCAGAGATATGCTGCTTTACGGATCCGAAGCTTGATCTTCTGACTTATCCACACATATGTGTAAGACACTTACACACTAAGTCATAGACTTAATGAGACATGTAAATACATAAAGTAAACTAACAAATGCATGAACATCTTATGGAATACACATTATACTTATATACCTACTGAACTCATCACTAACATGTTTATCCTTACTTATTTCCTTGTCATTAATTTAATTCCATCATATGAGCATATATTGAACATAAACGTATAATATAATTTCAAAACACAACAATACATGAATAATTACTATGATCATATCATACATAACCATATAACATCTCATATCACCATTACACATATGCACTTGTTACCATTATTATCATATGATCTTAACTTATCACTTATACATATCACATACAACATATACCATTTCACGAGAAACACACATATCATTATATCAAATTATGTTTTCTTTTCAAGCCCATGCACACTATTGAGAACTTAAGGTATGTGAGTACATAGAGGTTGTGCACAATGCTGTCACCACAGCTCGTATAAATCGTACAAGGGGCGCGTAGAATTTTTCCTGTAGGATCACTATGTCCCGAAGGACCACTGTGTCCCGAAGGACTACAATGTCCCGAAGGACCACTATGTCCCGAATGACCACTATGTCCCGAAGGACCACTATGTCTCGAAGGACCATTCCTTAAGAACCATATACATAATACAATGGACCAAATAAGTGTACCAAAGTACCACATATACGTTCCACATAATTACATATATATCCCGAAGGACCACGTAGAACCCTCGACTCTTGGCATGCCAACTATACCTATAGCTCTCATAACACATGACATGGACATTACTTTTTATATCTTTTCACATATTCACGTAGGCACATAATTCATTTTCACGTAGCATATTTCCATGTAATTCACATTCACTTATCACATAGCTTTTCACTTTTACTTGTATTCCTTTTCACATAGTTCATAGTCATGATTCTTATCTCATAACACATGTTCGCATATACATGTTCTCATACAATCCCTTCATTCAATTATAACATCTAATATATCTTATTATGCTAACATGGATTCATATCATTCATTTCACATACATAACATATCATATAACATTCTAATAGAAACACATATGAGTCATATTACTTTCACATATATTTTATCATATATCTCATGATCACATGACCTATTATCATAAATACATGCATTTACATATTCACACATAAAGATGCATTCAACAATTAGACATATGCATTTACTCATATACCATACATCTAACACTATATCACTACATGTTTATGCTTTAGTACTTATATCATATAATATTGAAATTAGACTCATCGCAAGTCTTAATTCCTTAACATAACGTACACTTACTATCATGTACTCACCTGGTCTCAATGAACACTCTTAAGCTCTTGCTTTCTTTGCGTATCTTACTCTGTCGACCTATCCGAACTTTGCTTTCGATCGATGTCTACATAATCATATATTTATACTATAAGTATCTCATTGATATATTATAATCTATAATTTCTTAGACTAAAAGAAAGATTTATTCCATTTCCCATTGATGTGCATCAGTACATTCTATAGTGTATCGATACACTATCCATGCATCGATATACAAATCACTTTCGATGTTCTAATCTTAAGGGGGTGCATCGATACACTCCTTATGCATCGATGTACTAATTGCATTCGATGTTCATTTATTTGAGAGTGCATCGATACACATTGAAGATACATCGATGCACACAACCCAGAATTTACATTTTGAGCCCAAAAATTCTTACTTTGTCCTCAAATTCTACTTATTAACCCCTTCTTATACCATAAAACTTATCTATACATATGTAAACCTTCTTATAACATTATAACACTTCATTATCCCTCATAATTCACCATAATTCTTGAATCAAAGAATTTCATCAAATTTTCCATGTGTTCTTAGTTCAATTCTATCACCTCTAACTTCTTAATTAACCATTTGACAAGTCAAATCCATCCTTAGAACTTCAAAAACCTTTCTATAACAAAAGTCCATTTCTGAACTCTTAATAGAAATTCCTTTCTATTTCTCTCTTCTTGGTGTTTTAAGCTTACATAAGCTTTACTTAAGTTTATATAACACCCAAATAATCAAAACCTACTTAATATTCAAGTAAACAACTATAAAAATCCAACTTACCTTTTATAGCTAAACTCCACGTGAAGAAGAGAAAGCAAGAAGAAGAAAGAAAGCTTCCAGATATCTCTCTTCCCACGTGTTATTTCCCTAAATAAGGGAGATAAAAATATCCTCCAAGCCAAATTACCATAATAACCTTATAATCCTTTCATATTTACCCTTTATCCAATATTTAAATATTCTTATAAAAATCCTTAATCTTTTTAATTTCCTAAATTGATCCCCAAATTTCAAAAATTCTCATTTTAGTCACTGACCCAGATTTCAGGATGTTACAAATCTCCCATCCTTTAAAGAAAATTCGTCCTCAAAATTTTCACTTTACCTTGAGATGAAGCAATCCTTTATAATACTCAACAATTCCGATCTTACCCTTACTATTAACCTATACTCATATACAGTTCTCCTTCGATACTCAATATATATATATATATTTCTTACCCATTCCATAAACAACCTTCATACAACTTATTTACTTGGAAACCATATATTATTAATTCTTAACAATTCATTATTTCTTGATTCTACTCGAATCTTACAATTATCTTTCTAATTACCACTTAATGAATACTATGATGATGATTCCCAAATCTATTAAAACCAAATTATTTTACGACGATATTGAAATTTACCTGCCAAAATCTCTGGGTCATTGAAATCTTCATCAGTCCTTAAATTATAAACTTGGGCAGGTGGTTGCATATCATGTTGAGTGAATGACTCCGATCGATTTCTTCTACGACCTCTACCTCTATTTCGTTGAGATACCGCATTAGATCTTTCTCTTTGTATTGTCTCCTCGGTCCTAAATGGACAATCTCGAATAAAATGTTCAACATCCCCACATCTAAAGCAAGCTCCAGAGATTACTCTACATACCCCTGTATGATTCCTTCACAATATAAACATTGCATGAATTGACTGAGATTTGATCTTCTATCAGTAAAAACATCTGATTCAACATCTCCAGAGTTGAAGAATCCCCTTCTCTATTTTTCTTTGATAGCGAGGACCTCGATAAAGCACCCATTCTTTTGGACTTCTGAACTTTCTGTTCTTTAAATCTTTCATTCTGAGCTCTCTCTAGAGGTTTAGCTCGATTAACCACTTCTTGAAACGATGACAAATTCAAGGCTATCAACAACTCTCTTACTAGGCCGCAAACCCTCCACAAACCATTCACATACATCTTTCTCAGTCGGAATAAACTCAGCAGCAAAACGACTTAACTTATTAAAATCACATTCGTATTCATACACTGTATAATTCCCTTGTTTTAAATTCAAAAATTCTTGTTTCATCTTCCTGATATATTGATCACCAATACTTACGCTTGAATTCTTCCAAGAATAATAACCACGTCACTTGATCACTTCTTAATCTCATGGTGACATTGGTCCACCATATTCTAGCTTGTCCCCTTAACAAAGAAACTATTCCGTCTAATTTTTCCACATCAGAACAGTGAGCCCATCCAACATAATCTTGACATCGTTCAACCAAAGATCTGCAACAATCGGATCTTCCTCAGCTTCACCCTTAAACTCAGGTTCTCCTAAACCTTTCAATTCCTTAGCTATATTCATTCGAGGAGCTGAGGGCGCAGAGGGTTGAAAACACGACAAAACAACATTTAACGTCCCGAAAAATAACCCTCGATTTCTCACTGGTACTTCTAGAGGTGTTCACTCTTCACCATGCCTGGCCAAGGAAGGTGAATTGCTACTACCCTCATGTCTATTACTTCTCCTTTCACCTCAAGGACTCTCACGATAAAACATCTAATACATAACAAATAACTGTTGAAAACATTTTTGTGTTTCGATATAACAAATTAGTTTAAATGAATTTTAAGATTTTACAAATGATTTTCTAAGTATATTCGATTCAATTAATTGAATATCAAATTATTACTCCAAGTCTTTTAAGATCAATTTCAAACCTTACTAAATATGTAAAATTGTGTTTTATACTTAATATATTTTTGAAACAATTTTCACAAAGTATTTTGAACAAAAATCAAGCCTAAAATCAATTTTTCAGAGTGATTCACCGATGCACCAATCTATGCATCGATGCACCATGAATTAAATTGAACATCGAATGCATTTCATGCATCGATGCACTTACCATGCACCGATGCACTGAGGATTTTATGAAAACATCGAATGCATTTGATGCATCGATGAACCAGCCATGCATCGATGCACTCTGGCTATTTTGAAACATCGAATGCACTTGATGCATTGATGCACTCTTAGTGCACCGATGCACGCACTGATGCACTAAGGGTCCAACGGTCAAAATATTTGAATTTTACACTGATGCACCGATACACCATGGGTATGCATCGATGCACTGACGCTCCTAACTGCTTTAATTAATTGTTTTCACACTTAAACAGCTCTATTGACTCCACTAATCATCCCTAACATTCAGAAGTGATTCAAGATGTATTTAAACAAGCTTAGAAGCCATTGATCAATAACAAGAAACAACAAGCAACTAGAATCAAGAGAGAATCAAATAGAAAGCATCAAACCTCAAGTTTGAGCATTTCAAGCCTATTTTTCATTCAATATTCATTTTGATTTCAAGAACACTTATTGTGCTCAATTTTATTTATTCTTGAGTGTTCTTTCCTTGTTTTAGAATTGTGCAAACATATTTTCCTTTTGATATTTTTCTTGTAAGTTTGTAAATTTGCAATCTTCTCTTTGAGAAAATAGTGTTATCAAGAATTGGGGTATATTCTTGAGGGAGTTGTAAGGTTATCTCTTTGGCCTCAAACGAAAGGACAAATTAGTGAATTTGTTGGAAAATCCTTAGTGTGGATAGCTAAGGTAGTGGATGTAGACTTTGGTTGATAAATTCGAACCACTCTAAATTGTTGTGCAATTACTTTCAATTTTCTGCAAAAGCTTCCACCAAAATTTTTATTATCAATTCACCCCCCTTTTAGCCGATTCCATCGATCAATTAACTCAACAATTGGTATCAGAGCTCACTCATTTGAATGTTTAATCGCCTCTTGAGTCAATTCGGGAAAAGTTACATCGATTATCAAGTCATCAATGGCATCCACTTCAAATTACGACTCCGGTCTCGATTCGATGCCCGTCAACAAGCCTCCTTTCTTCAATGGGGCTAACTATGCCTATTGGAAAAATATGATGATGTACTTCATTCAAGCAAGTGACAGAGGATCATGGAATGCCATAAAAGAAGGATACATCAAGCCTCTCACTCATCCAAGATTGTGGAGTGAAGGAGAGACAAGAATGTTCCAGCTCAACTCCAAAGCCATCCGTATCATATTTTGTGCTCTTGGACCAGATGGATACGGAAGAGTTTCATGTTGTACAACCACCAAAGAAATATGGGACAAACTTCAAGTCACTCATGAAGGTACCGTTGAGGTAAAGAAATCTAAAATTAGTATTCTAATGCATAGCTATGAAAATTTCATGATGAAACCAAATGAATATATCAAAGCTATGACGGATAGATTTTCAACGATTGTCAATGGTCTCAAATCATATGGAGAGATCATTTCAAATGAAAAGCTTGTGAGGAAGTTAGTCTACTCCCTTCCAAAATTATGGCAATCAAAGAAGATGACAATCATCGAGTCTAAGGACCTAACGTCCTTAACTCTTGAAGAACTAATTGGTTCCCTTCTCACTCATGAAATGATGCTTGAAGATGAAGTAGACCTCGATAAGATTGACGAGACACCAAAGGAGAAGGAGAAGAAGAAAAAAATTGGAGTTGATCTCAAATCCACAAAAGATGATAGTGATTCGAATGATGATGATGATGAGGAAATGGCATTATTTGCCAAACGATTTAGAAAATTGATGATGCCCAACCGAGGAAGAAAATTCAAACGTCATGAAGGCTTTAAAACTGAATCGAATGAGAAAGACTCGATCATTTGCTATGAATGTAAAAAGCCTAGGCATGTCAAATATGATTGCCCATAATTGAAGAAAAATGGTCAATCCAAAAAGAAGCACAAGGCTCATGTAGCTACATGGAGCGATGAAGAAGGTTCCGATGAAGATGAACAAGAAGTTGCAAACTTGTGCTTGATGGCTATCAGGGAAGATTCTAAGGTAACCTCTAACTCATTCGATTTGGATGAATTATCTTATGATGAGTTATTAGAGGATTATAATGGGTTGGCTTTGGATTATAAGACTCTATTTTCAAAATACAAAAATAATATTTCAAAATTGAAAAACGAAAATAGTCTTATATCCAAGACCAACAATGAGCTTGAAAGTAAGATCAAAGAATTGCAAATCAAAATTAATGATTTTGAAAAGAAAAATACTGATTTGCATAACTTACTTTAAAAAGTTCATGATGATCATCAAAAGAAGATTGATGATCTTAAAACTTCTTTTAATAAGGCTGGAACAAAAAGTTTTGAAAAAGGTGAGAATTCAAAATCCAACTTTGTTAAGAAAAGTTTTAGAAGCTACAATCATAGAAGTCATCAACGAACCGTGAATGGTAAAATTGTTAGGAGTATATGGGTTCCTAAAGAATTCATTACTACTAAATATAAGGATGTCCTTCATAAATGGATACCAAATGGGACAAGGATTTTAGAAACTAATGAATATGGACCCAAAAGAATTTGGGTACCAAAAATTAGAAATTAATCTATGTTTATAGGAAAAGGAGCATTGCTACAAGGCACGGGAAACAAATCCAAATTCATGGTACCTTGATAGTGGATGCTCGAGACACATGACCGGAGACAAAAGTTGGTTCATGGAGCTTAACACCAAAAATGGAGGAGAATTAACTTTTGGTGATAATTCAAAAGTTCACATTGAAGGTATTGGTACTATAGGTAATAACTCTTCCATACAAATTAAAAATGTGTTATATGTGAATGGATTAAAGCATAATCTATTGAGTATTAGTCAATTATGCTATAAGGGATTCAATGTCATGTTTAAAATTAATGGTTGTAAAGTCATTGACATTGCATCTAATCGGATTATGCTTGTTAATCATAGAATAAAAAACATATACATGGTGCATTTAGATTCTATTAATGTAACTAATTTATGCCTAGTTGCTAAGGATGAGCATGATAGCTGGTTATGGTATAGGAGACTAGGACATGCTAGTATGAGTGTTTTGCAACGGCTAATTCAAGGAGACTTAGTAAGAGGGTTGCCTAAGCTTAAATTTGATAATGATAAAATCTGTGATGCTTTTGCTAAAGGAAAACAAAAGTGAATTTCTTTTAAATCCATTAATGATGTATCAACTAGTAGAGTATTACAATTGATCCATATAGATCTTTTTGGGCCAACTAGGACTACTAGCTTGGGTGGAAAACAATATGCATTTGTCTTGGTAGATGACTATTCTAGATATACTTGGGTTCTATTCTTAAGTACTAAAGATGAAGCATTAGAAAATTTCATCACATTTTCAAAAGTAATCCAAAACGGAAAAGGTTACTCTATCACTAGTGTTAGAAGTGATCATGGCACTGAATTTGAAAATCTTGGATTTAATGAGTTTTGTAATTCTAATGGTATTAGCCATAATTTTTCAGCACCTAGAACCCCTCAACAAAATGGAGTTATTGAAAGAAAATTTGAACTTTAGAAGGAATGGCTAGAACCATGCTTTGTGAAAATAATTTGCCAAAATATTTTTGGGCTGAAGCCACAAATACCACTTGTTATGTTGTAAATCGAGTAATGATTAGGCCAATTTTAAAGAAAACTCCATATGAAATTTTCAAAAATAAAAAGCCTAACATTAGCTATTTTCATCCTTTTGGATGTAAATGTTTTGTTTTAAACAACGGTAAAGAAAACCTTGGCAAATTTGATGCTAAAAGTGATGAAGGAATTTTTCTGGGTTATTCCTTAAATTCTAAAGCTTATCGAGTATTTAATAAAAGAACTTTAGTTGTATAAGAGTCTATACATGTTGTTTTCGATGATAATCTCCTTCCAAGGAAGGATTCTTGTGTTAATGATGATGTAGGTATTGTACAAGCAAATGACGTTAGACATGACGTTGAAGAATCATCATCAAAGGAAGAAACAAAAGATGAGGAAACTCATGATCCTCTCAAGAATTCAACCATTGAAGAAAGGGAAGTATCTTATCCAATAGAGTACAACTATGTCAAGGATGGTGAGATTATAGGTGATCCATCAAAAGGGGTAACAACTCGATCTTCTCTTAGAAATATTTGTAATTATGTTGCATTTATCTCATGGATAGAGCCTAAGAATATTAAAGAAGCATTAAATGATGAACATTGGATTATGGCTATGCAAGAAGAGTTAAATCAATTTGAGAGAAGTAAAGTATGGACATTAGTTGAAAGGCCTAATAATAAATCTACTGTAGGTACTAGATGGGTATTTAGGAATAAGCTTTATGAGAGTGGTAATATAGTGAGAAACATGGCTAGACTTGTTGCTCAAGGGTATACTCAAGAACATGGCATAGACTATGATGAAACATACACTCCCGTAGCTAAGATAGAAGCAATTAGAATGTTATTAGCATTTGCATGTTTTCATGAATTTAAATTATATCAAATGGATGTTAAAAGTGCATTTTTAAATGGTTTTATAAAAGAAGAAGTGTATGTGGAACAACCTCCAGGTTTTGAAGATTCAAAATTTTCGGATCATGGTCTTAAATTGACAAAAGTACTTTATGGTTTAAAACAAGCTCCTAGAGCTTGGTATGAAAGAATGTCAAACTTTTTAATTGAAAAAGGTTTTTCAAAAGGGAAGGTTGACACTACATTGTTTTTAAAACATAAAGGTAAAGATTTATTAGTAGTTCAAATTTATGTTGATGATTTAATATTTGGTTATACTAATGATGTTCTTTGCCAAGAATTTTCTAAGCTAATGCAAAGCGAATTCGAAATGAGCATGATGGGGGAGCTCTCATTTTTCTTGGGACTCCAAATCAAGCAAAGAAAATATGACATCTTCATCAATCAAGCTAAGTACGTCAAAGATATGCTCAAGAAATTTGGACTGGAAAATGGCAAGCCACATGACACTCCAATAGGCTCTTCAACAAAGCTTGACTTAGATGAAGAAGGTAAATGTGTAGATGTTAAATTATATAGGTCAATGATTGGATCTTTACTGTATCTAACTGCAAGTAGACCGGATATTATGTTTAGTGTTTGCTTATGTGCTAGATTTCAATCATGCCCTAAGGAATCACATTTACTAGCTGTTAAGAGAATCTTTAGATACCTTAAGGACACTCCTAGTTTAGGACTTTGGTATCCTAGAGACTATAGCTTTAGCTTGCATGCCTTCTCTGATTTGGATTATGGAGGATACAAATTAGATAGGAAAAGCACCTCCGGTACTTGCCAATTCCTTGGAAATATGTTGATTTCTTGGTTTTCAAAGAAACAAAATTGTGTAGCATTATCTACCACTGAAGCGGAATACATTTCAGCTGGTAGTTGTTGTGCACAAGTTTTATGGATGAAACAACACCTTTTTGACTATGGAATTAAAGTAGGTACCATTCCTATCAAGTGTGAAAATACTAGTTCTATTTGTCTCACTAAAAATCCCATCCAACACTCTACAACTAAGCATATTGAAATTAGACATCACTTCATTAGAGACCATGTCGCTAAGAAAGATGTAGTTCTAGAATTTGTTGATACTTTGCATCAATTAGCGGATATCTTTACAAAACCTTTAGACAAGGAACGTTTTTGGACACTTAGGAGAGAATTAGGTTTAACTGACCTATCTTCACTTAGTGTTTAAAATAATTTTAGCACTTTTAAGAATAAATGAAAAATGCTTATAATGGTAATCTTTGATTGCATTCATTGCTATTAGTTAGGGGGAGTTTATGTTGCTAAGTGAAAATTAATTTTATGTTCAAATGAAATTTAAGGATTAATTTGATTGATTGAACATGATTAATTTTCATTATATGAGTTGCCAATACCACTAGAGCTAATTAATTTAGCATTTTAAGTGTTTAAAACGGATTTTTGACATTTTTGTGCTTTATGCATCGATACACTTAACAGTGCATCGATGCATCCCTTTGAATGTGCATCGATTCATCATGTTGATGCACCGATGCACGCCTTGAATATGCATCGATGTACGGGGTCATGCATCGATGCATCCGTTAGATTTTTAGATAAAAACCCTGATTTTCTTCATCTTCTCAAACTCGTAACTCTAAAACACTCACGCCGTTCATCTCTCTCTCTCTCTAAAATCTCCTTTTGCTTAAAATCAACGAAATATTATTAGAATCTTTGAGTTTTTCAACTCCTAATCCTGCATTTGTCATCAAATCATGCAAAACAACATCACATTCCTCTCAAATCCGAAATTCTCAAGGTAATATTTCAAAAACCCTATTTTATTGATTTTTGATCTTCGGTCTAGTTGTAATTAGTTTTAGGATGAACATTATATCGGGCATTGATAGTTTGATGATTACAAACTAGTTTTTACAACTAATTTCATCAAAAACTCACAAATGTTCAATGAATTTGTGAATTTTCAAAATAAAAAAATCGAAAATCTAAATTTAATTTATAGATTTGATGTTTTTTATTTAATTATGTTGTTTTCATGAAAAACTATACATATTATTTACAAATATTATTTTCAAATAGTTTTTCAAAACATTGCCCATTAGGATTCGGTTTAGAGAACCTTGAATTATTAAGGACTCAATTGAGTTTTGGGATTGATTATTGTGCATACATGTGTTTCAATTTGCATGCTATATTTCTTTTTCTAATTCTTTAACCATGTCTAATCCCAAACGCCCTAGGACTTCGTCGAGTCGTTCTCGTACAAACCAACCTCCTAATCCCGTTCCTCCTTCACCTTCATCTCTATTAGGATCTTGTTTTAACATTCCTGAGCGTCGTAGAGACGAATTGTACTCTAGGTACAGAAATTCTTTCCAAACTTATAGAATCCGTGAAGAGCGTATTCCTTCGCTTCAAGCCATGGTTGACATTGACTTCGAATAACTTCCGATTCTTAAAGCTTGGAAGTTTGATAAATTGTTTCAGCTTAAACCTATCGTCTATCAATAATTGGTCCGCATTTTCTATTCCAATGCGGTGTGTATTCAAAATGAAACTCAATGTGGAACTATAGTCATTAGATCCTATCTTTTAGGCCAATATATTAATATTGACCCCGAGACTATAGCTTTTCGATTTGGGTTAGATGATAGTGGTGTATATAATAAGAGTGAAAATGTGGAATATCCCTATATTCCACACTCCAATGTTAGTACTCTACGATCTCATCATGATCGTTTTCTCCATCTGATGATCTCTTGGTGGTTTAGACCATCCGGAGGTAGGTACTCCACACTTCGTGCTAGGGATTTATGGTGGATGTATTGTATTAAAAATAAAATCAAAATAAATCTACCCCACATTATATTCAATCAACTAGTGGGCATCATAAACATTGTTCCTTCAAAACATGTTGAAACATTGATTTATGGATGTCTTCTTATTAACCTCTTTATCAAACTTGGTCTAGACGTCTCTCTCGACAATCCTATCCCACTCCAAAATCAAATCAATCTCACATCGTTAAAGAAAGCAGATTGGAAACAAGACGAGGTAACCAGTCAATGGGTTTTTAGACCCGGAAAGCTAACTCCGGGAGCTAGTTCCTCACGAGTTGCTCCTTGCTCCTCTCATGCTCCTCCTCCTCCTCCGGCTCTGGCTTCTGACGATGATCCTGAATTTCAACAACTTATGCAAGACATCGATGATCACGTACCTGATGACGAGCCTGCACCGGAACCAGCTCCACAAGAAGATCAAATGCCTCCATATTTTCATTTGTTTTTGGAGACATTTGATTTACGGTATACGTCCATGGATTCACGCTTCACATTTATTGAGTCCCAGCTCTTTACCTTGGGAGCTCGACAACAAGATATGAATGATCGTTTGGATGCACTCATGCTTGAGATGAGAGCTCGTTACCCTCCTCCTCTTCCCGATCCTTCGATTGATGAATAGACTTATCTTGCTTTGATTATTTTTGGGTTTGAACTTAAATTTAAATTGTTAAAACATTTTGGATTGTCTTTCTTTGATTGTTGGATGTTTTTTTTATGGATATTTGAACTTTTGTTTCATTTATATTTTGGTTTGTTTCAATATATGCATCATTTACTTTTTAGTTGAAATATGACCAATTTACCATTTCACATTTTATTATGAATATTGATTATGAAACTAATGACACATTTCTCTTTTGATTGTAATCTTAGCAGCTTAAGCTATATATATATATATATATATATATATATATATATTTAATCAATTGGCTATGTTTTTCAAAACCTTTTTTAAATCGGTTTTTATGTCTTTTTGATTTAACAAAAAAAGGGGAGAAATGTTAAGTGTTAATTAAAAGGGAGAAGTATTATAGTAAGGGGGAGTAATTTTTTCAAAATTGATTTCAAATTTTTAGAAAATCTTAAATTAACACAAATGTTTTGTTATATCAAAAAGGGGGATATTGTTGAAAACATATTTGTGTTTCGATATAACAAATTAGTTTAAATGAATTTTAAGATTTTACAAATGATTTTCTAAGTATATTCGTTTCAATTAATCAAATATCAAATTATTACTCCAAGTCTTTTAAGATCAATTTCAAACCTTACTAAATGTGTAAAATTGTGTTTTATACTTAATATATTTTTGAAACAATTTTCACAAAGTATTTTGAACCAAAATCAAGCCTAAAATCAATTTTTCAGAGTGATGCATCGATGCACCAATCCATGCATCATGAATTAAATTGAACATCGAATGCATTTCATGCATCGATGCACTTACCATGCATCGATGCACTAAGGATTTTATGAAAACATCGAATGCATTTGATGCATCGATGCACCAGCCATGCATCGATGCACTATGGCTATTTTGAAACATCGAATGCACTTAATGCATTCGATGAACTCTTAGTCCACCAATGCACTAAGGGTCCAACGGTCAAAATATTTGAATTTTACACTGATGCACCGATGCACCATGGGTATGCATCGATGCACTGACGCTCCCAACTGCTTTAATTAATTATTTTCACACTTAAACAGCTCTATTGACTCCACTAATCATCCCCAATGTTCAGAAGTGATTCAAGGTGTATTTAAACAAGCTTAGAAGCCATTGATCAATAACAAGAAACAACAAGCAACTAGAATCAAGAGAGAATCAAAGAGAAAGCATCAAACCTCAAGTTTGAGCATTTCAAGCCTATTTTTCATTCAATATTCATTTTGCTTTCAAGAACACTTATTGTGCTCAATTGTATTTATTCTTGAGTGTTGTTTCCTTGTTCTAGAATTGTGCAAACATATTTGCCTTGTGAGGTTTTTCTTGTAAGTTTGCAAATTTGTAATCTTCTCTTTGAGAAAAGAGTGATCTCAAGAATTGGGGTATATTCTTGAGGGAGTTGTAAGGTTATCTCTTTGGCCTCAAAAGAAAGAACAAATTAGTGAATTTGTTGAAAAATCCTTAGTGTGGATAGCTAAGGTAGTGGACGTAGACTTTGGTTGATAAAGTCGAACCACTCTAAATCGCTGTGCAATTACTTTCAATTTTCTGTAAAACCATCCACCAAAATTTTTATTGTCAATTCACCCCCTCTTGGCTGATTCCATCGATTGATTAACTCAACAATAACTTTATTAGAAAACAATATATTCATGACTCTATCAGATCAGAAAATTTCACTTTTTGTTAGCATGTGCACCTTTTTAAAACACTTTTTACTTCAGTTTAAGCCTAGAATCGGCTAAACCTTAGCTCTGATACCATTAAATGTAATACCCCTAACCTGTACCCGACCCAGATACGAGTCCAAGGTGTCACATTGACCAGTCAAAGTATATACTTTTATAAAAACCATAGAAAATTTAAAACTTCTATTCTATAAAGTAATTCTTTTACATAAACATGTTTAAAACCTTAATAGCTCCATCAAAGCGTACATATATAATGACTTAGTTGAATTCCAACATACTAAATTATATGACAAGATATACTTTATAAAATATTTCTGATCTGAACTTTGCGCGGAGATATGATGTATTACGGATCCGAAGCTTGATCTTCTGACTTATCCACACCTACGCGTAAGACACTTACACGCTAAGTCATAGACTTAGTGAGACATGTAAATACATAAAGTAAACTAATAAATGCATGAACATCTTATGTAATACACATTATACTTATATACCTATTGAACTCATCACTAACATGTTTATCCTTACTTATTTCCTTGTCATTAATTCAGTTCCATCATATGAGCATATATTGAACTTAAACGTATAATATAATTTCAAAACACAACAATACATGAATAATTACTATGATCATATCACACATAGCCATATAACATCTCAAATCACCATTGCACATATGCACTTGTTACCATTATTATCATATGATCCTAATTTATCACTTATACATATCACATATTACATATCACATATACCATTTCACGAGAAACACACATATCATTATATCAAATTATGTTTTCTTTTCAAAGCCCATGCACACTATTGAGAACTTAAGGTATGTGAGTACATAGAGGTTGTGCACAATACTATCACCACAGCTCGTATAAATCCCACTAAGGACGCATAGAATTTGTCCTGTAGGACCACTATGTCTCGAAGGACTACTATGTCCCCGAAGGACCACTGTGTCCCGAAGGACCACTATGTCCCGAATGACCACTATTTCCCGAAGGACCACTATGTCCCAAGGTCCACTCCTTAAGAACCATATACATAATACAATGGACCAAATAAGTGTACCGAACGTTCCACGAATTACATATATGTCCAGAAGGACCATGTAGAACCCTCAACTCTTGGCATGCCAACTATACCTATAGCTCTCATAACACGTGACATGGGCATTACTTTTTTTATCTTTTCACTTTTACTTGTATTCCTTTTCACATAGTTCATAGTCATGATTCTTATCTAATAACACATGTTCGCATATACATGTTCTCATACAATCCCTTCATTCAATTATGACATCTAATCTATCTTATTATGCTAACATGTATTCAGATAATTCATTTCACATACATAACATATCATATAACATTCTAATAGAAACACATATGAGTCATATTACTTTCACATATATTTTATCATATATCTCATGAGCACATGACCTATTATCATAAATACATGCATTTACATAGTTCACACATAAAGATGCATTCAACAATTACACATATGCATTTACTTATATACCATACATCTAACATCATATCACTACATATTTATGCTTTAGTACTTATATCATATAATATCGGAATTAGACTCATCGCAAGTCTTAATTCCTTAACATAGCGTACACTTACTATCATGTACTCACTTGGTCTCAATGAACACTCTTAAACTCTTATTTTATTTGCGTATCTTACTCTGCCGACCTATCTGAACTTTGCTTTCGATCAATGTCTACACAATCATATATTTATACTATCAGTATCTCATTGATATACTATAATCTAAAATTTCTTAAACTAAAAGATAGATTTATTCCATTTCCCATTGAAGTGCATCGGTACATTCTACAGTGTATTGATGCATTCTTTAACATGTGCATCGATGCACTATCCATGCATCGGTACACAAATCACCTTCGATGTTCTAATCTTAAGGGGGTGCATCGATGCACTCCTTATGCATCAATGCACTAATTGCATTCGATGTTCATTTATTTGAGAGTACATCGATACACATTGAAGATGCATCGATGCACATAACCCAGAATTTACATTTTGAGCCCGAAATTTCTTAATTTGTCCTCAAATTCTACTTATTAATCCCTCCTTATACCATAAAACTTATCTATACATATGTAAACCTTCTTATAACATTATAACACTTCACTATCCCTCATAATTCACTATAATTCTTGAATCAAAGAATTTCATCAAATTTTCCATGTGTTCTTAATTAAATTCTATCACCTCTAACTTCTTAATTAACCCTTTGACAATTCAAATCCATCCTTAGAACTTCAAAAACCTTTCTATAACAAAAGTTCATTTATGAACTCTTAATAGAAATTCCTTTCTATTTCTCTCTTCTTGGAGTTTTAAGCTTACATAAGCTTACTTAAGCTTATATAACACCCAAATAATCAAAACCTACTTAATATTCAAGTAAACAACCATAAAAATCCAACTTACCTTTTGTAGCTAAATTCCATGTGAAGAAGAGAAAGCAATAAGAAGAAAGAAAGCTTACAGATATCTCTCTTTCCACGTGTTATTTCCCTAAATAAGGGAGATAAAAATAACCTCCAATCCAAATTACCATAATAACCTTATAATCCTTTCATATTTACCCTTTATCCAATATTGAAATATTCTTATAAAAATCCTTAAACTTTTAAATTTCCTAAATTGATCCCAAATTTCAAAAATTCTCATTTTAGTTACTGACCGGATTTCATAATGTTACAAATATGATGTGCATACTTTGTTTAGACGAGCAATAACTTAAGTAAAAAGACTAGAAATAGAATCTTTTTATGGAGTTATCAGCAACCAAACAAACATTTGAATTATCACATTATCTAGATGCACCATGTAGATATTTCCCATTCTATAACCAACACGCATAATCTTATTAGATGCAATGTCAACAATTTTGCAACCACTAGAATCAAATAAGACATTGTATCCCTTGTCACATAATTGAAAAATACTAAGTAGATTATGCTTTAACCCATTAACATACAAAACATTTTCAATAAGTATGGAAAAGTTGTTACCAATAGAACCAATTCCTTCAATGTGACCTTTTGAGTTGTCACTAAAGGTTACTACTCTTCCGCTTTTAGATTTAAGCTCCAAGAACCGGCTCTTATCACTGGTCATGTGTCTTGAGCATCCACTATCAAGGTATCATTAATTTGAACTTGTATTTAGCACCTTATAGCAATGCTCCACCTACAAACATAGATTAAGTTTATTTTTTGTACCCAAATTCTTTTGGGTCCAATGACATTATTTCCCAATAATCTTTAGTATCCATTTTTCAAGGATATCCTTGTCATTACTAGAAATGAGACCTTTGGAGACCTATATGATTCTAATAACTTTTCTATAAGAGGTTATTTAGAGACCTCTATTCTTGTAATAATTAAAGTTATTTTTAACATAGTTGGGTTTTGAGTTTTCACTTTTTCAAATCTTTTTGCCCAAAATAGTTAAAAGAAGCTTTAAGATCATCAAGCTTCGTTTGATGATAATCATGAACCTTTGAAAGTAAGTTATGCAAGTCTTGATTTTTCTATTCAAACTCTTCAAGTTTGACTTGCATATCTTTGACTTGACTTTTAAGTTCAAGATTAGTCTTAGAAAGAGAACATTTTCATCTTTCAATTTTGAAATAATTTTCTTATCCTTGAAATCATGTTCTCATATTTTAAGGCTAATTCATCATAAGCCTCTTGTAATTCATTAAAAGAATAATAGATTGAAATAGATGAATTAGAGGTTACCTTAGAATCATCCTCTATGGCCAAGAGACACAAGTTGGCTACTTCTTTCTCTTCATCATTGGAGAACTTATCATCACTCCATGTAGCTATATGTGCCTTATGTTTCTTCTTGAAGGACCCCTTCTTCTTCAATTGTGGGCATTCAAACTTGACATGCATGAGCTTTTTGTACTCATAGAAAATCATATGATCCTTCTCCTTAGATTCATTTTTGAAGCCTTCTTTCCTTTGGAATCTCCTTCCTTTGTTGGACCTCGTGAACCTTTTGGATCTTTTAGCAAACAATGACATTTCTTCATCTTTATCATCTTCATTTGAGTCACTTTCTTCTTTTGTAGACTTAAGAGAAACACCAACCATTTTCTTTTTTTCAACTTCCTTCTTTTCCTCATCTTTATTCTCTTGTTCTTCTTCTTTCTTCACTATCATCTCATGAGTGAGCAAAGAATGAGTTCATCTAGATTGAGATTATTTAGATTATTTGCTTCAACAATGGTAGTCTTCTTGGATTTCCATGATTTGGGAAGACCATATAACATCTTAATAACAAGCATCTCATTAGGAATGATTTCTCTAAAGCCTTTGAGACCATTTAAAATTACCAAAAATCGGTCGGTCATGCTCTTAATATTCTCATCTGGTCTCATCTTGAAGTTTTCATAAATATGATTGAGATACTAATCTTAGTTTCTCTTACCTCGTTAGTTCATTCATAAGTAAATTCAAGTTTGTCCCAAATCTCCTTGGCATTGGAAAAAGATTAAATTCTCTCATATTCATCGGGACCAAGTGCATAAAATAGAATGTGCATTGCCTTTGCGTTGAGTTGGAACAATCTTCTCTCTTCTCCCTCCATTCGTCATTGGTTTAGTTGGAGTAGTATGTCCACCCAAGATGATGCTCTGATCTCCCAAATCACTAGCTTGGATGAATAGCATCATCTTATTCTTCCGATAAGCATAGTTGACTCCATTAAATAAATGAGGCTTGTTGATAGGTTGTGAATCATTGATGCCGTCGAAACTTGATGTAGAGGCCATGGATGAATTGAAAGATGTCATGACACTTTTAGGATCTCCTCAAGAGTGGTAAAACCTTCTAATGAGACTATATTTTATACAAATTATTGAGTCAAACTAATCAATGGAATGGCCAAAAGGGGTGAATTGGCAATTTGAAAATGATGGAAGTTTTTTGCAAGAAAATGAAAAATTGACACAATAATTTTAGAGTGGTTCAACTTCTTCAATGAAGTCTACATCCACTACCTTAGCTTCCACATTAAGGATTTCAACAAATCCACTAATTGTTTCTAACCTTTTAGGATAAGGTTTAACCTTACAACACACTTAGACTTATACCCCAAAGCCTCAAGTGCACAACCTTTCATAAGAAGAAATTACAAAGAATCAAACTTTTGAATATCCTCACAAGATAAAATGTTTGCAAATTGAAACTTTCACACACCCAATAACACTTAGGATTAAAAATACAATGAATGGAATAATGTTCTATGTAAGAAAGACAAGGTGGAATAATAATTTAGCTCTAAATGCTATTTAATTGTTTGAATGGGTTTCTTGTCTTCATTTGGCTGTTTGAAGACCCATTCTATATATCCTCATTGATTTCTAGCCATTTGGGGTTGTTAGAGGGAGTTTGGAGCCGTTTGGAGCAATAAATTCACGCATTGAATGCAATCCTTCACAAAGGTTTTGAAACCTATAGGAGGGGTTTCGAAACCTTCCTTCAAATTTTTTTACCATTGCAGCAGGGGTTTCGAAACCTATAGAGGGGGTTTCGAAACCTTTATGGAATTTTTGGCTACAGTCTTAGGGCTTTCAGAACCACTGAAAGGGATTCTGAAACCAGGCCCAAAAACTGCTTAAAAAATATTTTAAAACCTTTACAAAATTTATAAACACTTTTAAATTTATTTTTGACATTTTGAACATTAAAACTTATTTTTAAAAACTTAAAATTCTTGAATCAAGTAAAATATTAACTTTACAAAATTTTTATACGTTTACCAAAATTGATTCCAACATGAAAAAGAATGACACTAGTTGTTAAATAACAACTATAACATAAGAAAATCGAATAGAAATATTGGAGGAAACTCTTAGAGCTTAAATCCTCTTTAGATCCTTCATGAAGCTCAAAGATAGTGATCTTTTTATGAAGCTTAAGAACCCTAAATTAAGAATCTTACCTCTAGATTTCGGATTGAAGGAGATGATGAAAAGTGAAGCCTTTTTCTTTTATTTTTGCTTGAGGGGAGAGAAAGACAAGATGAAGAAGGAAATGGGCCCTTTTTGGCTCACCACAAAGTCCACGCCTAAAATAAGAAAGAATCACCCCAAATCAGCCATGTTTTTCTTCAACGGTAAAATTAAACTCTAGGTCCTTCCATATTCTTTTAAGCTTAAAAATCCCATTTTATCTTTTACAAGGCTAATTTTTTACCCGATTAAACTCAAATTCAAACCAAAGAAACCTCGTGTTATAATAAGTCTATTAGATAAATTATTGGGTTAACACAAAACTATCATACCAATATTCAGTGCATTACAATTATACATTCCTAAAAGAAAATTTCGTCCTCAAAATTTCCTAAACGAAACTACTAGTTAAACAATCGAGTTGCACAAACTTTGTGATTCCTTAGGTACTTCAAAAGACCTTCACTAAAGGTATTCTAGCGCATTTAAAAACATATCACTACAAATCACTGTACCTCTAAAGGATTAAAAGATATTTGACCAAACAAGTCCATAAATTCCTACTCGATTAGTTTTTTTGCAATGAGATCCTCGAACAAAAATGAGTAATCTTTCTAGGATTACGCGCTTAAACGAAATATTTATGATATTTAGTAAATCAACCAAGAAATCCGACGACAGAATTAGTAAACTTCAACTGATTTTTCTCTTACACCACAAATTTACGAATGCATGAGAGATTCAACATATTGATCAAATTTTATCAAATTGATGCAAACAAAATCTTTGAGTCATGAACATTCTTCCAACACGTTTCATGATACAATGGCTCAAATAAAGACATCATAGAGGAAATAAAGATGACACAGTTGAATGTAATATCAAACATAGGTTTAACGAAATTCTAACATAAGGTAGAGACCAATACGATCAAGGGAGTCTTATCATTCCCAAATTGTACAAAACGTAACCTAGAATAAAGATGAAGTTTACAAGTATTATCTTTCTCTGATAGAACTCAAAACGGCATTTATGATAACTTACTAAAAATTAGAGTTGACTGAATCATCAGAACGTAATAGAACATCTGAGACTTAACAAAAGAAGCTCAACAAAGCATGTGAAGCATCCGAGGGGTTCGTAAAGATAAGTGCTCACCTTCTGAATCATTTCAAGAATATGAGACATACTTTAAGGTCTAGCTTGATTATCATACTCCATCGAGAATTGATCAAGGGATAATCATTTCAGAATTTATGAGAAATGATTGATCAAGGTCAAAGAAACTTGAATCTAAATGAATTTAATAAGTTATGAGAAATTTTATGGCGTACAATTTGCATAAATCCAAACACACACAAATCCGATTTTTTTTTACAAATTTGAGATAACACATATCTTGGACAAATAAGTCCCTTAGCAGCTATCATACGAGTTACCACAATAACAAAATTCTTATTAACAAACAGATAGATTATCCACTAACAACTCTTCTTAGAGTTGAATATGATTATTCTAGAATTAATACGACCACTTACCTTCATAAGACATCGAATTGTGGATTAGGAGTCATAGTATTCATATAGCAAGGCTAAACGATATTGGCTTATCAAAGCAAGGAAAATATTTGTTTGTCTGCATATGAATACTGCTCAAAGATCACAAGTAGAGAATATTCAAAACTGAGGAGACTTCCACTTATTTCACTAACAAAATGGTTTATTGATGGCTCTAGATTTTCATCAAACACATAAAAGTGCCATTGATGGAATTAGCCAACGAAATGACACGATCATAATAAGGAATAGAATTTGAAAAACTTATGGAGACATCTATCATAAGGATCCTCCTCTAAGATATAATTAAGGACCTACGGTCTATAAGAATTGAACAAAAGATTTCCTTTGAAGACATACAAGTTCTATGAAACTCGCTCTTCATGGGTTATTTACTTAAAGGAATAACATGTATCTTTACCCCATAATGGCTCGGTTAGCTTAATAGGATTCATAAAAATGAAGTCCTAAGAGAACCTCGACTTCTAATAGAAATAATTTCAGGGTATAATCGCTTTCGCTGCGTACTCTGATTTTTCAAGATTTGTTTGAAGGAGAAAACTTAATCTCACTTAGATGAAAAGATGACAGTCTATTGACTATTATTTTAATGAATCACACATCGCCTTGATGAGATCATCCTTTCACATATTTCTATTGTTGTACAAACTTTCATCTCTTTTTTATCACACTTTCTATATTTCTATTTGAGTACATTTATTCATAGATTCATAAAGTACTTTCTTAGCTACATTTACCATTAAAGACTAGTTTCCTTAATTGAACCTTTCTTGTCATATTTTAGCACCTGATATGCCAAAGTCACTAAGTTTCATATTTCTAAATTAGTCACCTCAATATGTTTTGTTTTATCGATTTATCTCTATTACCCACTTATTAGTCAAGACTATCACATTAACTTACCAATTGGTGATCGATGGATGAACGATATTGGAATCTCAGTCTGCGAGTGCACTTTACAACTTTGAGGGCATGTAGGACTCGAATACAACTAAATGTAACACCCTAGTCCCATGGATTCGAATGCCACATAGGTCAACTAAAGTGGTTAACCCAAAAACATTTCTAGAAACCATACTCACTTTAAAATACTTATACAACATATGAAATCATAACAATTTACAAAAGTGTGGCCCTAATTTAGAAATTTGATAAATAAAATAAAGAATTAAAATGTTACAAGCTGACTTATTTTAAATCATGACCTTTACATGCCCACTATGTTATCATCATTGTACTCTGGTACTCCGCTGAGACTCTTCTGATAATGTCATTGTCCCATCGCACTCCATGAAACCTGAAACATGTGAACAGAAACACATTTCGAATGTTGAGCTCACAAGCCTCGCATCACACAATACATCTACCATACTACATGCATTCATTAAATTATCGTGCTAATAAACGAAATCATGTGTATACAAATACACTGAAAAACATATTAAGGTAAGTCTACTGGTGTAGTCGAAGGAATTTTACGTGCATCTCGAAATGAATCCCCTAGCTTACCTAGCATCTCATAAATATGCAGAAACATATCAACAACATGAGATATGTCTAGTAATATGGTCAGAGGAATTTTACGTGTATCTCATGCATCACACCAGCCTATCTTGAAATATGATAGCTTCAGTATAACAACTAGAATTTTACGTACATTGGAAATTATCGCCCTAGTCTATCTCGGATACTAGAGAGATCAGGGTAAGGACATAAATTTTATGTGCATCAAAAGCTCCCCTCCAGAACATATTCGAGCATAAAGTACAATCCATAATTTTACGTGCATCGGATGCGTACCGATATCATCTAGAATTTTACATGCATCAGATACGTATCAAGTCAGACAATATCTGAGTATTTCACAAATAGAAGATAACTGTCATAATACTAGAGTAACTCGGGCGTCTTAACCATTTTTCGAGCGTCATACAAAGGCAAATCTTATGTCATCCTAACTTGCTTGATTTTTAATTGTGTTTTCGATTAAATTGATTGTCTCCACTTGTATTCGGGTACATAAAGATTATATGACCTCAAAACCCCCAAATCCAAACATTTGAACCAACTGACAAATTTACCCAATTCATGACAATGGTATCGATACTATGCTAGCATTATCAATATCGACCCATAAGTATCAATACTCACCTTGAGTATCGATACCAAAAATAGCTTCGATGTTTTGAAAAATACCTCAATATTGATTCCCCAATGGGGAGTATTGATACTCTACCCTTGATATTGATACTCCCATGAGTATCGATACCAAAAATAGCTACTATAATCCTTAATTTAATATCGGTATCGATACTACCCTTTGAGTATCTAAACCGACTACGAGTATCGATATCCTTGAGAGAGTATCGATACTACCATCTCAAAATGCCCTTGTTTTTACATTATTCAAAGAATAGTATCGGTTATGTTCTTCCAGTACCGATACTTATGACCTGAAGTGCCCTAGTTTGGACACAAAAATGTATTTTAAACTCACCCATTCACCCTACTAAGGCTCGTAAATTTTATTAGAGTTTTATTTAAGGTCTTAGAGGTCAAAAAGAGTTACCTTTCATGCTTACAAACATCAAATATAAAATTTACCATGGATTAGTTATACATGCTTCATGAACCCAACTAACTAATCAGGCGTATCAAAAGGGCTACAAAGAGCTACATGTGGCATAGACAAACTAGAATCATGTTACTACTATTCACTTGTTGAGTTATGTTACTATTATTCACTTGTTGGGTTTTCTGTCAGTCTGACGTTCAACTCAGGTTGCTAATTAGTGGAGACACTCTAGTCAATCTCATCATGCTTTCCCTCGATTCACCCTTGAATTGAAGGGACGAATGATATACTCTCATCATGCGTAAGTAACTCGTATAAGTTATTTCATTCATTGAGGCCCATAAGGGTAAATTGGTAATTTTATCCCCAAGGGCTATTTAGTGATGTCCCACACTGAAGCTAGATGTCTGACCTTAATTTATATTAAATTCTTCACTCGAGTTTATTTGACATCCCTATGACACTCAACCATTTATGGTATTGATATTAAGCCTCTAGTATGTATACTCAATCTTCGGCATGGAGATCAGTCTTTCGGTATGGAGACCAGCGGTCTCGAGACCTACCATCCATTCTCGATACCAAGCATCTAATGTTGATACTGCAACCCTCAGTATCGATACCAAGGCCCAAAAATAACTTGTTTTCACCTATAACATGAACAGTGTCGATATTGTTCATACAATATCAATATTATCGCTCCAAACCACACTATTTTGCTCGAAAAACACCCCCAAACTCACCCCAAACACTTATTCTAAGGTCTAAGTTATTTATTAAAGCTTATGGAAGTTATAAGGGGTCATTATACATTAGTTTTACACTAGAATAACATCCAAATTGTCCTTGACAACAAATCGAGATCCCAAACCCCACATGCTCTTTCTACCTTATAAAAGCAAGCACACTCATTTAAATGACATACAAGAAGTAATAAAGAGTTAAAGTGTATTACATTAACTCCTAACTATCCAAATACCTTTCTAAATCCTCCAAAATCCAACCTTGTTAACATCTTGCCTTTAAGGGGTTCTTGCACCACTCTTCCACCAACCAAGAGCCACAAATTGATTCCAAAGTTAAAAGGTAGGACACTAGTTGTTAAATAACAGCTATAACATAAGAAAATCGAATGTAAACATTGGAGGAAGCTCTTGGAGCTTAAATCCTCCTTAGAACCTTCATGAAGCTCAAAACCACCATTGGAGAAGATGGTGGGTTTTTCATAAAGCTTAAGAACCCTAGGTTAAGAATCTTACCTCTAGATTTCAAATTGAAGAATGAAATGAAGAAATGTGAAGCATTTTTCTTTTGTTTTTGCTTGATTGGAGAGAAAGATAAGAAAAAACGTGAAGGGAGAAGAGAAGATGAAGAAGGAAATGAGCCATTTTTGGCTTACCACAAAACTCACGTCTAAAATAGGAAAGAATCACCCCTAATCAACCATGTTTTTCTTCAATGGTAAAATTACACTCTGTGTCCTTTCATATTTTTTCTAAGTTTAAAATCCCCTTTTATCTTTTACAAGGCTAATTTCTTACCCAATTAAACTCAAATTCGAACCCAAGGACCCTCGTGTTATAATAAGTCTATTAAATAAATTCTTGGGTCAACACGAAACTTCCAGACCAATATTCAGGGCATTATATTTTTCATATTTGTTCAATTCATCATAAGTTCACATTTACTTTCGTATAAGCATGCCAGTAACTTGAACATATGATATATTTAAGACATAATTTAGTATCATACCTTCTTCCAGGGACGGCGCTAGGATTTTAGTTCAAGAAGGGCAACGTATAATTAACAATAGAAAATGGGGGCAAAAATCAAAATAAATCAAAATTTAAAGACCTCAATAGATAATTATTCCTATTTTCTAATGGTAATTTTTTTTTTTTGCGGAAACAGTGACCCCAAGGCCTACATGGCCCCGTCCATGCCTTCTTCATAAGGACGTCACTTCCCTCTACATGGCTTATACCAACCATTTAATAATGTAGCATATTATAATTTATGAATTACATTAAATATATGTGACATTATTTGAAACCTCTACACTATTAAATACAAAATAAGATAAATCCTCGTAAAATCCATCCCACTAACATCCTATTATAATTCTCATATAGTACTGTTTATTTATTCTAAATTTTTAAGATAATTTAAGTATTTAATCACTTAGTTATTCTCGTTCTTTGTTTTGGCCATTCAATTATTTTTTTTAAAAAATAATCACTGTATTTATGTTTTTGTTTTGTTTTGATCATCTGTCATTAAAAAATAAGTAGAATATTGATGTGATATTTTTATTATTATTTTTTCAATAATGACGTGTTTTTCTTATATGACTCGTCAACATTATCGTTAATTTTTTGACAACTGATGATTAAAACAAAACAAAAACATAAATTTAGTGATGATTTAAAAATAATAATTGGATGACTAATACGGAATCATATGAATAATTAGATGACTAAATAGATAGTTTACTGAATTTTATATTAACTCAAACTTATCCGCGTAGTTCCAAGTAAAATGATAAGAACCTGACCACACGTACTCTAAAAACAAGTATGGCTTCTTTTTTTGCTTTATAAAGAATTACTAATGAATCTGAACTTTAGAAAAATTAATAAAAAAAATAATATTTAATACAAATAATATGGGTTTAATATGATAGTGTGGAGACTTTATTGTTTTAGAATAATGAAAGCCTTTAAAGGGAAGAGTGGGGCTATCGTCTTTTGGAACTTCTCCTCGAAACACCCGGTTTGCTACTTGTTTGATCCTATATATTCACTACTTGTTTTAGAATAAGTCTTAATACCAAAATAAGTGACCAAACTATATCTAAATTCTCGAATATGTGCCTAAATTATTTTTTTTACCCATCCAGATATATAATGTTACAAACGTTACTCATTTAGGATCTTGGGCAGTCAACGTCGTTAATTTTCTCGTTAAGTGACACGTGTCGCAATTTGATGATTTTAAAAATTTATTTAAAAAATTTAAATTATATATATTTTTAAAAGAAAAATATAAACATTTTGAAATAACCCCAAACTTCAAAAACTTTCATTTCAACCCCTAAACACACGCCAGCTATCGTCCTTTGCCGCCAAGGAAGCTCCACCCGACTTCATCTTCCCCTAATGACCAAAACCCCAATAAAATTGTGATTGATCAACGGCTGATCGACAGCGAATAGACGTTTTATTCCCTCAAACCCTAGGATGAAAATCGCAATCCCACACGATCTCGACGGACAATCAACGACAACTACAATGGTGTATGACTAGGAGGATGGCAGGGACTATGTCGACGACAATGGTCGTGGTCGGAAAGGAGGGTGGCGGCGGGTTAAGGATAAGATTTGGGGATTTTAGGTATTTTGGGGCTTTTTTATAATTTAAGATAAATTAGGTTTTTTATAAATATAATAATATTTTAAAAAATAATTTTCAAAATAACATATTGCAGACACATGTCACTTAACCAGGGGAAATAACGCCGTTGACATCCTGGACACCAAAATGGGCAACGTTTGTAACGTTAAACACTTCGATGGGTCAAAAAATAGTTTAGGCACTTATTTGAGAATTTAGGTATATTTTGGGCACTTATTTTGGTATTAAACCTAATATAAAAATAGTTTAATAGACTCCTAAAGTATATTGTTTTTTTTTCTATTTCAGTCCTTTAACATTTTTGGTCCAAATTAAAACCTAATATTAAATTAAAAGGATTAAAGTGATCACATCGAGTATAGTTTAAAGATCGAACTATGCATTAAACATTAAAATATAAAAAAAATGTGTTACATATCTATCTTTTTTCAACAATATTAATAATAGTAGAGATTAATACGATGATAATAATAATAATAGGTCCTGATGTGGTTCAACACTTTTAAAGAATTGAAGAGAAAAAAAGGTATACTTTAAAAGCTAATCCATACATTAAGCGTGGCATAAATAAAATTATTTATATTCTTCTTTTATTAGTGTTTATATTCTAATATGTTGTAAGAATAGATTTAATAGGACACTATTAAATGACTTTTCAATACACTAATTATTAATGTGACATATGTTACACATATTTTTTTTTTTATATTTCTGAATAGTTAATAACATATTTTATTGTATATAAATAACATTTAGATTTTTTTATTAGTAAATTGTTAAATATAATAAAAATTGTACCCATTTTGATAATAAAAAATTATAATAGTAAAGAAAATTATAAGCCATAATTATAGTTGAATGATGTGTAGTTACTAACTTAATTGAAAATACATTTAACTACGTCTCGTTTATATTATCCCTGATATGAAAATTAGTCTCAACATTTATTTAAATAATCACTCTAACTTTTATGTATTATTTAATATTTTAGTCCTAATACTTTTTTTAATGAAAAGGGGCCAATAACAGAAAACTTAGTCTTAGGTAGGCTGGACCATAAAGGTCTCTATGCATACAGTTAAGCGCACAAGGGGGAGGAACTGAAATATGGTTGATGGATCCATCAGGGTTCGGAGTCATCTTAGTAATGTAGCTGGTACCAAAGTTAGCTTCGCGAGGAAAAAGAATAAATTCGACCATCCAGGCTCTAGAGGTCGTGGAAGCAATCGCTCGCACAATGGAAATCGGACTTGAATGGGCGTCGTTGGAAGAGATGAGCATGTGATTAATTGATGAAAATTACTAATTGATTAACGGTCAATATATATTGTTGACGTGATATTTTCATATGTGATTAATTGATTATGAGTCATATATCGCATCATCATATTAGGTAATGTGACACATGTCATGTCATCATTTTGGATTACGTGGTATAAAACATATCAATAATTTAATACATTTGAAAATACTACGTTAGCAATATGCATTGACTGTTAGTTAATTAATTTTCATCTAGCAAGGTGATTTTGATTAAAAAAATTAAAATATTGAGGGTCAAAGTACTTAAAAAACAATGGCTAAAATGATTATTTGGATAAATGCCGAGGCTTATTTTGACATTAAACATTTATATTATGAAAAATTCTACAATACATGCCACACACCGAAATGTATCACTAATTTTGTATGGTCAAATTTTTAAATGGTCGTTAAACTATACTAAAATAATCCTTTTGAACATTGAACTTTTAGAAGTTATAGAATACCTCATTCAACCCCTAACTTGTATTACAAAATGAATATCACATCTTTAATTATCATTAAAGGAATAACATAATATATATATATAACTGATTTATTTGACAATGAACGTTCAATCACCTTATTGTAGTTCCTGGTGTTCTAATCCATGACAGGAACAATAACAATTCCTTTAATTCACAAAATGTATTATGATTATTTTTATTAATTGTGATTCTATTTGAAAATTTATAATTTTTGAGATCCAATAATTTCAGATATAAAAATGAAATAATTTTTTTATTAAACAATGTGATTCAATTCTTTAACTTTTGTTTAATAGTTCTAAATATAATTTTAAAAATATATTTATAGTTTCAAAAATAAATTTTGGAAATCCATATATTTAAAAAATTATTTTTTATATTTTTTTGAAATTATTACTTAAAATTATTGAAAAATATCAAAACCAAAATTTTAGTAATTGATAGAACAAATGATATTTTTTTTTATTAATTTAATATGACACATTAACCTTTTAACTATAGTTAAGTGTCACTATTTTTTTTAAACGAAATCCAAAATTTAATCCTCATTTTATAACGTTTTTAAAAGGTTAATAAACTAAAAAGATCATTATAATTTAATGACTATTTATAAATTTATATCGGTATGTGGCATGCTGAGTAGACTCATCCTTCATATTATTAGCAAAAGAGGTAAAATGATGGAGTGGAAAGGTAGGGGCTTCACTTTGCTTTTGAGTAAGGGGTATTTGTTGTTGGCAGCTCCTTTTAATTTGCAGCCACGGAGAAGAAGAGAAATATGCAGGAAGCTCTAGTTAGGCTGTTTTACAACCTCTCAAGCTCCTCCTTTCTCCTCCTCCTATTCCTTTACTCCTCTTCCATTTTGCTTACCAAGTTCCTCTTCTTCATTGGAACTAATCCACTTTTACAGAGGTTCATTGCATGGAAAATGACCACCTGGTGGCAGACATTATTCATGGCGGCGAATCACTTGTATTCCTATCAGAAAACAGCTTTCAGGGGACTGGAAATGATTTTGAGGAATCCATGCCTCCCCATGATGATGATGATGATAACGATGATGTAGAAGAAGATTACGGAAGCAATTCCACCCAACAGTTGTCTGCTAATGACTACTCGTCACCATATTCAGATTCTGAACATCATCATCATGGTGATGATGAAACGGATTCGCTTGTTGAAGATGAAGAGATACCAACTAAAACAGTTGAAGGTGATCATCATCAGGTGAACGATAATGAAGATGGTATGTGTATTTATGCTTAATTACCATGATTATACCTTCCCATTCCATTTTTGCTGATCCTTTCCTCCTTGGTGCAGAAATCACCACTAACAAAGAAATCAAAGCAAGGGTGCAATCAGATTTCTCAAGATCAAACGACAAGTACTTCGGTATTGGACCAACGAAATCGGAATCCAACAAGTTACTTGTTCATGAAGAAATCTATGGAGATTCTTGCACGACAGCCTCTACTTCAAAGAGCTCCTCTGAGTGGAGAAGCTCAATAACTTGCAGAGATTCAACGACTGATGATCCATTCTCTTCTTCCTCAAGAAGAAGTTGTCCCAAGTGGGAGTCCTACACAGTGTTCCAAAAATATGACGAAGAGATGATGTTCCTACACAGACTGATTGCACAAAAGCTCCAGGAAACAGGTAAATATAGTCATCTTGATAGGAATAAGTTGGTCTCGTCGTTCGTTGACGGTTCATCCAATCTTATTTGAGTGAAGAGTCGCAAGATGTGCGGTGTAAGGGAGCGAAAAAAGAGAAACAGAAACGCTGATCAATGATCGTTATCTTATCATCTACGACTCTCCACTCAATCAAACCCAAGTGGGAGTCCTACACAGTGTTCCAAAAATATGACGAAGAGATGATGTTCCTACACAGACTGATTGCACAAAAGCTCCAGGAAAACTTAAATATAGTCATCTTGATAGGAATAAGTTGGTCTCGTCGTTCGTTGACGGTTCATCCAATCTTATTTGAGTGAAGAGTCGCAAGATGTGCGGTGTAAGGGAGCGAAAAAAGAGAAACAGAAACGCTGATCAATGATCGTTATCTTATCATCTACGACTCTCCACTCAATCAAAAGGATGCACCAGTTGACGAGATAAACTTATTTCCATCAACAAGTTAGATAGTATTTGTTCAGAGAAATCAATCCAACATTTTCCTTATTTATCTGAAACTGTGCTTTTTAGAGTCACTGAGGTCTATCCAAGCTTGCCCTAAGTCAATATCAGAGAGAATAGTCCACAAGTTTTCAACAACAAACAAAAGGCCATCATCAGATACCTGCAGGCACTATCCATATCATGAACTGGAAGCTGCTTATGTAGCTCAAATTTGCTTAACATGGGAAGCTCTTAATTGGAATTACATGAACTTCGAACGTAAAAGATCTGCACGTAAAGGTTTTGACTGTCCGGCCACCATTGCTCAACAGTTTCAGCAATTCCAAGTTCTTTTACAAAGATACATTGAAAATGAGCCTTATGAGCATGGCCGAAGACTGGAGGTCTACGCCAGGAAGAGGCTTTCGGCACCAAAGTTGCTTCTGGTTCCTGAGTATCGAGGTAGTCCATACACTAATTAACCTTACATTTCATAGGCATAATATAAAAAAATCACTAACATTTGATTAAATAGTCATTTTCATTTCTACTTTATTGGGCATTTTGGTTTCCAATATTTCATTTTAAGATAAAAAGATATTAGTGTTTGATTAAATATTTACTTTAGCCCTTATTTTTTAAAATATTTTTATCTTCAACGTTTCATTTTAATGTAAAATTTTTTTTATTTTGGTGTATTGACTAACGGATTTTTTGAATGGAGGGACTTTTTTCTCCAAAAATAAAGCGTTGGACCTAAAATATTTTAAAAAATAAGAGTCAAAATGAGTATTTAGTTAAATTTTTAGGGTTTTTTTCTGTTTTATGCCTATTTCTTATCCTAGAAATAGTTTTTGATCATATATTGGTTTTTGATGATACCTACATTAAAGAATTAAGATTGTTTGGATTCCATAGATTACGAGGATGATCAGAGGGATGAAGGTTTAGGGTCAAGGATTTCAGCAGATTCATTTATGGTGATAATAGAAGATGGAATCCAAACCTTCATGAATTTTCTCAAAGCAGACAGGGAGAAACCATACCAAATCATTAAAGCACTGTTTCGGAGAAAGAGAAAAGGTTCGGTTGACCCAACACTTGTCCGACTCATGAAGAAAGTTAATGTTAAAGTAAGTTGGATATATAATATATCGGTATTAATTCGATAAAATAATTATTTTGACCTTTATTTTTTTTATGTATTTTAGTTCTTATTATTTTATTTTAGATAAAATGACTTAAGATTGGATGAAAATTGTTAGTTGACTAATGATTAACACTCTTCGTTGCTGTGGTACATGTTATTTGTTTAAAATGATGACATAATATATTTACGTACTCAAAGTGATGACATGATTTATGTCACGTGTATATAACTTATTATGTGACACAAATTATGCGTACATAAATGATGACATAATACATGACACATCATCTCTTTAGACACATAAAACTTATCACATCAACGGTAAAAAATGATGATTAGTCAATTAGCTATTTACATGCTACTGATTAAAATGAAGTATTGGGGCATAGTAAATATCTCAAAATGAAATATTAGATATTAGGACCGAAATGATTAAAAGAGAATAAAAAGAGATTAAAATGATTATTTTATCAAAAGTAAATTTTAACATCTTAATTTTCTTTATATATTCATTCCAATGATGACTAGTAATGGGCTTGACCTTATTTCCATTTGCAGAAAAAGATGAAGCTAAAAGAGCTGCGCAGGAGTCACAAATGCATAAGGAAAAGAAAAGTCAAGGTGAAGAAAATGGAGATCTTAATGGCCCTAATTGACCTAAAAGTGGTGTCAAGGGTGTTGAGGATGAGTGATCTAAGTGAACAACAACTGCATTGGTGTGAAGAGAAGATGAACAAAGTGAAGATTTCGGAAGGGGCACTCAAGAGAGATTCCTCAACACTCTTTTTCCCAGCACACTGACCCACCCACCACCATTTCTTTCCATATGCAAATCTTGTTGCTTTGATGACTAGATTCCTACTCTGCACCAAATGAATATCCTGCACAAGCTTTCTGTAAATACTAAAGCAAGATGGAGAGAAGGGTCCTACAAATCGTGTGGGGACAGTGATCGATCAAGGAGTGCGATCTGGAAATTTTAATTTCCCATATAGTTTAAATTCTTTTTTTGTACTTTTTTTATTGATGATTAGGCTTGTAAACGAACCGAACGCACACGAACGAAGGTATGTTCATGTTTGTTCATTTAATAAATAAATGAATATAAACGAACACGAACATAAACAAACAAAATTTTTTTTGTTCATGTTCGTTTATTAAGGAATATAACTTGTTCATGTTCGTTCATTTAATAAATAAACGAACACGAACATAAACGAGCACGAACATAAATGAACACGAACATAAACGAACATAAACGTTGGAGACCCTACCTTCCATTGTTCTTTCATGAAAAATAGTCGACAATGCAAATCAACCAAATCTACAGTGATAAATAGCGTAAGAGCTTATTAGCATGATGAAATGTTTGAAGATTTAATATTTCGATCGTTTTTTAAAGATATGATTCACACGACTTTAATTTAACGCTATAACATTTATCTTAGTGTTCCATGATTACATATGGACAATCATTTTCCGCTATTACACTCTTTTCAGAAATTGCATAGAAACCTTTCTTTTGTTTTGGGCAAATCTATATATTTTCTTTTTACTGATGCTCATATACTTCCGATTTTTACCTTTATCTTCCCATCTATTTCTAGAAAGAAGTATTATGTTTTCTTGAGTTTTAGATGTGAAGATCCCCACAATAACTTTACATATCAACTATTAGTCAAATAAAACAGAGAAAGAGATGAAAACACCTGTAAAACTTCATATTGCACTATATAACTGTTTTGAATCTTTCAGATCGTCTCCACTCTCAGTGAACAATAGGTTTGGGGGTTCACGAACGTAAATGAACGAACGAGACCTATGTTCATGTTTGTTCATTTAATTAAACGAACAAAAAATCTTGTTCATGTTCGTTCATTTAATAAATAAACGCACATAAACGAACTTCTCGCCGCACGGTTCATGAACGGTTCGTTGAACGTTCAGTTCATTTACATGCCTATTGATGATCAAATACAACAGTTCTAAAATTTTATAATTTCGTACCCTGATTTTTAATATAATTTAATAAGTTCGTATACATGACATAAAATCATGCACCTATCCATATACAAGGTGACATGGAATTTGGAAAATGGGAAAATCCATGCAAAGAAAGCAAGCGTAAAGCATGTGTTAGGCAGCCTACGTAGCTTTATGGCATACTTTTGAAAGTGAAAGACCAGACACAAAGCAACCAACATGAAGATGGGTAGATAGATACAACAATGGTAGCTTTATTGCTTTTTCTTTTGCTTTTGCTTTTATAAATCAAATAGGGTTTATCTTTAAGGATTTGAGAGATGGCTTAATCAAAAGAAGAGAAGAAGAGGTCTATGACACATGCATGCATGCATGCTCACCTATTAAACAAACAGGAATTGCACATGCTACACTTTTACTGACCCCACTTAGGTCCTCGATTCACTATGATTTTACAAGTCTTGAATCTTCAAGATAAATTACGTATTTAGTCACTCACATATTTTTGTAATTGTGTTTTGATCACTCAATACTTCACATTACGTTTCGGTTTCGTTTCTGTCATCCACCGTTAAAAAATTAACAGTAATGTTGACTTATCACCATAAGGTAATATCAAGCCATGATTGAAAAAAATTACAACATTGGTAATTCTATTTATTTTTTAACGGGTGAACAAAACGTATTGTTAGGTATCATTATGAAAAGAAATAGTTAAATGACCAAAATGGAACTGCGAGAATAGATGGATGACTAAATTCGTAATTTACTCAAAAAAAATTTATTCATGAACAGATGATTGTATGAATATAATAAAAGCTACAAAAGGTTAAAATATGTGATATACCCGGCTCATTACGCCATCCGTAGTCCAACCAATAATGTCCATCCATCTCAATGTAACTTTTAAATAACTACCAGCTTTTTTTTTAATGTACGAAAGAGGTGAAAATTCACCTTGGAAAAAAGTGATGTGAATGGACCTTATTGATTGAGGCCACGAACAACATGGTGAGACAGTCTCATCTAATAATTATTCGTTAAATAAGACATAGGATATGAGGATCAAGTAGGCGCAGCCGCTAATATGGTATATTATCTTACTGAATAAGTTGGATTTATGGTATTTTATGCACCGGTCATCGTCAAAATTGGTGTTTTTGTTTCAAGTTGTAAAGTTACTTGCAACGAAGTAAACGAATATAAACATAAACAATAGAGAAATGACACAAAGTAGAATTTTTTTTACCTAAAGTTACTGGCAACTAAGTAAACGTATGTGAACATAAACAATAGATAAATGACATAAAGTAGTTTATTCTTTTACCTAATTTGAATTTAATCTTATATATGTAAAAAATTGTTTATAAAGTAAATGTTAAAAAGATAATATATGTATAATGATTATATAATAAATTGGATATTAATATTTTATGTGGAAAATTCTTTTGAGAAAAATAACAAACAGGAGAAGGAGAATTTTCACTAACGTCAAAAAAGAAGAATACGATAAGAATGACTTAAACAACTTAATTTTTAACTCTAGTTACTTGATTACAAAAGAAATTTGTTTAGTAAAATCTACTTAAAATATTTTTTACTATTAATCAACATAAAAGAAAATAGACTTCCTACTTTCAATCAAATTAATTTTTTTTCAATTATCTCTTAACATTATATCTCCTTTAGTTTATGTAACATCAAATTCAAATCAGACTTCAATAGAAAATTAATATAATTTCAATGATACGAAAGATGTTTTAAGCTCACATTCAGTATATTCAAATAACAATTCTTGGCCATTAGATGAATGAAATTTTGGCCAAGATGATTTTTCCACCGTAGGATTAGATGGGCTTAGAGAAGAGAATTATGTAGAACCTTTAGCATTTGCCCTGACAAGCATTTTTTTTTCTTAAGCTAAGGTGATTGATTAAGCTAATGAAATTTTACTAAAGAAAAGAGTGCACCCAACTTTTGAAAAAACTTAAATTTAAGGAATGGATAAAGCCAAAGTGTATTTGGGGTAACTTGACGTGTGGCGAAAAATAAAGGTAAGAGGAAGTTGAGTTTTGTGTATTAATAGTTTACCGTATTGTATTTGGGGATGGATCTAGAGACCTAAATCTAACTCACACACGTGTGTAAATTATGCTACTTGAATCCGATTCATTAAAGGAGAATAATTTTTATTTTAACCATTGAGGCCACTAGTGGGGAAAGTAGAATTCTATAACTAGTGCACCTGCTAAAAATCCTGTATACATATACCTCCGATCCATCCTACATCGCTGACGAGGACTCGGACTCAGCTCCGGATAATGGATATTAGTTGGTTATTAACATGATTAACGTTAAACATTAGATGCAATTTCAAATTTAACGACTTTTAACGGCCAATGGAAATCCACAAACTTCATCCATAAATCAACTACCTTTAACCTATTGTTTTCCATCTCAACTACATGTTCTCTTCTTCAACCAACACCAATGCTTTCTAGTAAAACCCAGCACCTTTCATTTCTCCAGAAGTTGGTCCCTGGGAATCATCACCTTTTTCCCAAGAACACAATCTGACCTGCATATTTCGCAGCAGAAGTGAAAAGTCGAATACGACCTAATTTTGGTAAAAACAACATTTTTTTTTTGTTAACTTGCCTTCACCCCAACCACACAAAAAAAACAAAACCAAACCTCTCACTTCATTCATGAAGCCAAAAAAGCTGAAAATTTCAAGCAAGAGAACACACAATGTTATTATAAGCACCACTATGATCTTTTTCAATATTATATGGGTTAACAAGGGCGCGGCTCCAATTTTGGCGTGTTCGAATTATAGAGATAAAATCAGTCACCCATTTGACCACGTAAATAATGGAACATACTAGTGAGGTTAGTAAAGAATGGAATAAGTGTAATATGCTTGTCATTTCGACGAACAGAAACCTCTCTCAGGCATAGAGCCAGACCAGTGGTGGGATCAGAGAAGATTTTTGTCTCTAAATTCCCTACAAATATACAATTGTACTACATCACCCAAAAGGAGAAAAAAGAAGAGATTATTACAACCAAGATCAAGAATGAAGAAAATCAACAGCCCATTTAATTAAGATAAGAAATTGCAGTTAAAAAGCATCAGGCCATGCTCAAAACAAGATTACTATATCATTCAATATCCCACTATGAACCGTTCCAAGTGACAGGTTAGACAATTTTGAATTTCATTCGTGAACAGAAATGATCACCCTAAGTATATATATTTTGCAAACAATTCTATGAAAAGCTGCTATGCATAGAAATGATCCATTACAGTTCCCACACCCAATATCAAGGAACACACAAAACAACCGCAAGCTATCTAGAATTCATAGGTTTATTAGTAGTTCCCATTCAGCCTAAACTCAGACATAACTGAAAATCTTTCTTAAGCAACTATTGTCTCGAACTCAACAAAATAATCATAATGAGCAAAGGTTCTCCAAAAGTCTAAAATGGCCATCGACCGAACCATCTTCCAAGACACTTTTGTGGCAAACCTTTCTAATAGATGGCTTATCATGCAATAGTTTCAACATGGCTACCCAATTATAGTAAATATATACATCACGGTAGCATCATCAATAAAAGTACCTAATAACTACTTAGTAATGTCAGGGCATTCACCCTTAATAATTTACAGCATGCTTGTGCTCCCAAAACAAAAGAAATCACATTAATTAACCCTTTCAATACCCTTTGCAAAACACAGGGGTCAATATTAGAAATGACGAAAGAAGCATTCCTGCAATATCGGGTACAATGAAATATGCTCCAAATGAAACCTTACCCAGGAATAGCATGCTCCACGACAAGGTCTCCCAACCATTCTTGGTAAACACAAACTGGATGCCACTGAACAGAAGAGCGATTAGCATACTCCCCTGGTTCCTCATTCTCATGAGGCCTCCTGTTGTTTCGAATCCCACCTGTCCCCACCGAAAACATTGTAATCGACATCCCACTCCTCAGTTTCTTCAGCACTGGGGTTCGCCCTACCTGTCCAACCAAAATTGCCTACAAACAGGAAAACCAGTCAAAAGCCCAAGAATCATTTCCAGTTAACTTTCTGAATGGAGCTTCAATACTAAAGATTCCTACAAATAAAAGTATGTGTCGTAACCGGTTTTCGTCCGGGCACGAATTTTTTACTTGGCAGAAAAGTGATGTGAATAAATAGTTTTTAAAATAAAATAATTTGGGAGTCGCCATCGGCCTTTTGGGTCAGGTAGGTCGAATACCTAAAAATTATCTTTTAAAAGAGTTTTAAGAAAACATCAGTTAAAAGATGAACTGATCTGCGTTTATAACCAAAAATTCGTTCTTTTTAATAAAAAAATGGATTCGTGGTCGGTTACGTTTAGGGAAGGATTAGCACCCCTACAACGCCCAAAATTGGTACTTTATTAATTATAAATTGTCTCTATTATTAGAAATTTAAGAATTCAAAGATATATTTAATTTATAATCTTTTTTTTATTTTCAAATTTATGATTTTATGAAAATATATTCATATAAATAAGATATTTATTTAGAAATATCAGAAAAGGGCTTCTAGGTGCTTTAAGACAGCTCTTTTCTTTGATATAAAAATAAATAAAACATTTATTTAATATAGGATTTATAAAAATAGGATATTTAGTAAAAATATCAGAAAACAGACTTCTAGGTGTTTTAAGACAGTCCTTTTCTTAATATTGAAAAATAAATATATATATTAAAATATGATTATTAAAAGTAATTTATGAAATAGGATTTTAATAGAAAACAAATAGAATAAATAAACAAATATTATTATATATATATTTACTTATATAAATAATAAAAATAATAATGAAATAATAATTAAAGCAATAATAATAATAAAATAATATTGCAAATAATGATTAAAATAAAAGGGAAAAAATAAATAGTATTAAAAATAAATAGTCAAAAATGAAAATTTAATGATTAAAATGTAAAATTATAAAACTAGAGTCCTAATTCAAAATATATAAAAGATGGGCATTAAAAGTGTAATTTAACCATAATTCATAATACGGGGTTAAAATAAAAAATACTAAACTATGAGGGACTAAATTTTATATTTACCTAAATATATATATAAATGCTAATAAGGACTAAATTAAAATAAAATAAAATTAGAAGACTAAATTAAAATAATCAAAAATTGCTTTAGTGACTAAATTGCAAGGTATACAAACTTGGAGCACTGCGGACGGGGTTTACCCTTTATGAAATTACAGAAATACCCTCCCCAAAACGACGTCGTTTGGGGAGGGTTTTAAATACCCAATCGGCCGGCCCTTATGGACCATTTTTCTCATTTCTTGTTTCATCTCTCTCTCTAACTGAGAGAGATGAAATTTCTCTCTGTCATCTCTCTAAAACGGAGATGGAGAGACCACCGACCGACAGCCGTGCTCCGGCACCGGCCACCACCGCCGGCCATCGTGAGTGGTGGCCGAAACTCCCAAACTACCCCCAAAATACCAATCCTGGCCTCCTAATGTCGATTCCAACCTTTGTTTTCCCTAAAAACCTTTATATTTTCGTAGATCTAAAAATGTTTTACCTTCGACGTTTGGTTTCCAGCAGCAAGTGGATGCTACGGTGAGTTGTCTCTTTTTTTTTCGTTTGTTGTTTGGTGGTTTGCTCCGTTAGTTTTTTCTGTTTTGTGTTGTTCATCGTTGTGTTGTAGTTGCTATTGTGTGTTCTCTCTTTTATTCTCTGTTCTTACTGTCCTCTTTCGGATTTTCTACCCTTTTTTTTGCAGGTGGTGGTGGCTTTTATAGCCACCGTGGTGCTCGGTATGGATCGGTCACAGAGGGGCTTCTCGGTGAGTCACCGGGCTATTTGGTGACTCACCTTGGTAGCTGCGAGGAGGGGCAATTGGCTCTTCTGAAAGTTTCATCGAGGCGGCGGCGTTGTGGTTGTAGCGGATTGGGTCACCTGGCAGTTGAAGCGTCGACGTGGGGCGGATGACCGTCGGCAATGGCGAGAGGAGACACCTGGAATCGTCAGAGGCGGCTAGAAGCATCTGGAAACGGCGGCTGGGTTAGGGTTTAGACAACCCTAGCTAAAAATCCCAAATAATTTGGGCTTCTCGGGCCTGGTTCAAGTTGGGTCACTGTTGGACCTGATTTGGGCTCTGGGATCTTGTAATTGGGCCTGTTTGTAATAATATTAATTATTTATTTAATAATAATAATAATAATATTAAAAAATAATAATAAATAAAACAAATGAAATAAAAAAACTAGTGTCTTCAGCTGCCCCTCTTTGTTCATTCTTGTGTTAATGAGAATAGGACAAAGACTAAAGGACAATAAGTTTTTTTTTCATTTGGTTTCACTTGATTAAGATGGAAATGTTGAACAAGTTCTCCTCTGGGATTAGTTCTTCTTATTATGAACTTTTCCACTGGGGATGACAATTTATCTCCTTCTGTGATGTAATCTAGCAAAGGTTGAACAAGTTATTCTCATTGTGAACTTCTTCTTCTTCAGATGAGTTCTTCTCATTCTGAACTCCTTCTGGAAATGCTGATGATGATATATCTCCTTCTGTTATAGAGTCATGCAAAAGGTCAAACAAGCTCTTCTCATTATGAACTTCTTCTTCTTTCTTCAGATGAGTTCTTCTCATTATGAACTTTCTCTGGAAAAGTTGATACTGGTCTATCTCCTTCTATGATAGAGTCATGAAAAAGGTTGAACAAAATTTTCTCATTATAAACTTCTTCTTCCTCTTCAGATAAGTTCTTCTTATTATGAACTTTCTGGAAAAGTTGATCCATCGAATGATGAATTCAAACAAAAGGTCAAACAAATTCTTGTCATTATGAACTTCTTCCTTCTTTAAATGAGTTCTTCTCATTATGAACTTTCTCTGGAAAAGTTGATCCATCAAGTGATGGATTTGAGCAAAAGGTTGAACAAATTCTTCTCATTATGAATTTTTTCTTCTTCAGATGACTAGTTCTTCTCATTATGAACTCTACCTAGCAATTTGATCCATCAAATGATGAATTCAAACAAAAGGTCGAACAAATTCTTCTCATTATGAACTTCTTCTTCGTTCTTCAGATGAGTTCTTCTCATTATGAACTTCTTCTGGAAAAGCTGATCCATCAAGTGATGGATTTGAGCAAAAGGTTGAACAAATTCTTGTCATTATGAATTTCTTCTTCTTCAGATAACGAGTTCTTCTCATTATGAACTCTACCTGGAAATGTTGATCCATCAAATGATGAATTCAAACAAAAGGTCGAACAAATTCTTCTCATTATGAACTTCTTCTTCGTTCTTCAGATGAGTTCTTCTCATTATGAACTTTCTCTGGAAAAGTTGATCCATCGAATGATGAATTCAAGCGAAAAGTTGAACAAGTTCTTCTCATTATGAACTTCTTCTTTATTCAGATGAGTTCTTCCATTATGAACTCTACCTGGAAATGTTTTAATAATAATAAAAAAACATTCTGCACTGTAGGGCTTACAGCTGACTCGAAGGTTTTGAAAACATCAAAAAGCTCCCAAAGGCTTTTTGGAAACATCATGCACTGTAGGATTTATAGATGACCCTAAGGCTTTGAAAACATCAAAATGCTCCCGAAGGCTTTTTGGAAACATCATACACTGTAGGACTTACAGATGTGGGAAATAGTTTACTAAGTAAGAAACTATGAAAATCGTTTTCTTACTTTTCAACAATTTTATTTTTGGAAAAGATTGAATGAGAAACTATGGAAATCATTTTCTCATTATTTTTCAAAATAACATGTTGATTGGGTAACATGACCCAACCTCAAAATAATGTTCATTCTTGTGGATTGCGTCCATCTATTCTTCAGATGTTGGCGTGATTCCTGTATTCGAGGTTTTGAATTCTACATTCTTCTTGTAAGGTATTGTTCATCATGAATCTTCTTTTTCATATGAAGATCTGCAAAACCTTATGTTTGAATGCAATCATATGTATCAATGTAATGTATTATCTATTGTGTAAATGATATTCTTATGAATGCATGAATATTGATGAAATCTTTATTTGACTTCAAAGTGGTGAACTTGGTCTTCCTTCACTTCATCATTTATTGCCAGGGTTACCTCTGGATATCAGTGTAGAAACTTATGCTATCAAGCTTGCATTTCTGCAAAATCATCTGATCAACTTGTATCTTTGTGTCTTTTTTGCTTCATTTAAGTCTCATAAGAATTGTTTCATTTATGGAACTCTTTCCGTAGTCAGAACTATGACTTTGATGCCCCATTTTGTCTTTGGTAACACTTTCTTTGTCTGGAATTGTGTAAAAATCCAATAAAGCTTTCATCTTTGAAAAGAGAATCTATTATCTTTAAAAAGAGAATCTATCATCTTTGAAGAGTGTAGATGTAGATATGCCTAACTCAGCAGGGATTAATTAGGAGAGTAGAGTCTGTTCTGATTCGACTCTTGAAACATATCACAAGTAGTTTTATCCTAATTCCTTTCATGTCTCCACATCTAATCCAATCTCGAATACGACAACTTGGACCACATCATATCGAGATGTTTAATAACAACCTGTCGTTCAACCTTAGTTGGTGCCATTAGTTTCTTGTTGTTTAAAATTTCAGCTCTCCTTTTGTGGAAAGAAATCTTCATCTTGGACCAATAAATGGAAACCATCTGATCACAACATTGGTTCAACATCAGAATGACTGGTTCGTAAAACATTTGTCAATACATTCATCATCTCATGTGGCTTCTGCTCAAATTGTTTTAATGAAGTTCTTTGCATGGTGTTCAAAGTTTTTGTATGATGTCACAAGACCACTTGAGAACAAAACTCAATGGGAATACAAGTGAAATACTGGTATGACCAAAAAGTTGGTCAAATTCACAAAATGTACTGGTGTCGAATTGAATAGAATACACTAATTGATCTTGATCTCTGGAAAAGGCAAATGTGATACTGATCATGCTTTCTTTCATAATGAGCATTGTAGAAAGTAGAAACACTTCAGCTATAGGATCAATGTACAAAGATATCCATGGAATTTTTGCAGCTGGGGATGAAACGCACATGATAAACCAAATAGATGAAAACTCGGTTCAGTCTAGCTGACAATGATAACCCCTGTAACATCAGGAAAGAGCAATATACATGAGCTTCTTTCTTCAATGTCATCAAGTAAACAAAACTGATGTGAAAAACAGCTTCGTAACCTCAACAGTATGGTTGAAACTAACTGACAAAACTCTCAAGGAAATATTTCTAATCATCACCGATACGGATAATGCAAAATTCAAAGCTGAGATCTTGAGAAACTGAACCCTGGATCTAGTAGTCTACCTGGGGACCATCTTTATTCATGCAATCATGATGTAGTTTATTAAAGAACACATTGTCATGTGACACATGGTTTAAGAAGATTGGGTATTTGAAACCATACTTGCTGAGTAGATATTTGTTCAACAACAGGACCCTAATACAACTGCCTGATGAATGAAGCAATTATGTATAGTCAGCTCGACTGTCACTGTTTCACCATTTTCATTTTTCATATCTTTATGTCTCATTGGAAATATTTGTTCAAGTCAATGATCTTGACACAGGATGATATGGGCCTTCAGCATGCCCCAGCAATTACTGATACGAACGTTCAAAATACATCAACATTCTTCATTCTGATTGAAAAGGCTTTCAGCATGCCCCAGCATTTTGCTGATATAAACATCCAGATACATCATCATTCCTGATTCTGATTGAAAAGGGTTTTCAGCATGCCCCAACATTTGCTTCTTGTTAATCTGAGCCTTCAAAATGCCCCACATGGATCTGTTTGAAAGAACCTTTAAAATACTCCAACATTTGCTGATACAGATGTTAAAAGTGTGCTCATCATTACTTCTTGTTGAGATGAGCCTTCAAAATGCCTAAATATTCATATTGTTGTGAGCCTTCAAAATGCCCCAATATTTTATTTCTGGTTGAAATGGGCCCTCAAGATATCCCTCTGGATCTGTATTAGGCTTTTGAGATGCCTCAATATTCTGCTTTCGATTCACTCTCAATGTATGTTTGACTGGAATATCATGATCCTCATGAGGTCTAATTTTGATAATGCACTGTTATGGGTATTTGTGGCTTTATTCGTGCCCCAAATCTGTTTATCTTGAATACTCTCATTCTGGTGTTGCTAAACAGTAGTATTGTCAAGTAACTGGAAGAATCCTCTTCATGTTGTCACAAACTTAAGAAGTACTCAATCATTCTGACAGAAATGTCTGAGATATGCGTCTTCTTGAATGAGGTGACTATTTTCTGTATCTGGAGGGATTTAGTCAGAAAGAGCAATATAAATAGCTTGATAATTCGTTCCAGGCTGACACAGTGGCTTATCATCTTTCAGTGAAAGCCATCTCTGAAATATACTTTTCTGTTGGAGAGAAACCAATTTATGTGAACAGTAATCTGGTGCAATAGAAAAACTACATATACAATGGTACATGCTCTTCAAAAATCTACACCCATGCAACATGTTGATTTTGATAACAACTCATCTGATTATGAAGCGATCTTTCAGGATGATTTCACAATATTGATAGTTCTTTCTGATACCGAGGAAATCTTGAATTCTGATTCTGATGAGGAGAGTAAACTGTTATACTTGACAAAAATGGGATTCTCAGAGGCTGAGGCTTCAATAGCCATGAAGAAATGTGGTTCAGATTCATCAATTACAGAATTGACATATTTTATATGTGCTGATCAACTGGTTAAGGCTACTGACACACTTCTTCCTGTAGAAGATAGGAAGCCATTATACAATGATCCCAATTACAAGAAAAGGCAAAACTCGAGCTATGATTTTTGGGAAAGGAATAAACAGAAGAAGCTTCTTAATGAAGACGATCATGCAGTTCATCTTTTAATTCCAATGATTGGTTATGTGGTTCCTACCGAACCAGATCAGATAACTCAAAGAACACTTCCAGAAGATACTATTGGGCCTCCTTATTTCTACCATGAGCAAATTCATCTTTCAAATCTAATGATTGGTTTTTTGGGGTTCATACCAAACCAGATCAGATAACTCAAAGAACACTTCCAGAAGATGCTATTGGGTCTTCTTATTTCTACTATGGGCAAATTCATCTTTTAAATCCAATGATTGGTTTTTGGGTTCATACCAAACCATATCAGATAACTCAAAGAACACTTCCAGAAGATGCTATTGGGTCTTCTTATTTCTACTATGAGCAAATTCATCTTTCAAATCTAATGATTGGTTTTTGGGGTTCATACCAAACCAGATCAGATAACTCAAAGAACACTTCCAGAAGATGCTATTGGGTCTTCTTATTTCTACTATGAGCAAATTCATCTTTTAAATCCAATGATTGGTTTTTGGGGTTCATACCAAATCAGATCAGATAACTCAAAGAACACTTCCAGAAGATGCTATTGGGTCTTCTTATTTCTACTATGAGCACATTCATCTTTCAAATCCAATGATTGGTTTTTGGGGTTCATACCAAACCAGATAAGATAACTCAAAGAACACTTCCAGAAGATGCTATTGGGTCTTCTTATTTCTACTATGAGCACATGGCACTTTCTCCAATTAATGTTTGGACTGGAATATCATAGTACTTATTCTATGTTGAGCCAGAATTTGTAGATTCGAAGCATTTTCATGCTACTACACTGAAAAGGGCTATATTCATAATTCTGCCAATTGAGAACAGATTTTCTCTTATTCTGCTTCCTCCATGTGCTGATGTTTTTTCATTGACAAAGAAATGATGGCCTTCCTGGGATCCAAGAACAAAGTTGAACTATTTATAAACATGTACAGGAAGTGCCAAATTGACAGAAAATACCTGTAAGGCTCTTGAAGCTTATGACAATGAGCCACCTTTGAGTGTCCAGAAGTATGTTCTTGATGAGTGCTGAAAATGGAATCTGGTATGGGTTGAAAAGAATAAAATTGTTCCACTTGAATCTGATGAGGTGGAAATGCTTCTAGGTTTCCCTAAAAACCATACACAAGGAGGAGGATCTGTTAGAAACATGTTCCCCTAAGATATCAATGTCCTGTCTCTTTTCTCTGGAATCAGTGATGCAGAGATTGCCTTCTATTGTCTTGGCATATCTTTGAAAACAGATGTGTAAGAACTGAATGATGATCAGTTGGAGCAATTGATGAGTAGATTTGTCGAATTCGACCTTGTTGTCGGTGGCATCCAGCGTAACAACCTTACTGGAAGAAATAAACATCATCAGGATGAAATAGAAGATTTTTGTTGGTGCATTTTCTTGCAATGACTGCTACGACAACTATCTCTTCTGCTGCTCCAAAATACACAGTGTCATATCATACTCTTCCCTAACCATGGAAAGGTTTAGTTGATGGTAAAACTGGTTATCTCAACTTTTGGAATCCTGTACGGCATACAAATGTAGAATTTGTTCCAATGTCTTATTTTGTGCCATAAGTCATTAAATTCAAATTCAACAATCTTCTGAAGGACATAAAGGATATCATCTTGACAAAAAAAGTGATCGGCATAGAAGAAGTAGCAATGATGTATCAAGACTTGAGCCAACATCACGGTATAACCAGAGTGCAGGTAGTGACTTGTTTGGTTCTATGATGTAATCTTCTAGAGAACATGAATTGATGGTTGGGGAAAATAATTTGTCTGGTGATGCTTATCGTCCTCAGCATGGGATAAACGATAATCTTTCTTGATGAGCTACTAATAATGTCATAGGAGAGTGTCACAAGTTCAATTCTCCAGACTTTTTGGCTTCTTGGACCACTTGCCTTTAAAAATGTGAAGTGCTTCATTATTCTGGCCTCGTTCATTCTTTTTCTAAAACAGAGGTAGAATAAGCAACAGTTGTTTCAAGGACCTTCCTCATTTGAGACTGTCCTGTTTAAAAAAAAAATTCTCCTTTCTTTATTGAAGAATGAAAGAATTTTGAAAAGTAATGCCCTTCTCAGGTTCACAATAAAATCAAATCATAAGCATGAATTCAAAGAATATCAAAAGAATCAACAACTCTGTAATGTTTTAGAATTATAATTCTTTGACAAGTATCAAGATTTGGTTTGGTTTCAGGATGGCCTTCCTATTTTCTATGGTTACATCTATTTAAGATGTCACTCATCTCTCGCTCTTTGTGAACTTTGTCACATGTCTCAGTTTGAGGACTTGGTATTTTAACCGGATGCGTACAAAATAACGCAACTAGGATTGCCAATCACTAGACCTTCTAGAATCCTTCTATTTCAATTCTCTGGAAACTTTCATTTAGACTCATCTAATCAAAGTAGTGCAAAAAAATCGGTCTAAAAAAAATTTATGAGTGCTTGTGTGAAGTTGACTATAACAGGTGTTTCGTAACTCCCTTAGTCCATTTGTTAACACATTTTCCACTTTGGCTAGCTGAATTCAGCTTTAATGTATATAATAATATAATCACCTTTATCAGGTTAATTGAAACTTATCCATAAAGCCGGGGCTATTAACCAATTGCTCTAGAGGGACAGCTTTATATATATAATATAATGGGTTGGCTGAATATTATCCATAAAGCCGGGCGATTAACCATTTGCTCTAGTGGGACAATTCAAGCTTTATTGTAATAAATATAACATGGCTATCCAAATCCATTTCTTAAGCTTGTTAAGAAGAACCTGTTATAGTCTAAGTGTTTTGGTGGAATTCAGAATCTCTTTGTTGAGTTCAATTCTCAAGCAACTGACTTAAACTAGATTTACCTATTTGTAAAAATTATGTTCATCATCGAATGTCATTAATAGAAAAATACTCTAGTAAGTTTTGTAATGTAATACACCAATGATGCCCCATGTTGTACGCTCCTATATATAAATACCAAGCCTTTTTGTAATTCCTTTCAATAGGAGTAGGCTATCTCATATTTGTAATAGGATAGTGTTTGGGTGTATTTCTTCTGAGGTAAGGTCAATGGTCCTTGTTTTTCTGGTTTTCAATCCTGATATTCTGTCAAAGATTATAACTCTAATCATGAAGAGCATTTTAATCCAGTTGATATTCAAAGAACTGCAAGATTGCAAAATTGACTGAATGCTCATAACCTTAATAAGCAACACAAATTTATTTATTGCACAAAAGGCGGAGAAAGGAACAAAAAACAAGTTTAAATAGGATGCTAAAAATAGAAAAGTACTATAGTGGTAGATAACAACTTCCACTTGTTTATTTAGCCTACCCCATCATTCCAATAATGTTGGGTTTGTAATTGGCCTAAGATTTTCCTCATTTCCCCATTCTTGATTATCTTTTGTGTCAACTTCTTTAGGTAAGCCTTCAGATACATAACTCTTTACTTTATTCTGAGCAGTTTCCATCATCATCTTTTTCTTCTCTGGCTGGTAATTGAGCTCATTTTTGGATTCAGAACAACTTTTACTAAGGATGACAGCCTTGTCCTGATTTGAACATATTTGGCTGTAATTGGAGTAACATTCACCAGACTCTTTGTATCCAGACTCTTTTCACTGGTCTTCAGAAAATTTGATACATGCGTTTGAGGTTTCTTCAGAGTTTCATCTTTCATATTCATTCTTAAACCTGTGGGTCAGTCTCGAATTACCTCTCCTTTTACTTTTTTATCATTTAAAATCATAGAAGTATTGAGAATTGAATGTTTTATCTTTGGCTCGAGTACTTTGTTTTCTTCATTTTCTGCGGCATGTACTTATTTGTTTTGATACTACCAACTCCATTTTGATGTTTAATTCTCGATTGTTTGACCAAAACAGACTGGTCATCCAATTCTATGATTCCTGTACCAAAAGGTCTTGAACTCGTTGTTTGAAGCGACCACACTTTTCAATGGAGTGTCCTTGGGCTCCAGCGTGATAATCACAAGAGAGTTTCTCATTATACCAACTCGGGTATGGAAACAACAAAGGCTTAGCTTGACATGGAGTAATAATCTGGGCTTTGAGTAACTCAAGATATAACTTGTTGCATGAAACTGAAGGAAACTTGGGTAGAATTTCCCTGACATCACTGTCAAATTACAATTGTTTACTGCTTTCTTGAAGACCTTGTGACTATTTGCTTGGTTTAGCTTTCTTCAATGGTACTGAAATTTCTTCTATGCTTCTCTTCAACTTGATCTTGTCGCATTATCTGGGGTCATACCCGATTTTGGAGATTTATCGAATTTCCACATTCCCCGACAATCTTGGTCATTGTTTCCATTGTATCAGCTACATCATTCATAATCCTATTTAAATCTTTCACAACAGGATCCTCTAAGGGTTTCTCTCGATTACAATATTCATCAGGTCCATCAATTTGGTCAGTTGTTCCTTTGAATCATTCTGTAATTTTTTCACTTGATCAGTCATCTTTGTTGTGTCTCGATAATTGCTCTTGTAGTTTCTCAATTCTACCAACCCTTGCTAAAATCTCATTCATGGCTATTATCCTTCTTTAGGAAGACCAAGTTAACTCCACTTTGATTCTGTCATGGAATTCTCCACGAATTATTCCACGTTGTCATGATTGAATGTATGTAAATAGTTTGAAATAAAATGTAATTATGGAAATATGCAAATGTAAAAAAATGCAAATGTAATATGTGAATGTAACAATGCAAATTGTATAGTACAAAAGCAAATATAAGAGTATAAATCACAATGAAAAATTCAAAGATGCAAAATGCAAATGCATGTATGAAAATGTGTTTACTCAAGAGTGATCATCTTAGAACAGATTTCATTGAACACAAAAGTTTCGGTACATCAAACAAAACTTTACATATAAGGATATCTTTTACTCCTAACTTTTCCAAAGCCCAATTAGTTTCCATTCATGCTCAAAAGTTGAGTCTTCAGTCTGCTTCATCTCCTTGTAAAATCAGCTAAATATCATTTAAGAACCATATTGTTGTCTGGACTGCAACTTCTTCTATGACATTCTCTTTCATCTTCTGTGTCACTTCTCGGAGTTGCTCATTTTCCCTTGTAAGAGAACCTTTCTATCCAAGAAGTTCTTGAACAAGATCTTCATATATGTTGCAGTTCTTTTTCAGCTTGGTGACCCCTGTGATCCTCTTCTGGGTACTTCCTAGGCCAGTATTTTGAAAGGCTTGACTGATTTTCTGAAAATCTTTATGCATAGTTTTCATTTTGTGCTCAATTTCTTGTTTTGGTCATTCAAGTCCTTTAAATAACATGTTTGAGCTTCATAAAAACCTCCACTACTCTGAATGCCCTGACTGATGCTCTTACCATAGACTGCTTTTGGTATTAATCTGGCAGGATCTTTGTGGAGTACTTTTGGTATTAATATAACAGGATCTCTGTGTGCATTGCTCATTTCTATCTTCATAGTTTTTTCAGGATGTTTGTCCTTGGCCGCATCATATTTTGTTTGAGCATAAAACTTTTTGTCCATTTACGATTTCTTTCCATGATGAACAATCTTTCAAATAAACACCTTTTGATGCCATGATCATGCAATTTAAACAAAACAAATTAAATATAAACAAGTTTAGAGCAACAATATGCATGAAAAAAAATGGTAAGGAAAAAAAAAATTGGTTAGTACCAAGAAAGATTATATCTATCAAGGTATATAATATATCCTAACCTCATGCTTTTTAGTTCCATGCTTTGTTTTAAAAAAAAATAACCTAACTGCATGATTACTAGTTCACATGCATTTGTTCAGAGAGAAAAATAATAAATTAAAAGCTAAAGTTATTTCTCCTTTGTATACTTACGGACAGAGGTTCGGTACTGTATCAGGAGAATTTCTAGGGTTCATTATATGCAGGGTTGGTTTTAAGGGTAAAGGTACTCGAACTGTCCTTGTCGGTGCCCCCTTGGGCTGCCAAACCCTCAATCCTAGTCCATCACAAACTAAAATGGATCGAGTTCAATTCGATGGGATACACTTCTCTATGCCTGACACGGAGAATAAATTCTCACGAAGACATAGAGATATGAACCCCGAAAGTTACTTGCTAGGTGACACGGAGAAAAAATTCTCACGAAGACATCGCTTTCACTCCCCTTAAAGGACAAACTCAATTATAGAGCTTTATGTTATGCAATGCAAGTGTTGTGTGAGGAGAAATGTTCAAACCTCTAACAGAAAATAAATAATGAAATAAAATACTTGTAAGTAAAATGAAATATAAATATTATAAAAATAAAGTATATAAAAATTTGAAAAGAAAGAATTATAAATTAATATATGAATTTTAAATTTATAATTAATAGAGACATTGATTTTAAAAGTTTGACCAGGGTCCCCAGCAGAGTCGTCAAGCTGTCGTAACAATTTTCGTCCGGGCACAATTTTTTACTTGGCGGGAAAAGTGATGTGAATAAATGGTTTTTAAAATAAAATAATTGGGAGTCGCCATCGGCCTTTTGGGTCAGGTAGGTCGAATACCTAAAAATTATCTTTTAAAAGAGTTTTAAGAAAACATCAGTTAAAAGATGAACTGATCTGCGTTATAACCAAAAATTCGTTCTTTTTAATAAAAAAGGGATTCGTGGTCGGTTACGTTTAGGGAAGGATTAGCACCCCTACAACGCCCAAAATTGGTACTTTATTAATATTAAATTGTCTCTATTATTAGAAATTAAGAATTCAAAGATATATTTAATTTATAATCTTTTTATTTTCAAATTTATGATTTATGAAAATATATCATATAAATAAGATTTATTTATTTAGAAATATCAGAAAAGGGCTTCTAGGTGCTTTAAGACAGCTCTTTTCTTGATATAAAATAAATAAAACATTTATTTAATATAGGATTTATAAAAATAGGATATTTAGTAAAAATATTAGAAAACAGACTTCTAGGTGTTTTAAGACAGTCCTTTTCTTAATATTGAAAATAAATATATATAAAAATTATTAAAAGTAATTTATGAAATATAGGATTTTAATAGAAAACAAATAGAATAAATAAACAAATATTATTATATATTTTATATATATAAAAATAATAAAAATAATAATTAAAGCAATAATAATTAAATAATATTGCAAATAATGATTAAAATAAAAGGAAAAAAATAAATAGTAAAATAAATAGTCAAAAATGAAAATTTAATGATTAAAATGTAAAATATAAAACTAGAGTCCTAATTCAAAATATATAAAAGGTGGGCATTAAAAGTGTAATTTAACCATAATTCATAATACGGTTTAAATAAAAAATACTAAACTATGAGGGACTAAATTTTATATTTACCTAAATATATATATATAAATGCTAATAAGGACTAAATTAAAATAAAATAAAATTAGAAGACTAAATTAAAATAATCAAAAATTGCTTTTAGTGACTAAATTGCAAGGTATACAAACTTGAGCACTGCGGACGGGGTTTACCCTTTATGAAATTACAGAAATACCCTCCCCAAAACGACGTCGTTTGGGGAGGGTTTTAAATACCCAATCGGCCGGCCCTTATGGGCCATATTTCTCATTTCTTGTTTCATCTCTCTCTCTAACTGAGAGAGATGAAATTTCTCTCGGTCATCTCTCTACAACGGAGATGGAGAGACCACGGCCGACAGCCGTGCTCCAGCGCCACCACCGCCGGCCACGTGAGTGGTGGCCGGAACTCCCAAACTACCCCAAAATCCAATCTGGCCTCCTAATGTCGATTCCAACCTTTGTTTTCCCTAAAAACCTTTATATTTTCGTAGATCTAAAAAAAATTTACCTTCGACGTTTGGTTTCCAGCAGCAAGTGGATGCTACGGTGAGTTGTCTCTTTTCTTTTCTCTTTTTTCGTTTGTTGTTTGGTGGTTTGCTCCGTTAGTTCTTTCTGTTTTGTGTTGTTCGTCGTTGCTGTTTGTAGTTACTACTGTGTGTTCTCTCTGTTTTCTGTTCTCTGTTCTTACTGTCCTCTTCCGGATTTTCTGCCTTTTTTTATTTTGCAGGTGGTGGTGGCTTTTATAGCCACCGTGGTGCTCGGTATGGACCGGTCACAGAGGGGCTTCTCGGTGAGTCACCGGGCTATTTGGTGACTCACCTTGGTAGCTGCGACGTGGAGGGGCAACTGGCTCTTCTGAAAGTTTCATCGAGGCGTCGTCGTCGTGGTTGCAGCGGATTGGGTCACCTGGCAGTTGAAGCGTCGACGTGGGGCGGATGACCGTCGGCAATGGCGAGAGGAGACACCTGGAATCATCAGAGGCGGCTGGAAGCATCTGGAAACGGTGGCTGGGTTAGGGTTTAGACAACCCTAGCTGAAAATCCCAAATAATTTGGGCTTCTCGGGCCTGGTTCAAGTTGGGTCACTGTTGGACCTGATTTGGGCTCGGGGATCTTGTAATTGGGCCTGTTTGTAATAATATTAATTAATTAATTAATAATAATATTAAAACAAAATAATAATAATAAATAAAACAAATGAAATAAAAAAAAACTAGTGTCTTAAGTATGTATGAAAATTTTCTCTAGATATTTATTTTTAAGTCAGGTAATGCCCAGAATTCTACAAACAGAAATACTAAAATTTGAATAATATTCTTTTTTTTCCTCTTGTGAAATAAGGAAAATATGCAGAGCCATTAGAGTGAAAATGAATGAACCTTGTAAATGCCCGAATCGAGACCATTCTCAAGCGGGCGGTCGAATAAACGACGCTGAGTGGTGGTCGGAAGTTTCAGAAGTGGTGTTGGTGGTAGAGCAAAAGGGCATTGAAAAGTTTAGGGGTTTGAAAAAAGAGATCGATAAACCTTGTTGATAAATTTGCCATTGATTTCGCCATAAATTTGCTTCAAATTTTGGAACGCCTGCGATGGGGGTAGTGTGGGTCTAAAAACAAAGTTAAACAACACTATAGTCGTGCAGCTTGGGCGGAATTATTGATCTCGATTTAATTTAACTAGAAAAATTTAAAATAAATTTGTTTAATTTAAAATTCACGAGTTTAAAATTTTCAAGTTCAATTCGAATTTGAAATAATGAATTGAAGCTTGAAAAGCTCGAAATGAAAAAACTGTTAAATTTAACTCGATTAAAACCTCAAACTCAAAGTCAAACTTGAACTTTAATTACATGAAAATCTTATATTGTATTTTTTTAAAATCAACACATAAATGTTAATATTATTAATAATTTTTTTTTTTAAATCTTAATATATTATATTTTCAAATTGCTCACGAGTTTTTCTAATCGAGTATTAAGAAGTTCTTTTCGGTATTATTTTTCAAAATAATATTTTCTTTTATTAATATAGGGTAAATACAAGACAATATTTGTTTAAAAGGTAACTTTCAACCTTTTTACATTGGACGTTCACACGACCGGCATATATGGTGCTCGAACCTATGTCCACGGATGCCACATAATTCGTGCTTCAAAATCATACTTAACGTTATGTTTGGTCCTATTATGATCATGCATCGTTAAAATATTAATAGGGATGTTGACATAACATTTTTTAAACTACTTTTTTAATACTGACATAATATTATTTTATGATAATACGTCAATATCATTGTTAGATTTTTAACATTATATTATCGAAATATAACCGAAAAGGTAATATTTATGTATCCTTACTCTTTTTGTCTAAACAATTTTCTTCAACATTATTGTATACAAAATAAGAACTGAGGTGAGATCCTACAAATGTGTATATTCCTAAAAATATAAGGTATTATATTCTGAATAATTGATGATAAAATTCTACTAATGATATTGTAATCCATACTGAAACATAAAGATTAGTAACAAAATAATTTGGAACATTAAATTTTATAAAACAAAGTTACTTCATTATACAGCATGAGATAAATATATTAAAAAGGATCAATCAAGATATACAATTTGGAATTATCCTTCTAATTACATATTACCAAACATATTATACACAAACAATTTCACACATTATTTCCATTTTCTACATATAAAAATATTCAATTCAAAACAATAATCTTAAATTCTTTTATTAGCTTAAGTATACTCTTAAGGACTCTATTACCAAGCATTTAAATGTAAATGTCCGACTGGCCAATCTGAGTGTGCACATCTCATATTAACATATCAGGTAGAGATGGATATGGGTTAAGGCATGTGGGCTACCCGTTTAACTCGGGGCTCGTGCGAGTTTTGGGTCTCAAAAACTAAAGTTCGTTTAAATTACGGGTTTTTTAGTCCGGACTGTTAAATCCGCGGGTTTAATGGGTATACCCGTGAATAGCCCGTTTAATTTAATTATTTTTTAATTTTATTTTTATAATAATAAAGCAAAATATTATTAATTAAAAAATCAGTGAAACGACATAGGAGAATGATGTAGGCTAAGCTATTATGGATATATTATCAGCCACTATGAAATTGGGTGTTTTCAAATTAATACCTATTATCTATTCAAACATGGGAGGAAGTAAATCACCAAGGTCCCATCAGGTAAGGACCTGACTAGGGCTGGACTTGATAAAAATGTTAAAATTGAGTTAATTGACCCAATTTAAATTAAAATCTAAATAATAAAATTAATATTTATTTATTTTATTTAAATAGTATGAGATGATTATAAGGTAGTAGTTATTCATATTTTTTCTAACATAACGTACATATATCTTATAAACTTAGCTATTCGAATACAAATCTTCTAAAAAGAATAACATTCATTTTACCATTAAGATTATTTAATAGATTCAAAATTAATATTATTTAAATTTATTAATGTTATGGTGTTATTATTTTAATAAACTTATTGAGATTAATGGTGTTATGATGTTATTTATTTTAGACTTATTGAGACTTAATGGTGTTATTTATTTTAGACTTATTGAGACTTAATGGTGTATGGTATTATTTATTACTTGTTTATCTTGAGACTTATTGAAACTTTATTGTTACCTTCCTTTTTAAGTTGTTGGATTATTTTAAAGATGTAGTAAGTTAGAATATTATTTTTATTACATTTAAAGCATTTGAATTATTATTTAACGGGCCGCTGGTAAGCCCGTTTAACCCGGGTTAAACAAACGGGCCGCGGGCCTTAGAATTCAAATTTTTTTATGATTGCAGGTTTTTTAAACCATTCCGTTTAAGTCTGCACCGTCAAACTCGCGGGTTAAACGAGCGGGTAGCCCGTATACCCAGCTAATATCTGGAGGATGCACTAATCCAATCCTTACAGAGTCAAGTACATCCCTACTATTTTGAAAAAATAATTAAATTTAATTTAATGTAAAAAATAAAATAAATTTTTTACGTACTTATTATTTAAAAAAAATTGGATCCCATCTTTTCATTTATGGATCCGCCGCTTATTTGTACGTGTCTCACACATAATTCAATATTCAATTCTAAAAGTAAGTGTAAATTTCTGTTTGAAAAAAAGGTTAAATTACGTATTTTGTCATCTGATTATCCATAGTTATGTTTTGGTTACACAACTATTTTTTTCAAAATCATACCTAAGGATACGTTTTAGTTTCATTTAACCACATGTTAAAAAATTAATGATGATGATAACATGTTACCATAAAATAATATTACATCATCATAGAAAAAATATCATATCAACCATTCTATTAACTTTTAACAGCGAATGACTAAAATAAAATCAAAATGTAATATTAAAATAATTTAAAAAATTAATTGAATAACCAAAAATCGTGAATAGTTGGATGACTAAATACATAGTTTAAAAAAAATATAGACAAATGTTATGATTCAATTAGGGATGGGTACAGGGCGGGGCAGGTCGAGTTTTTGATCGCCCCGCCCAGACCCTAAAACATAGATATAAACTCAAAAAAATCCCACCCAAGAATTTTGAGTTTTTTCCCGCCCCGAATTTTAGACTAAAACTCCGACCCAAATATATAAACTGTTAAATTAATTATTATAATATTTTATATTTTAATAATAAATAATATATTTTAATAATATAAAATAAAAATTCTTAAAATATTAATTATGATATATATATAATAATAACAAAGTCAGCCCCGTCCCGCCCCGAAATTTTTTACTACATAACCACCCCACTTGATCCCCAAAAATTAAAAAAAAACATTCCATCGGATTAGATCAGGTCGGGACATGTCTAGATTCAATCAATCAAATGTTAGAAATATTTTTTTAGAATAATGCCTTTTTTTATGTATTGTAATACACAAATAGAGTTTGTTAAGTGCAGCAAAAGCAGTAGATATTTCGAACACAAAAAAGAGAAACGTTAGATAAGAGATGCCAAAATTCTTACAATCAATCTTAATGAAACCACTCATTGAAATCTTAGCGTGCAATTCCCCAAAATTGGCTTTCTAAAACTCATTCATTCAATTTCATCTTTCGTCTCACCAATAATCAACTGTAAACTGGACTACCATTTCACAATGCCTAAAAATGGATACAACTATATATATATATATATTTCAAACTCGACCACCATACTCGCAAACAGAATGAGCAAGTTCAATCTTCCACCTCTTTCGCGATGCACAGACACGACAATAACGCAGCTAGGTAAGAAACACTACTTGAGTCTCACTCTCGGCTGGTTTTCATTCTTTTGGTTAACACAAGAAAAGCTTTCTAACCGAGGCGATGGGATCATCAACCTGCAGAATAAAATCTAGGATGATTACAATCCTCTACACATGATAAAGCTAACGATTAACTGTTAATCCAGCAAAAACAATAGCCCATAAATTTTCTTTTAACTATCATGGAGAATAAACAGTTTCTCGATGAATTGCTTTATGGATTTTGAAACCTAAATGTTATCAGCAGATTCATATTCATAAATACTTCCATTTTAGCTGCATTACTTGAACAAGTAACATTTCAACTTGCCTGAATCATGGAGGCAGATGAAGGAGAAGCAGAGCATCCAGGTGAAGAATGAAGAAAATCTTTCCCACTTAGCAGAGCAGATAATGTTTATTGCCATCCGGGCGCCCTGCCACTCGTTGATGCAATCCATGGACAAAAATGCCTGTGCTGCCTGATTGGATCAAACTCTGATATTTTATCCATGTGCTGCTGTGCATCCTTTCTTGGAAAATGGAGGTACATTAGTTGATTACCCTTGTAAATTAACTGGCAAAACTCATGAAATCAGAAACGGGAGTATATCAAATGCAAATACCACAAACCCCGAAACCAGATATAACTTACATATCAAGAAAGAAATATTTTCATCACCAACCAGCTAGATGGAAAAGTTCTAATGAGGAATTAAGAAAAAGGGAAAAAAGACAACCACACTGCTACTGGATCAACCTTTCCAGGTAAGGAGTAGCACCGAGAAAAATCACAGAGCTCCTAGCTACTCCAACAAAAGGTTTCAAGTTCAAACATATTTAGGGCATTACTACAAAAGCAAAAAAAGAAAAAATATTGAATTCTAACTCGTGGCAACCTTACATAAAAGGATATTGTTGCAGGTTAAAACTATCAAGAGATTATTGTCGACGAATGTAAACACGCCATCCCGGTGGCTATGAAGTGTTTTGAGTGTAATCAGAGTTAATTATTGCCTAATTATCCTTGGTTACTGCCATCTATCAGTCCAATAAGAACTCTAAACCGTTTGGTTGCAAATTACAAGATGAAAATAAGATAAATAGAAACGATATTAAACCCCATCACCATAAATTGAAAGCAACTCCTGAAGATAGCCTCGATCACCAACATCAACATAATTATTCCTTCCAAGTAGGAACATCATTGGTCACTCTGGGCTTTACTGCAATAGGAAAGTTGAGAATTCTGCTCTGCCCAATTGTACATTCAAGGCTCATATTTTGCAATATCTTCTAGAAAATTCTAAAAGTCTTTAACTCCTACTTATTTCAACTTCTAAACGGGAAATATAGTACAACTCAAATACCCACCCTGGCACATACAACTCCTATTCCAATCCCTATAAGGTGGGAAAGAGACAATAATGCATAAAGTATGGAAACAGGAATTACTCAATCGCACTGATTTAGCAAATTAGATTACTACATTACATACCGATCAGCTGGTAATCACAGAAGTCATAAGTTAAATGTCCTCATGAATAAACCATTCATAGTAATTTAACTTTGAAATAGGCTTGCGATGCTATATGCATGAAAAATAAAATACACAAAAGATATCATAAGGAAAAAAAAAAGAGAAATTCATAGCCTGATTAGGAACAATATCAGTTAAAATCATAGCAGCAGAGCCCCAAACAATGGGAACTAATTAACAACACAGAAAAGATTAGGAAAAGGCATATTGACAGTGGAACTTACATTTTATTAAAGAATGTTTCCAATAATACTGAGAATTAAGCTTATTGATTACAAATAATAATGCATTAATTACCTTTGGTACAAGACAATACCTTATTGATTTGAGCAGTCCGGACTTCAGGAATCACCCCTTGCACTATTGGCACCAATTTTGTCTTCTCTTGAGGTCATTTTGTATGTGCCATCGACATTTATATAAGCTTCCAAGCAAGAGGCAACACAAGTAGAGTTTTGATTAGATAAACAAATTCTTCATCAGAAACCTTCTCTGTTCTGTAAGTTGTTCTGGATGGCACGGTTCGGATATAATCGTAATTGATGAATCATTATCTTTAGTTCCTTCATTTCTAGGAGAAACATTAGCACCTTGGATCATAATAGAAGACTCTAATATGTGTGGTATCAGAATCTTTTACTGCTATATTGCAAGATCTATCATTGTCCACCTTTTCAAGTAAGTTATTACTTTGGCAAGAATATTACTACATTATGAGAACTCTCTATTTGAACCCATATTAGAATCATCTGCACCACATAAGGAGAAATTTCCTTTGCAGCGATGTTGGTTCCTTCCAATGGTGTGACGTTTCTAAAATTATCATCTCTTGCACAAACATCACGGTTTGAACAAGGAGACTGATCATTGCTTTTAGAATTACAATTAACTTAACAATTAAGATGAGTGAGAGAGAGAGAGAGAGTTCGAAGGTCAATGACTCTGATGGCAAAAATAGAGAGGTCCATGGAAGGGGTTCTTGGCCTGCATTTGTTGATAACCTTAGTAAGAGAGTGAGTAGAAGCGTTTTACGGGAACGTTTCAGTCATCATGGCAAAGTCACTAAGGTATTTATTCCTTTTATTAACAACAGAGCGAAATACAAGGAGTGTACGTTCGCGTTCGTTCATTTTGCAACCAAGGAGGATCTGTGCAGTGCAGTGGAGAAGATGAATAATGTCAAGTTGATGGGAGGACTATTTCTGTATCAGCAGCTAAATATGTCAAGTTTCTGGGATGAGGAATCTGTAAGGGGTTGGAGAGGAGGTTTTCTAAAAGGTAAAATCAGGAGAGAGGAAGGGTAGAAGTCCGACTTCTCCAGTTCTAGCTGCAGAGAGGAAGGATCGGATGATTAAGTTCTTTGACAGTAGAACTTATAGAGATACGGTAGTTGGGGTGAATAAAATTCCTGAGGCGCTCAAGTGAGGTATCAAGGGAATATTAAGGAGAAGAAGAGATACTTGGATGTTTATATTCTGGTGAAAGAGAGTTATAGTTGAATTCTTCTCACTGCATTTGCAAAGCCATTTTCCATATGGACTTTGTTCAAAAAGCCTTATGGAATGAGGGTATCAAAGCTAAGGTGATCAAGTGGGGGTTCACGAAGAATGTGTGTCTTGTAGTTTTCCAATCGGTTGAAGAGAGAAGAATTGCTATGGAAGATAAATGGGAAGCTCTGTCGTTCTGGTTTGAAATTTTGGAGCGGTTGTGGAGGGGGTATCCCTTTAGCATTTTTGTGGTTTCGTTGATTGGAGTCCCTTAAATTGTTGGTCGGTTCTGTTTTTTTCTAGTCTAGCTTCCAGTTGGGGAAGTTGATAATAATTCAAGATCATACGACATAGAGTGGATTGTAGAGTGACATAGTTGCTCCTAAGGGTTGAGAGTTTTGATATTCCAGATCGTGTTTTCTGTAATACGTATGGAAGGAAGTTCATCATCAAAATTAAAGTTGAGTGCGCTGAGGAGTTTTTTCCTGAGTTATCAGACATGGCGGTAGAAGGCGATGTAGAGGATCCATGGGAGGATAGCTCTTCGGATTGGAGCAACGAAGAAGTGCAGGGTCGGTAGATATAGAAGGTGGGAATACAGTCAGAATCCCACAAAGCAGATCTGCCCCAGCCGTTGGATCGAGCTAGGTCTAACTATGTTTCTCCTGGGGACACACCATGCTTTCTCACCATTCATTAACCAACGAATGTCCTAAACTCTGGTACATAGCTTTGGCCCAGAGGTAACTTCCCCTTTCCTCTTTTTAGTTTCGAAATCTTGCTAACAAAGGAAAAATATTTTTACCTTGAAAATGCTTTGTTTTGTGATGTGGGCGCTAATCGAAAGAAATGGGAATGGTGTGTTGCTTCGTTCGAATGAAAAATGACTATGTGTATTGCTTCGAAAATCAGTGGTAAAGAGTCGTTTACATTACTTGGTATCCTCAAGGGGAAAGAGCCTTTGTTTATATTGATTTCAAGAGAAAAAATGGGAGTCGAGAAACTCCTTTACAACTATATTTCGAGAGAAAAATGGAGACCCCTTTTTACATGGTGTTCATTGGGTTTATATAACCCCTTTACAAATCGAACAAAATAACAAAAAATGGAATTACAATCCTCTATATTTTGTGTTTTGTTTGCATGTGATTTGGATGAATGATTTTTCTTGTCCTATGCGAGGCCATTAGAGGTCATTTTTGCCCTGCTCACTTGCCACAAGCATTTTTGCTACAAGGCTCCTGGCAGAGAACAATCATGAGTGGGGACCACCTTACGTGGAGGTTTCATCGTTGCAAGGAGAGCTGGAAATGCTAAGGGGAACCACAGTTGGGTTCTCACGAGCGACCTGATGTTGTGTGGGCAACATGGGAACCACTGTCTGGGACCACTAGAGTGACATGGTCGTTGGAGTGTCTTTGCTTGGAGGTAAAGCATTGTGGGTGACGACGCTAGGATTGTTAACTCTCTAGGGTTTCAAAAAACCCTAAAACTACTTGGGTATAACATCCCAATCAGGTCAGTGGTCAAATTGTAAGAATTCTAAATTCAGTGTTTGAATTATAATAAATCTATAAACTCAAGGATTATAGTGGAATTTATGTTTAGGGCTTAATGAAAATTTTGGTTTAGTGAAGAGGGGCTTATGGTCTTTCCAAGAGGGATTTTAGCTTCCTTTTTAAGGGAGATATGCACGTGGGTTTCGAAAGAAAGCAAAGTAATTCTTGAACCATTCCTTATCTATTCTTCTTCTACGTGAGACCCATCCACAAGGTAAGATTCTGAAATTGTGGTTTTTCCTTAATTTTGTGATTTAGGCATGGATTTGTAAAATGGGTTTAGAATGAAATTTTGATATGGAGTAGTTTTGAGTTTTAATGAGATATTTGACTTGTCAATAGGCTAATTAAGGTTTAGGAGTATTAGAATTTCATAAGAGCTTGGCTGAAATGTTATGATTTTTTAGAGATAAGTGTTTTTAATGAAATTTGGATGTTTGGGAGTAGTAAATGGGTGCAAGTTGGTTTGGAAGTATCAATGTGAGTTCAAAGGCTTAAGGTATTTGTATATGAGACTGTTGAGAGGATTTTTGGGTGATTTTCGGGGTGAAGATGGCAATTCTGGGCCTCGAGTATTGGTACCGTTGAACAATATCGATACTTCAAGGGCAAAATCTGTGAATTATTAGGGTAGTATCGATACCTGTTGAAGAGGTATCGATACTGTAAGTGTAATATCGATACCTAAAGGATGGTATCAATACCTTTGAACATCGAATGCTATTTCGGTGTTGGTACCATAAGGAGGTATTGATACCCTTGAAGGGAAGTATCGTACTGTTAGGGTAGTACCTATACTTCTAACATGAAATGGAAATGTAGGGTTTCTTGCATTCTAGTTATATGATTTGATATAATCGATTCGAAAAATGATATTGATATTTGATTGTTTTGTATAGTGATTGATCGATTCAATTTTTGACGTCTCTACATATTAGTATCAAATCGAAACGTGTTTAAAGATTTGGATTAGAACTTCTGTGAGGCAAAGGTGAGTGCAACTTCTCGGTTTTGTACAGAATTGAGAAAGGCTTATGATAAGCCAACCTCTGTTTTTCGATCGAAAACTTTATATTTATATTTATTTTCTGTTATATTTCAATGTTTTATTCTATTTACATTATACTAGTTATGTTTTATGATCATATGAATATGAAAATGTGAACTTTGAATCAGTGAATGTGAAGAGACTATATGAGAGAGAAACTATGTGAATAAAAAACACTTTGAATAATGTTGAATATAATTATGTGATTAATAGCCCAAAGATATGTATGAGGATTAGAGGTATAGTTGGTAGCCAAGAGTCGAGGATCTTATGTGGTCTTTCGGGAAAATATATGGTCCTTCGAGACAAATATGTGGCACTTCGGTGCAAACCTATGTGGTACTTCGGTGCAAACCTATGTGGTCTGTAACACCCCCCAACCCTACCCGACCCGGATACGAGTCGATCACATTGACTTTTTAAAATAATATTCATAACAAATAACCGAACATTTGGACTTATATAAGAAAATACAATAATATACATAGGTTTATATAAAATTCCCAAAATACTCAGAGCATACACAACTTAAACATTGGATTACATGCTAACATTGATTTATATAACAAAATGACATACTATTTAAGTTGCTTTCTATCTGATAGTTGCAGGAGTAATGATGTCCCAGCTTTCTAATCTTGTTGTCTACCTTCTCGGATCCTACGTGTGAAATACCACATGTTAAGTCATTGACTTAGTGAGGCATATTAATAATAATAATAATAAAATATATGATAATGAGATGCGTATCATGAATCATATATTCAATTCATGTAATTTACATAATCATGTTTCTTACACGTAAGCTTATCCATTTAACAATCATAATTATTATTAATAAGTTCACTAGCCCATGATACAAACTGAGAACCTAAGGTATACGAGTATAATGAGGTTGTGGAATATGATGTCACCACAGCTCGTATAAATGCACCAAAGTACCACGTAGAATTGCACCGAAGTACCATGTAAGATGCCCATAAGGATCACATAGAAATTCCTTAAGAATCATATACATATGCTAAGTATCAAGTATGTGTCTCAAAAGACCTCACACATGTTCCAAAGAATACATATATGTCTCGAAGGACCGCGTAGACCCTCGACTCTTGGCATGTCAACTATACTTATAGCTCTCTTTTATATAACATGGGCTTTTACATTTCACGTAGTTTATATCACATAGACAAGAAAATTCTTACCTTTATCACATGGCTTATAAACTTTTTATACATATTCACTTATATCATCATCATATAATTGAGATGGCAAAAAAACCGAACCCGACGGGGAAAACCGAAAACCGAATTAAACGGGTTAGGTTCAGGGATGATAAACGGGGACAGGGACGAGTTTGGTAATCCCTGCCCTGATTACCCGACCCGATACCCGACCCGATAAATATTAAAAATAATTATTATATATATATATACAATATTAATAAATTTAAATTAAATTAAATATATATATATATATATATATATAATATTTATATATTTAATTTAAATATATATACCCGGCCCGATACCTGTTTAAATAACTGTTTATGCTAAACGGGATACCCGTTTCCCCGCGGTTTTTCCTGATTACCCGATGGGGATCCCTGATTAAATCCCTGTGGGTTTTTTTAAATGGGGACGGGTACGAGTTTTTTAAACGGGGACGGGGGGACTAATCCCCGGCCCGAAACCGCCCTGTTGCCATCCCTACACATAATGCATATAATATGAATTCATGTCATGTATCATAGCATAAAATGTAATCATGTATTAGTGTATTGACTCTAGACTTATAACAAGTTTAAAGTTTAATATACAATTAAAATCCTACTATGCATATGCACTCACATAGATCTCTTTGTCTTTCCCCGATCATACGATTTTTTTAAACGGGGACGGGGGACTAATCCCCGGCCCGAAACCGCCCTGTTTGCCATCCCTACACATAATGCATATAATATGAATTCATGTCATGTATCATAGCATAATAATCATGTATTAGTGTATTGACTCTAGACTTATAACAAGTTTAAAGTTTAATATACAATTAAAATCCTACTATGCATATGCACTCACATAGATCTCTTTGTCTTTCCCCGATCGATCTTACTTCCTAAATGTTCCGAAACTTGTTTAGGCTCATTATCTACATAAATATGATTTCCAAGACGATTATAAGAAGCCTTAACCTTATAATTCGATGCTAATAACTTAAACTAATTTAATGAACCATAGTTCATTTTTTCCTTTAGGAGTGTATCAGTACACTACAGGTGTATCGATACACTACGGGTGTATCGGTACCCAAATTAGCTTTAAAATTTACAGGTATTGGTACAGTCCTTAATGTATCGATACACTATGAAGCTGTTCTTCAAATTTGGTCTTAGTGTATCGGTACCTATTCATAGTGTATCGATACACCCTGCCCAAAACATACTTTTTCACCCAAAAATTCATCAATTCTTCACTAAATTTCCTCATATAAAGCTCTTTTCATACCACCCAACTCAACTACAATCATTTTAACTAACTTCTATCATTCCAACACCTTTTTATCTCCCATATCTCATTAAAATTCTTAGAACTAAAATTCTTACTAAATTTTTCCATGTAATCCAAATTTATTTCCAACACTTATAACTTCTTATTCACACTTATGACAAGTCAAATTCAACTTCTAAATCCATTTATATATCCTTATTCACAATTTTACTTATCCACTTCATACCTTTAATCCTCTATAACTTACAATTCTTTGTGTTTCTAAATCCCTTTTTATGTCCATCATCTTTCCTAAAGCTTCCTTAACCAAAACCTCACTTAAATCTTAAGGTTTAAACAAGGAAAACACAATTCACCTTAGCTTGTATGCTTCATTGTTGGAGAAGAAGAAGGTGGAAGAAGAGAAGTCTGGAAACTTGGTTTCCCAAACATATGCTCCATGTGGGTATAAAAATATCCACAATAATATTTAATTAATTCCCTTACTCAATGACTCAATTGCCCTTTGACTCCTTCTTTATTTGTTAAATCATCCTACACAAATATTTCAATTAAGCCCTTGAACTTTTTAATTCGTCTAATTTGATCACTAAAATTTAAAATCTCATAATTCAGTCACTGACCCGATATTAAGGATGTTACATGGTCCTTCGGGACAATTATGTGGCACTTCGGTACAAATTACGATATATGGTGACATCATTAGTGCACAACCTCAATGTACTCAAATACCTAGTGTTCTCAATAGTATACATTGGGCATTTGAAACAAAGAAATACAAAGTGAAACTATTTATATTATACTTTTGATATGAGAAATAAGGAGAGCTCTTTGTGAACCATTTTGAATGAAACAAATAAGATTTTGTTTTCTAAGTTAGCACTGTTAGTATTACCTCACTAAGTCATCGACTTAGTGTGTGATTTTCTCACGCGTAGGTTTGAAGAGATCAGACGATTAAGTTGGGAATGATAGCATATCAACAGAAGATCAGATCAGAAAAAATAAATAGGTTTTTGTGTAATTTGTAAATTGTTGGCATGTATTAAGCGTTTAATTTGGAAATGCTCTGATCTATTTTTTAAACTCATCTATTTAGATATCTATGTAAATTATTAAGATTTTATGTAAAAATGTATGTGAAATGATGATTTTATTAAAGGAGTTTATATCTTTGTATTTGGATACAAAATTTTAATTTTGTTCCGTGTATTTTATATATTTTGAAAAGTCAAATGTGACACCTCAGATTCGTATTCGGGTCGGTTACGGGCTAGAGGTATTGCATTTAATGGTATCAGAGCTAAGGTTTAAGTGATTTTAAGTTCGAAATAAATTCTTTTTTTGTTTTAAAAAAAGTACATGATAATTTTTAATAAAGTCTTTCTGATTTGATAAGGGATCAATATGATATCCTTGCTAATACCTTTAGTAATTTGATCTTAATAGATGTCGAACTTTGAAGGCTCCCGAAGTGATGCGGGAGATAGGATGGAGGAGAGTAATAACTCACCTTTCCTGAGCAGACAAGGTGAGGAGCAGGCACAGCCTAGAGTACCTGTTCAAGATCAGGGGACTTTTTTTCAGACGTTGGACGCGATCCTGACGCGTTTCCAACTGTCTGTCTCCTCATCCTCTAAGATAAATATCCCTAAAGAGCTGAGAAGTTTACTAGCACTTGAATTTAGGGGAGGAGCTGAAGAAGGTCTAGTAGTTGCTGATATGTGGGCTTAATGATTTGAAAGTTATGCTTGAGAATCTCTATTGTTCTGAAATGGAGAAATTAGATGGTGCAGTTTCGTTATTAAGAGGTCAAGCCAGAATTTGGTGGTCGAATATGACGATGAGAGCTTCAAAAGATCAGGTGACTTGACCCTTCTTTCTGGAGAAGTTTAAGGACAAATACATAGGGGACCATTTCATCTAGTAGATGAAGCAGGAATTTATGAATTTAAAACAATGGAATCGCGTGGTGTATGAGTTTGAGTGCTAATTTAACAAATTGAGTCGATTTGTTGTCGAGTTATTTCCTACAGAGAATGATTCCTGTAACTGGTTTGTGGAGGGTTTACAACCCTGATTAAAAGAGTTATTATTGGCACTTAACCTCTCTTCATTCCAAGAGGTTGTGAATCGAACTAAAGCTTTAGAGTGAGCTCAGAATGAAATATTTGCGGAGCAAATGATGCAACAGAATAAAAGATTTAGTGTGTAATATGGTTCTTCGCAATCAAAGAAGAGTAGAAGTTCAAGTTCTCGACCTCAAACCCGAGCAGAATCCATAACATCTTCTGGTAGAGGATCAAATCTGGGAAGAGCAAGACAAGCTTATTCAGTGGAATCCAGAGTGGACAAGACGAAGCAATGTCAACATTGTGGGAAGAACCATAGTGGAGTTTTCTTATTTGGTAGAGAGTCTCCGGAGCTTGCTTTAAATATGGAGAGGCAAGGCATTTTATTCGATACTGCCCAATGATGATTGGAGAGCCTGCCCAAACAGAGAGATCCACAGCTGCATCGATGAGAGGAAGAAATCAATCTAAGTCGACTGCTCAACTTGAAGTACGCTCTACCGCTTAGGTGTACAACTTGATGGCCAGTGAAGATTGTGATGATCCGTAAATCATTGCAGGTACTTTTCAGACAGCTAGTAAATTTGTTTTAGTTTTGATTGATTCAGGATCGAATTATTCCTATGTCAGTCGTAAACTGGTTAAAGATTTGGGGATTGTCTCAGGAAAGGCGGGTTAATATACGGCTAATATACAGCATTACCGGATACATTAAAATGTATTTAATAAATTCGGTTTAGCGGTACCTATTATGTTGACAACTAATAATGTTTTAGGTAGAAAAAATGAAAAACTATTAAAAAATTTGGTAACCGGTAAACTTTGGTTATCGGTAAGTATCTATCCTTTTTATAAAAGTGTCCATACGTTTAACATATCAAGTAAATTTTACCGGTTTTGTCATAATGAATCTGGTTTTGTCATATTTTTACCTGTTATATTGTAAATTATCTATCCTTTTTATAAAAGTGTCCATACTTATTTCACTGTGAAAATATATTTATTATTATCTTTAGTTAATATTGTTAAATTTAAAATCTAAATAATATTTTATAAAATATCAAAACAATCAAATAATTTTTTGTGTAAATGAAATTATTAAATTAATATTGTAGGTGGAAAACATGAAACACTATTAAAAAAATTGAAACATAAATTACATAACTTTCAAAAAAGTATATATCATTTTTATAAAAGTGTCCATACTTATTTCACTGTTGAAAACATATTTATTATTATATTTGGTTAATATTGTTAAATTTAAATTCTAAATAATATTTTATAAAATATCAAAACAATCAAATAAAATTTTGTGTAAATTAAATTATTAAATTAATATTGTAGGTGGAAAACATGAAACACTATTAAATAAATTGAAACATAAATTACATAACTTTCAAAGCTTTTTAAATCCTAAAAAGTGTCGATACTTTTAAAAAATATATCGATCCAAAACGATATACCAGGTAAAAATATGATAAAACCGGTAACAAAATGATAAACCGTAAATTTAAAAGTGTCGATACGTTATATAAGGATCGACACTTTGTGAATTTAAAGAGAAGCAGTTATAGCGCCTATAGTGTCGATACTTTAAAAAAATATCGATCCACAACGATATAACAGGTAAAATATGATAAAACCGGTATCAAAATGATAAAACCGGTAAATGATACCGGATATATTGAAAGTGTCGATACTTTCGTAAGTACGTGTAATAAATTATCGACACTTTCAAATAAATAGGTAATTATCATTTCGAAAGTATCGACACCTGACATAAAGTATCGACACTTTTGTATTTGTATCGATTAAATATAAATAACATATCCGATGAAAATATAAAGGCCATAGCTAAATATCCTCTGAAAAAGATAGACGGACGAGTTTTTGAAATCGAAGAGTAATTGTTGCTGCATTTCAGAAGGCGTTTCTAAAGCGAAGTTTGTTTGTTTGTTGCTGCAGTCGAATCGAAAGTATGTTGTCGAAACCCTAATTTTTTATTATTACAGTAAATCGCGATAGGGTTTTTTATGTGTTGTTGGGGTTTGGAGTAAGGAAGCATTTGGGACCGATTGCAGGTAGAAATAGATATTCAAGGAAAAATATAAATGTCGATACTTTTATTAAATATTATAGGTAGAAAATGATATTATAGGTTGTATAAATGTGCCGACACATTTTGGTGTGGCCATTCAAATTCTTTTGAAGAAAACCGTTTTACCACAAGAGTAGTTATCTATATTGTATATTGAAAAGTGTATGTAACAAAATAATTTGATTTGCGTAAACTGATATATGAAGGAAAAATGGAGTCAATGGGTTGGAAATTGTTGGTGGAGCAGATGACTTTGAAATTGAGGCCGAGACTCGAAAGCAACCAAAGGGTGGATATATGTACTTCTAGTAAGTATCAATGTCTTTTTGTTATTATTGTTGAAATGGTAATTGGATTAAAGTATCGATAAACTTTAAATTGATTACAAATTTTAAATGTTAACAGTATGGCCGAATGCAAAAGGATGAAGGGAGATGGCACACAGAGCGGTTCGGTATGTAAAATGAAATTGACATTGAGTAGTATTAGTATTTAGTGTTAATGTATTGATTAAGAAACGTTTATGTTTAATATTAGGTGAAAAAAGATGTGAGGTCCAAATGGAATTCAATGAGTGATGCTGAAAAGGAACCTTACATCACACAGTCAAGGAATGATAGTAAAGAATACAAAGAACGGAGGAAAGCACATGAAAATAAGGTATTCATTAAACTTGTAAATACGTTGATACAAAATATAAGAACTATAACATATATATTGTTAAAAAATGTAGGAAGTGTCGACAAGATGCAGCATTAAAAGGGTGAATTTATTAATTAAACACCTTAAGGAGAAGGGTCAGTTGAATGTGCTTGGAGAAATAGGTTTTGGATCGTTGATCGAGTAAGGGATCGACCTATTCGGAGGGAATTGTGTCGATCCTTGATGGCACAATTTGACGTCAGTCAATGTATGGCTAAGTATGGTGATATTCATTCCCTCTGGGGTATCGACTGCTGCAGCCGTATTGGGGGTACAAAACAAAGGCAAAAGTGTTATAGAAGTCTGTAGGAGTAAGAACTGGAAAGCACTTGCCTCCAAATATGGTTTGAATCATAAGGTGACATATACTGAAGTTGAAGAGGATATCAAAAGTGGATCTTACTTGGGGGATGAGCTGAAGGCCCGAGTTCTATTGTACCTTGTCGGTATATTTCTTTGTCCAACGGGTGATACGTCAACGAACAAGGAATATGAAGCTCATTTGCGATGAAGGCTTGAAGGGTGAATTCAATTGGGCTGAATATATCCATTCGAGATTGATTGAATCAATTATCACCTTTAAAAAGGGCAGCCAGAGATACCTCAAAGGGTGCATAGCAATCTTAGAGGTAAATGAGTTGAATCACTTTTTTGTGTTTTTATAAAAATATAAATTTTATTATAAATGCAGGTTGCACTGTTCGATTTTTGGTCGGGCTGTGAGGCAGTGCCGGCTTATGAAAGAACCGGAGTGGCACGCATCCGTGCATGGGGGAAGGAAGAGGTGGTTAGAGTGATGGTGAAGTTGAAGTTGGATAGAGGGAAGAAGCAAGAAATGGTAATAAATGTAATTAAATAATATTAAGAATATAATCAATGTCTTAATATTGTAATTTAATTTTTTGAAGGTTATTGGCAAGGAGTAGAGGAGGCAGTGGAGGCAGAGGAGAAGAAAGGAGGGATGGTTGTATTGGGGGATGAAGGTGAGTGGGACGACGGTGAAGCAAAACAGAGTAACTTCGACATTTTGATGTCTGAATTGGCTGATATCAAAAAATCCAATTTGAAATCATGCAAAGACAATCAAGAGTCGAAGAGAAACTTGATCAAGTCGTAGAGAAACTCGAGAGGCATAAGGGGGTAGTGGAAGGAAAAATAGATGGAGTGGTGAAAGAAGTAGAGGTGTTGAGGGGTGAAGTGGTGAAAGAAGTTTCGGTGTTAAGGGTGATATTAAGATGGTGACGGGAGAAAATTTGAGGGAGTGGTGAAGGAGGTTGTTGATTTGAGGAGTGAACTTACGGGGTGAAGGGGGTGGTTGATAAATACTCGGATGAATGAGCTCAATTGAAGGGTGAAATAAAAGATATGAAGAGCTATGTAAAAAAAAGTACGATGAACTGAAAAAATATGAAGAAGAAAAGAGGGAGGAGGAAGAAGAAGAGATGGAAGAAATGAGGAGGAAGGAAGTCGATGTCATTTATACACCGGAGAGTGTCATAGCAGCAGTTTTGGATTCGGAATGTCCTGCACCCCAGAAGAAGAAGCAGAAGGTAAGTTTAATAAAAATACTTAATTTGATTTTTATTATGTTGTTGTGACAAAAATTTGTATGCAAAATTGTAGGTTGAAAAAGCGGACATTCCAACCGGAATTGATGACATCGAAGCTGCAATTTGTGATTATTTATGGAATAGCGAGTTAGAATCGGGTAAGTGAAATATATTGTTTTGTGAGTGATATTTAAATATTTCATGACAAGATATTAATCCTAATGATTCATACAGATATTCTGTAATATCAATGGGAAATCAATTCGCTACTGTATACGACGTTGCAACGTTGAAGCCTACAGAATGGGTTGGCGGTGTGGTAAGTAGAAAGTAGAAAATAAATAAAACTTATTGAATATGTTCTGATTGTGTAATTAATTTTGTTAGGTTATCGATTTGCTCGCCTGGACCATATGCTACGATTCTCAAAAGTCACACCGGAGGATGGCTACCTTCCATACCTCTTAGTGGTGAGTTAAATTAATAATTGAAAAGTAGTGTTATAGACGGTAAATTAATAATGTTTGTTGCGTAATTACAGCAACAGGCGTTGGAAGCCAACAATAAAGAAAGTGTTGAGAATATTTCTACCTTCTGGGGTGTCATATTGGATAACTATGTGAAATTCACCGACTGTGAGAAGGTAAGACACCATACCAATTGCAAATGATGTTTTCGGATATAGAATGTTGAATTTTGTCAAATTGGGTGTGAAATTTGTTGCAGATAATGATCACAATAACTACCATAATTCACACTGGTATCTGTTGGTGTTGGATATGGTAGATCATGTTGTAACAATATATGATAGTATGTTTACAACTGAAGCAGCTAAACAGAGAGTGAAGGATGCTAAGAGATTGGTATGTATGTATGTATGAAAGGACATTATGTAAATTATAATGCATATTTTTTTTGGTGCATAACTTCTTCTATTTTAATGCAGATTAAAATATTAGATTCTTATAATAAGAAAACGCATTTGGGTTGAGTCATGTGGATCTCTAGGAAAGTATCCCTTGAAAAACTTCAAATTTTGGAGCATAAGAAGAATAAGCAATTGAATGGGTATGAGATGTTATCACAAATAGAAAGCTTAATTTATGCAGTATTCATCATAATTGACATGTGGTTTTCAAATTTTGTAACAGATATGATTGCGGCATGTATGTGATGATGTGGATGGAATCGATCGGTTCTACAGGGGCAACTGGTGATTTTGTAAGTGGATAGAAAAATTGTTTGTGGTAAAATTGTTAAAAGTCGTAGATTGAATGCTGTAGTTGACAATACTTAACGTTCTGACAATTTGAATATAGGTTGTTGGAGACTGGGATCGATCGCGAGTATTAAATGATCTCGTAAGCCACAATCAAAATGAACGAGACAGGAGATAACAAAAGCTGCAATATTACTAAGAATAACAAAAGGATGCAATGATGTAAATGTCGAGTTAATTTTGTATAAGATTTATAATTTGTATACGATTTATATTTTTGTATGTGATATAATTATGAATGAGATGAGAAAAGTTAGCAGTATGTTGTTGTACATGTTTCTTATACACATTAAGGGTCATGTCGATACTTGGAAGTAAAAGGCAAATTTACAATATGGCCAACAGGGTGCACCCATAAAGTGTCGATCCATATAATGTAATATGTAATTTTTCAATCTAACCGGTACAATTATACCGATTTTATGAGAGGATATGTCTAAATAATGTCGACACTATATAGTTTGTGTCGATATTTTTTTCCAGAATTAATGGAAAACAGGGTGCACCCATAAAAGTGTCGATCCATATATAAAAGTGTCGATCCAAGATCATCGAACCCAAAGTATAATGTAATATGTAATTTTTCAATCTAACCGGTACAATTATACCGGTTTTATGAGAGGATATGTCTAAATAATGTGTCGACACTAATATAGTTTGTGTCGATATTTTTTTCCAGAATGAATGGAAAACAAGGTGCACCCATAAAGTGTCGATCCATATATAAAAGTGTCGATCCCAAAATCATCGAACCCAAAAGTATAATGTAATTTTTTCATCTAACCGGTACAATTATACCGGTTTTATGAGAGGATATGTCTAAATAATGTGTCGACACTAATATAGTTTGTGTCGATATTTTTTTTCCAGAATGAATGGAAAACAGGGTGCACCCATAAAGTGTCGATCCATATATAAAAAGTGTCGATCCCAAAATCATCGAACCCAAAAGTATAATGTAATATGTAATTTTTCAATCTAACCGGTACAATTATACCGGTTTTATGAGAGAATATGTCTAAATAATGTGTCGACACTAATATAGTTTGTGTCGATATTTTTTTTTCCAGAATGAATGGAAAACAGGGTGCACCCATAAAGTGTCGATCCATATATAAAAAGTGTCGATCCCAAAATCATCGAACCCAAAAGTATAATGTAATATGTAATTTTTCAATCTAACCGGTACAATTATACCGGTTTTATGAGAGAATATGTCTAAATAATGTGTCGACACTAATATAGTTTGTGTCGATATTTTTTTTTCCAGAATGAATGGAAAACAGGGTGCACCCATAAAGTGTCGATCCATATATAAAAGTGTCGATCCCAAAATCATCGAACCCAAAAGTATAATGTATATGTAATTTTCAATCTAACCGGTACAATTATACCGGTTTTATGAGAGAATATGTCTAATAATGTGTCGACACTAATATAGTTTGTGTCGATATTTTTTTTCCAGAATGAATGGAAAACAGGGTGCACCCATAAAGTGTCGATCCATATATAAAAAGTGTCGATCCCAAAATCATCGAACCCAAAAGTATAATGTAATATGTAATTTTTCAATCTAACCGGTACAATTATACCGGTTTTATGAGAGGATATGTCTAAATAATGTGTCGACACTAATATAGTTTGTGTCGATATTTTTTCCAGAATGAATGGAAAACAGGGTGCACCCATAAAGTGTCGATCCATATATAAAAAGTGTCGATCCCAAAATCATCGAACCCAAAAGTATAATGTAATATGTAATTTTTCAATCTACCGGTACAATTATACCGGTTTTATGAGAGGATATGTCTAAATAATGTGTCGACACTAATATAGTTTGTGTCGATATTTTTTTCCATAATGAATGGAAACAAGGTGCACCCATAAAGTGTCGATCCATATAAAAAGTGTCGATCCCAAAATCATCGAACCCAAAAGTATAATGTAATATGTAATTTTTCAATCTAACCGGTACAATTATACCGGTTTTATGAGAGGATATGTCTAAATAATGTGTCGACACTAATATAGTTTGTGTCGATACTAATTAAATATCAAGTGTTTTCCAGCGTTTATATAGTACTCTTAATCGAGAAACCCTAAACATAAATGCAAGCAGGCAGATCTTCCTCTTTCTTCTACCGTTATCATAAGTGACGATCAGATATTCAGGTAAATTTATCGATATTTTATGGGTTTGATTGATTTCTATATTGGAGTTTTTATCCTGAATGTGTTTGTGTTCCATTGTAATAGGGGTAGCATCCAACCAAAATGGCTCCAAAACGTCAGCGTCAGAAGCGGGTCTTTCTCAAAGCTCTTCTCAACCCAGTTCTTCTCAACCACCTCCTTCTGTAACAAACGATTCTTCTGAGGAAATCAGGTCCTTCGAAACTCTGAACTTTAGATCCGACATGGAGAAACAAAGATGGCAGACGAGTTTTAAAGTAAGGAAGATTCGTCCCGAACGTGTCATTGACCTGGGTTTCTTGTTTGATGATAAATATGCATTTAGTTTTAAATCCACATTTACATCTTGGGGTTGGCTTGAATTCCTTGGTGTAGAACCAAGATATTATCCAACCTAGTTAGAGTCTTCTACAACAATGCTTCCTTACAGCACGAGCCTAATAAGACTAATATAATAGGAATTAATACCATGTCATGGGGAAGGATATATATATATCTCCAGAAACTATTGCGGAGGGTTTAGGTGTAGCGAATACAGGGGATTCAGATGAAAATGGTGTAGATTGGTCTACAATTAAACGGTTACTAGAAATAGCCCAATTCACCTCGATGTAGAGTCGAGAGTGTTTCACAAAATGTTCACATGGTATATCCGGCCTAGTGGGGGAAAACATTCAACGCTTCGAGACAGCGATTATTGGTGGATAGCAAAGTATAAATCCAAAACGGCTCCAAACATTGCAAAACTCATATTTAATACAATTGTATATATGGTCACAAAGGGAGCAACAATTTCAACTACACTACCATATGGATGTGTCATCACCCATCTGTTGAAGAAGAAGGAAGTTGATTTTTCGCATGACGCCCCTGTTCGATTAACCCGCAAGATTGACATGGTATTTATTAAAAAGCGGGATATGATTTTGTTGAAAAACTCGGTTGGAAGCGTGTCAAGGAGGTCGGATTAGATCAAGAGAGGGAGGAAATGGACCCCGTTGGCCATGAAGAAGAGCAACCAAGTGGAGACGCAATGATGGAAGAAGCTCCAGTTGCAGAGGATGTCACAATTAAGACCGTGATGGAATACATGGTCAATTTTCGGGAGCATATTGATTCCCTTGTGAGTGGAATGTGATCCGATATTTCATCATTGCAACGTGAAGTCTCCATGTTGCGTAACGAATTACGTCAACGACATCAAACGAGTTAGGTAATTCATTATCTATGTTCTTAACATTTACACGTTCTGAACTTTATTTTATTATCTTTTAACAGATGTGACAACCAAGCGGTCGCAGAAGATGAAGCTGACGATGAAGATGACGATGATGATGATGATGACGATGAAGCTGGCGATGAAGATGATGACGATGATGATGATGATGATGAATGATGATCCAAACAAGTATATCGTGTCTGCAACACCGCCTTCAAGAAAACTTTTAATTTTTGATCTCAATGGTGTCCTTGCCTACATCCCAAGACTGCCGGCAGGTTTTAATTCTATTCTTTTGTATCCATTATTTTAACATATAAGCGTAGAACTTTAATCTCATTTTCTTCATGTTGTAGATGTTGTCCTCAGAAGAGGATTATTTGAATTTATGCAATTTTGTGTCGATAATTTTGTTGTTGCCCTTTGGTCTTCAAAGATGAGGTTAGAACATGTTTGAGGCAATTGAATTACTGTAGTCAAAATCGTTAATATACATTGAATGTTAACATTCAAACTTGATTACAATCTCAGGCATAACGTCGACCGTGTACTTGAGAAACTACCTGTATTTTCCGAGCATTTTCTATTCGTGTGGGTAAGATGAATGTCATTACAGTTTGCTGACTTCTCGTTGTCTATGATTCCTACATATTTATGTTCGACTGTTTGTGAACAGGATCAAAAAAAATGCAAAACATACGATTCTGTTACCTACTGTAAAGATCTCAATGATGTTTGGAACGCGTGTCCAGATTTTAACGAGCTAAATACACTTTTGGTCGATGATTCAGCGGAAAAATGATTTATAATCCGGTAAGTTGCATTTATGCAATATGTTTTTCCAGTTGAACAGGTGTTCAGACATTGATTATTTTAACAACTTATGTGTTTATATAGAAATACAATTACATATGTCCACATACCTTTGACGCTGCTTCCCATTCGAACGACAAAGCTCTAGGTATGACACAATTATTCATGCTTATGCGAATTTAATTTATTGTTAGTAAAATTGCACCTCATTAGTTTGATAATTGAATTATTTATGTATGTCCTCAGAAAAAGGCGGAAACATACGAGAGTATTTGGAAAATTTGTTGAAGGCCTCTAATGTTCCGGACTTCGTTAGAAACACCTTTTTTCATCGGATTAATTTTGTTTGTCGGTACATTATTTGAACATTCTTGTGTATTTATATTTTGGTGTGATTATATTGTATATATTTTCATTAATTATTCCATATTTGCTTCTATGTGTACATATACATTTGAGTGTCTATACTTTTTTAATATATTGTAAAGTATCTATCCTTTTTATAAAAGTGTCTATACTTTTTTCACAGTGGAAAACATTAATTTAAGGTATCTTTTGAGTGAGTTTTAAGATATTAATTTAGTAATTATAGGCGTCTAATGATTAAATGTTACGGTATATATTATTATTAAATTAAAAATTCTTAATATTATTTTATAAAATATCAAAACAATCAACTAATTTTTTGTGCAAATGAAATTATTAAATTAATATTGTAGGTGGAAAACATGAAACATACTTAAAAAATATTGAAACATAAATTACATATCTTTAAAAAAAGTATCGATCCTTTTTATAAAAAGTATGGACACTTTCAACATATTATAATAAAATAGGTAAATTTGCAATAACCGGTATAAATATACCGGTCTTATGCGCGAATAGGTCTACAACCTATATCGACACTTTTGAATAGTGTGTCGGTACTTTATGTACATATTGGAAGAAAAATGTGTCGATACGATTTAAAAAAGTGACGACATTTTACACATCGCAACCCATAATTATAATGTAATAGATAATTTTGTAATATAACCGGTATAAATATACCGGTTTTATGAGCGAATAGGTCTACAACCTATATCGACACTTTATAATATTGTGTCGGTACTTTATGTCCAGATTGGAATAAAAATGTGTCGATACGATTTAAAAAAGTGTCGACATTTTACACATCGCAACCCATAATTATAATGTAATAGATAATTTTGTAATATAACCGGTATAAATATACCGGTTTTATGAGCGAATAGGTCTACAACCTATATCGACACTTTATAATATTGTGTCGGTACTTTATGTCCCCATTGGAATAAAAATGTGTCGATACCATTTAAAAAAGTGTCGGTAATTGAAGTAACGCGGTTTTTCTTGCTTCATTCAAAATATTTATATGTACATACAATAGGAGTGATGTTGATACTTACGATATATTATATGGAGATCGTTGTCATTCCATTCCGTCTTCGAAAAAATCAGTTGATGTAGGCTGTGTGCTTGTACTCAAACTAAGCTTGACTTGAGGACATGTTAGTTTGTTATGCCCCTCACCGTTGCAGTACCCACATCGCCTAATTTTCTTCTCGACCTTGTTCTTCGGCACTTCTTTTCGCTTGCGTTGTTTTCGTTGAGGGTCACGAACATTGTTTACTACAATGCTCTGGTTGACTGAATGATTCAAACCAACGAGTTTTCTAATTCTTCTATTAGTTTTTTCATCATCTCTTGCGGTTTTGAAAGACTCGTCTGTCTTTGATGCAATGTAGCATAACCTACTTGACGTTGAACGTAGAGCAGCGAACCTTGCCATTTGCATCACTTCTGGAGACACATTCAAATCAACATAGTTGGGTGCAGAAGCCTTCGCATCATTAGTCCACCTACTTTGAATCAAAGTCCCGGGCAAATATGTGTAGTCCAATTGCTTCAAAATGTGAAGTTGATGGCGACACGGAAGTCCAACGGTCTCGAATTTTTTGTAGGAGCAAATTAGAGTTTTCGTACGAGAATCAAAACTAATTTCAAATTTCCTATTTTTTTCTGCGTACTTTGACAAATATAATGTTGACATTCATCTGATAAGGACTTAATCTCTGCCTCAATCCGGTACAATGTCTCCCGTATAAGTTCATCTTGGAACACACGAAAAGATTCGCGGGTAAAAATCGCAGCGGCATGGCTTTCAAGGTCGACCAGTTTTGTGATCTGGAAGGGCTTGGTATGGGAACTTAAGTAATCCGCTTTCAACTCGTTCATACGCATTCTACTAATTCCATCTTCAATTGCACGAACAACATCTAAATATGTCTTCTTGTGTTTCAGTGCATAGCTAGTGAAGCATTCATAGACTCGCACCTTTGTGTTGACCGAATATTGGCAAAGAAATGACCGGTTAGATATGCTTGTGCCCATAAGTGTCGTGTATTCCCTTCTCAATCACCCATGGATGCTTTTGGACGTTGAATTCTGAAACAATCGAACGCCATTGAATATCAAATTCCTTGGTTGTCCACCAGGAAGCCATGCATTTTGAGAATGCTGCTGTAAACTTTGGGTCACCAATGTTAGCTTGTGCATTGCGAGAAAGATGCCAAGAACATAATCTGTGCTTAGCATGAGGATAACAGATTTGATAGCCCTCTGCATTGCCCTATCCCCATCGGTTACAACAGAAATAGGTGATTTATTCATCATGGCTTCTAAAAAATTCTGTAGCACCCACTCGAAAGATTGAGACGTTTCGTCAGCGATTATGGCAGTGGCAAACACAATTGTGTTATGGTGATGATTGACACCAACAATAGGCATAATTGGTCGACCATACAAATTATCTTTGTACGTGTGTCGAACGCAATTACATCACCGAAGCATGTGTAATCCGATCTCAATGTAGAATCCGACCAAATAAGATTATACAATGCCCCCGATTCGTCTACCGAGTATGTCATAAAAAACCCGGGATCATCATGTTTCTTATAATCAAAGTAGGCAATAAGCGCATTCACATCCCCATCGACGATTTCCTTTGCTTTACCTCTTTGAAGTGCATTGTAGAGGTCTTTATGTGTAAATCCAACATTATGATAGCCCCCTGCCTGCTGCGTTAAATAGTTCATTACTTGTGACGTGCCAACACCGACCTCTTTCAATGTTGTTGCCTCATCGATATCAGCCTTACTTACAGCTCGATTAGAACGCATAATGGTGTCATAGCAGATGTGCACAATGCATGATTATGTTTCTGATCAGACTTACTTATAACCCACTGATCGTTTGTATTTGTTGCTGTAACTACGACTCTAGCCTTACATCCTGTTCTTGTGACTGGCGTATGAGCACGTTGACGATCAACAGTATTGACTTTTGATACTCGAAACCCTTCTTGGAACAACAAAATTCTTGTGTCTTCACATTCCCTTCCACGTCAAGCCGTGTTGTTCCCTTACGTGCACTAAACCCATGTTCCCGTGCGAATCCCTTGTAAAAGTGCCAAGCTTGATCACGTGAACAGAAGAGCTGACCAACCAATCTGTCAGATTCATCAACATTATGTACTTCATGGCATTCCTCGGTTGGCTTAACATTGTCTACATCAGTATTATCCATGGCAAACATTTTGTTGTGCAAGTTCAGTGCTCCAGGAGTTGATGGATATGTAAACGAAGGTTCATTTTGAACATGTTTCTGTCGTGCTGCTTTCAATAGGATGTGGCATTGGTAGTGGTAGTTAAAGGGTGGTACAACATTAAATTCGCAGTACATATATTTAGGTATGTACAATAACTACAAGTATATTATCATTTTAAATTCGCAGTACACTGTTAAAAAAATTGAAACATAAATTACATAAGTTTTAAAAAAAGTATCGATCCTTTTTATAAAAAGTATGGACACTTTCAATATAATAGGTAAACATATGATGTAATAGGTAGCCCTTATATAATGTAATAGGTATCGTTTATATAATGTAATAGGTAGTGGTTATATTGTAAAGTTCTATCCTTTTTATAAAAGTGTCCATACTTTTTCACTGTGGAAAATATTAATTTAATATTAATTTTGAGTGAGTTTTAAGATATTAATTTAGTAATTATAGGCGTCTAATGATTTATTTTTTACGTTACGGTATATATTATTAAATTAAAAATTCTAAATAATATTTTATAAAATATAAAAACAATCAAATAATTTTTTCTGCAAATGAAATTATTAAATCAATATTGTAGGTGGAAAACATGAAACACTGTTAAAAAAATTGAAACATAAATTACATAAGTTTTAAAAAAAAGTATCGATCCTTTTTATAAAAAGTATGGACACTTTCAATATAATAGGTAAACATATGATGTAATAGGTAGCCCTTATATAATGAAATAGGTATCGTTTTATAATGTAATAGGTAGTGGTTATATTGTAATGTGTCTATCCTTTTTATAAAGTGTCCATACTTTTTTCAATGTGGAAACATAATTTAAGGTTATCTTTTGAGTGAGTTTTAAGATATTAATTTAGTAATTATAGGCGTCTAATGATTTATTTTTTACGTTACGGTATATATATTATTAAATTAAAAATTCTAAATAATATTTTATAAAATATAAAAACAATCAATAATTTTTTGTGCAAATGAAATTATTAAATCAATATTGTAGGTGGAAAACATGAAACAATGTTAAAAAATTGAAACATAAATTACATAAGTTTTAAAAAAAGTATCGATCCTTTTTATAAAAAGTATGGACACTTTCAATATAATAGGTAAACATATGATGTAATAGGTAGCCCTTATATAATGTAATAGGTATCGTTTATATAATGTAATAGGTAGTGGTTATATTGTAAAGTGTCTATCCTTTTTATAAAAGTGTCCATACTTTTTTCACTGTGGAAAACATTAATTAAGGTTATCTTTTGAGTGAGTTTTAAGATATTAATTTAGTAATTATAGGCGTCTAATGATTTATTTTTTACGTTGCGATATTATTATTAAATTAAAAATTCTAAATATTATTTTATAAAATATCAAAACAATCAATAATTTTTTGTGCAAATGAAATTATTAAATTAAATAATTCAAATTGAAAATTAAACAACAAATCAATTAAACATTGTTGTGGGTACATTAATTGAACATTGTTATGGGTACATTATTTGGATTAATTTCGTTGAGATGGGTTATGTATAACAAAACATCTATCTCGCATGTGAGTACTTTATTCCAACCATGTGACAAGTGTGACAACTCCATCAACTCACAACTCAGCTTTGAACTCAATCAATATTGTCTTTTAGCTTGATGGTTCATAAAGCATGTTACTTGAACAGTATGAATCAATTATGCAATTTTCATGTTCAATTTAACACTGCATTTCAAATTCATTTCATATGTAATTGGAGTTTGAATTTAAATTTCAATTTGAGTTTGAATTTCAATATATATTTCGGCTCCACTATAAATATTAGCCCAAGCAATATGCATGTTATCATTGATTATTCCTAATTTCCATTGTTTTTTTTCCAACGTATAAACGCGAGGGAAATCCCGACCATTTTTTTTTGGTCAACTTTAAAGCGTCAGAAACGTTTCGGGCGTATGATCTGGGTGGTATACAAGAAATGTAACAAATAGCAACTAAAATCATAAGTTGAGTACCACCCAAATCATAAGTCTGAAATACTTCCGATGCTCATCAAAATCCAAAGCTCATATGGTGCCAAGCAAAAGGAAATCAAAATCCAAATCTCATGATGCCAAGCAAAAGGAAATCAAAATCTACAACTTGAGTTTGAACATTGATATGATATGTTCAGTTGTTATCATGTTGGGATTTTCTCGTTTTGATTGCTTGGATAGTTGTTCTCTTGCTTCTTCAAGTGTTCTTAAGATATTAATTTTTGAGTGAGTTTTAAGATATTAATTTAGTAATTATAGGCGTCTAATGATTTATTTTTTCTGCAAATGAAATTATTAAATCAATATTGTAGGTGGAAAACATGAAACACTGTTAAAAAAATTGAAACATAAATTACATAAGTTTTAAAAAAGTATCGATCCTTTTTATAAAAAGTATGGACACTTTCAATATAATAGGTAAACATATGATGTAATAGGCAGCCCTTATATAATGTAATAGGTATCGTTTATATAATGTAATAGGTAGTGGTTATATTGTAAAGTGTCTATCCTTTTTATAAAAGTGTCCATACTTTTTTCACTGTGGAAAACATTAATTTAAGGTTATCTTTTGAGTGAGTTTTAAGATATTAATTTAGTAATTATAGGCGTCTAATGATTTATTTTTTACGTTGCGATATATATATTATTATTAAATTAAAAATTCTAAATATTATTTTATAAAATATCAAAACAATCAAATAATTTTTTGTGCAAATGAAATTATTAAATTAATATTGTAGGTGCATTCACATGAAACACTGTTAAAGTATCGATCCTTTTTATAAAAAGTATGGACACTTTCAATATAATATAATGTAATAGGTAAATTTGCAATGCTATCGGTATAAATATACCGGTTTACTTATAAAATAGGTAAATATAAGCGCTATCTATTACATTATATAAGCGCTACCTAGTATGTTATTGTACTTTATAATATTTCCGGTTAAATAATATAACATAACCGGTCTAAAATTTTAACCGGTCACTTGTTTAACCGGTCACGCCGTATATTAGCCGTTTTTTAGGCGCCGCACCGCAGAACCACCCTAAAGATTTGAGTCTTCCGTTAGAGCCTATTCGTATTGAGATGTTTGTGACGAATCCATTAGGAAATAGTACTCGGGTGAGACAAGTTTGTCAAGGGTGTCCCATATGGATTCAGGGAATTGAATCCCCTGCTAATCTAATAGAATTATCCTTTGATGAATTTGAGGTTATCTTGGTATGGATTGGCTTTATCATTATTATGCCAATGTGGATTGTATAATTAAGCGAGTTCTATTAACAAGTCTTGGGGGATTGAAGTTAGTGTGGTCAGTTAAAGAATCTATCCTTTAGCTAATGTGATACCGTTGATGTCGGCTCGGAAGTTAATGCGACAAGGATGTCAAGCGTACATTGCTAATGTAATCGATACAAGAGTTAAAGAAAGGAAGCTTGAAGATATTCCGATAGTCAGAGAGTTTCCAGAAGTATTTTTGGATGAATTGTCTAGGTTACCTCCAGATAGAAAGGTTGAGTTTTAGATTGAGGTAATATAAGATTAAGGAAAGCTTATATTGGATTAAAACATCAAGAGGAGTGATTTAGGCATGGATTTGTAAAATGGGTTTAGAAATGAAATTTTGATATGGAGTAGTTTTTGAGGTTTTAATGAGATATTTGACTTGCCAATAGGCTAATTAAAGGTTTAGGAGTATTAGAATTTCATAAGAGCTTGGGTGAAAACATGGTATGAATTTTAGAGATAAGTGTTTTAATGAAATTTGGGATGTTTGGGAGTAGTAAATGGGTGCAAGTATCAAGGTGAGTTCAAAGGCTTAAGGTATGTGTATATGAGAGTGTTGGGAGGATTTTGTGTGATTTTTGGGGTGAAAATGGCAATTCTGGGCTTCGAATATTGATACCGTTAGAACAGTACAAATACTACAAAGGCAAAATCTGTGAATTATTAAGGGTAGTATCGATACCTGTTGAAGAGGTATCGATACATGTTGAAGAGGTATCGATACTGTAAGGGTAGTATTGATACCTGAATGATACCCTTGAAAACCGAATGCTATTTCAGTATCAGTACCATGAGGAGGTATCGATACCCTTGAAGGAAAGTATCAGTACTGTTAGGGTAGTACCGATACTTCTAAACATGAAATGAAAATGTAGGGTTTCTTGCATTCTAAGTTATTATGATTTGATATAATTGATTCGAAAAACGATATTGATATTCGATTGTTTTGTATAGTGATTGATCGCATTCAATTTCCGACGTCTCTACATATTCAGTATCAAATCGAAGGTGTTAAAGATTTAGATTAGAACTTCTGTGAGGCAAAGGTGAGTGCAACTTCTCGTTTTTGTAACAGAATTGATGAAGGCTTACGATAAGCCAACCTCCGTGTTTTCGATCAAAAACTTTATATTTATATTTATTTTCTATTATATTTCAATGTTTTGTTCCATTTACATTATACTAGTGATGTTTTATGATCATATGAATATGGAAATGTGAACTTTGAATCAGTGAATGTGAAGAGACTCTATGAGAGATAAACTATATGAATAAGAAACACTTTAAATAATGATTAATCATAATTATGTGATTAATAGCCCAAAGTATATGTATGAGGATTAGAGGTATAGTTGGCATGCCAAGAGTCGAGGGTCTTATGTGGTCATTCGGGACAAATATATGGCACTTCGGTGCAAACCTATGTGGTACTTCGGTGCAAACCTATGTGGTACTTCGGTGCAAACCTATATGGTACTTCGGGATAATTATGTGGCAGTTCGGTGCAAATTACGAGTTGTGGTAACAACATTAGTGCACAACCTCAATGTACTCAAATACCTAGCGGTCTCAATAGTATACATTGGGCATTTGAAACAAAAAAATACAAAGTGAAACTATTTATACTTATACTTTTGATATGAGAAATAAGGAGAGCTCTTTGTGAACCATTTTGAATGAAACAAATAAGATTTTGTTTTCTAAGTTAGCACTGTTAGTATTGCCTCACTAAGTCATCGACTTAGCGTGTGATTTTCTCACACGTAGGTTTGAAGAGATCAGACGATTGAGTTGGGAAGGATAACATATCAACAGAAGATCATATCAGGATAAATTAAATGTAGGTTTTTGTGTTAATTTTGTAAATTGTTGTCATGTATTAAGCGTTTAATTTGGAAATGCTCTGATCTATTTTGTAAACTCATATATTTTGATATCTATGTAAATTATTAAGAATGCATGTAAAAATGTATGTGAAATGATTATTTTAATAAAGAAGTTTATATCTTTGTATTTGGATACAAAATTTTAATTTTGTTCCGAATTGTGTATTTTATATGTTTTGAAAAGTCAAATGTGACACCTCGGATTCGTATTCGGGTCGGTTACGGGTCAGGGGTGTTACATGGGTCACGTGATTTCACTTGTAAACTGGGCCATTTCTTCTTGGACTGCCTTGTAATGTAATTGGGTCTTTGTACTATGGTTTGGGATGCAATAAAAAATAAAAAGTATTTTTAGTATTTATATTATTATTTATATGTATGCTTAACCATTTAATAATAATAATAATAATAATAATATTAATAATAATAAATAACATAGTATTATATAGTAATAATAATAAAAATGATAATAATAGCTAATCTAATATTAAACCAAACATGAAATCTGAAATAAGACCACAAACAAAAACGGGTGTCTATAATTTGTAATTTGGTTAAGGGTTTGTTTTAAGTGTGACTCCCATTTTATAAGGAATATGGTTTGAATACAGTGGAGGTGGTGAGGTATCTGAAAAATTAAAAACTTTTAAGATAAATTAGATATAAAATTATTATTAAATGACCTATTTTATGTTTTAGCAGTTGTTTAGGGGTATAACTAAATATTAACCTTTTTTAGCGTTACCACATCATCAATTTAATAGGGATGACAATTGAGTGATCATTTTGTTATAAATCGATAACATTAGTGATCAATTTGTTACTTTTAAAACTTCAATGGAGAAAACAAAAACTTGCTCAAACATTAGTGACCATTGGTGTATTTTACCCAAAATTTAATTTTAGTCATAATGAAAATAGAATTTAAACTCGCAATAATTGTAACATCTTCTACCAGGTCTAGATAGAAACTGGATCAGAGATGTTAACAGAACTCAAACCAAAATGAAATGTTCATAAATCATACATGACATCAACTTGAAATCATCAAAAACAAATTTTGATAATCATAATTCAAATATCATATCCATTACTATCTTTTAATAGTCAAACATTATCACATTATAACTTAAATTCATGCTTATGGATTATTTTCAAACTCATCAAAAAATTCAGAGATTTATCAATAAAATATTGAAGTGACGAGAATTGCTCACTTAAACATTGTCACACTATCAATACGAATTAATCAAAATTATTAAACAATTTCCAATGTAGCTTTTGATTACGAACTCAAACATATCATTTCATAACATGAAAGACTAAATTGTAAAATTTCAAAATCTGACTTCCAACCTAAAAATCTGGGTAGCAACCTTAAATCTGGTTTCAACCTAAAATCTGAGTTGCAACCTAAAAATCTGGGTTGCAATCTTAAACCAAATCAACATGCCAAGACATATCATCATGGTCACACTCTTTCAAGTATTTTCAATTAACATGTCAAACCTTAACATACTTATATGACATTATGATCTAAGTAATTCATTGAAATCATCTCATTCGTGAATAGTTCATACAATTTAGCCTATCGAAATGATATAATCATGTAACATGAAATCATTGCATCTACCTAAGGCTTTATAGTCATATACTTGCATTTGTGATTTTACCCATCACCGTTATAGCACCTAAGTGACTTCTAAATGATCAACACATACCTCACTATCAACATAACATACGAACTTTTCAATCTTAACTAAAAGATATAAAATTCAAACTACACATTTATTACACAACCAAAACATATACCATAATTTAGGAGTTTAAATATAAAGAAATTATACTGTTTATTTTGGAAGTGACTTGTAACGTCTTAAATACAATCGGCGGGCAATGGAATTTATTTTCGAATACCCTAGATCTTCGTAGGAATCTTGAGCGCTTCATTCTCTTATCCGATTAGGAGTTTCTAAATATGTATTTGGATTTGGCAATCAATGACTTGATTTGAAGGGATTTAATTTTAAAATATAAGAATGTTTAAAGATGATTTGGAAATGGTGAGAAGGAAATAGGTTGAAGAAAACATCTCAATGTTTTTCTCTTTCCTCCCCATTATTATGTCGTGAACCACAAACTAGATTGGTTCAAAATTTTCATTTTAAAGAAAATGGTTCAAAATCATAACTAAAGGCAGGGCCGACCCTCGGCCAGGGCTGGAGGGGCGCCCGCCCAGGGTCCACAAAATAATTTTTTTAGTATAATATTTTTTTAGTATAATATTTTTTTTATTTTTCTGATAATAAATTAAAAATTGTAAAATAAAATAGAGTAATATATGAAATTAGTACCTAAACTATTAGTTCTGATCCGTTTTGGTACTTAAACTTTTAATTTTTTCAAAATCATATATAACGTTTAGTTTTTATTTCATTTTAGTATCCGTCGTTAAAAATTTAACGCGTTTAGTATCTAACTATCATTTTTTTGTTTTAATACCTAAAATTTCAAAAAAATTTAAAACTTAACGTTAAATTTTGAATGTGTACTAAAATGAAATAAAAAGACTAAAGTTTTTAACGACGTGTACTAAAATGAAACAAAAACTAAATTTTACATATAATTTTGAAAAAATTAAAAGTTTATGTACTAAAACAGACCAAAACTGATAATTTACGTACTAAACACGTAATTTACTCAATAAAATAATGGAGCCCATAAATTTATTAAGGTGTGAATTATCTTTATTGAATTTTATATTAACGGTAATAAATTGTTCTTCCATAAAATTCTAATTTAATATTTCTTTCTCAAAATTAAAAAAAAAATCAATTGAACTCTTTAATTTTGGTCTTTCCAAATTCCCAATATCAATTCACCAAATCTTTTTCCCGATTTTTCATATCAATAAAAAAAATTAGTAACATTATTTTTTTCAAAACTGAATGAGAAAAAAATTACGAGAAGAAAAAAATTAAAGTATAATTAACATGCTTCTTTTCTCTTTCATGTTTCACGATTCATCTGAAAATTATTATTCTCATTTTTTAATTTATCATATTTCTCTCACACGTAAAGTCACAATTGTTTATTATCAATTATGGTGCTTGAATCATATTGGAGATTGTTCTTAAAATTCTAGGTAGACCACATTTTCAAATTCTTTCTTTTAATTTTATATATTTTCAAATTCTAGATAAGCTCGTTCTTTTATTTTCAAATGTTATGTTATGTATTGAGAAAAATATATCGGAAATCATTGACGTTGATACTATCATCAATGGTTTTGCATAAAAAAATGATTGAATGTAATATTTTTTTTATAAGTATTTGTATTCTTAAATATATTTTTGACATCTTTTATATTGTAATGAATTACTATTTTTTTAATTAAATAAAAAATCTAATAAATTTTTTAAATTACATATTTTTTAAAAATATTTATATTATGGGGCCATTTTTTATTTTCTTCCCGAGCCTAAAAATACTCAGGACCAGCCGTGACTAAAGGACACATGGATAGAGACTCACCATTTAAAGAAATTTGGGTAAATTAAGATCTTAGTCTTATCTTTTACAAGCACATGAAATGGTTTTCAAATTTCACTTGCATTCAAAGATGCAAATTTTACAATTATTTCATTTTGGTCCTTTTTCATAGAATTTCGAGATTAACCTAAATTACTTTAGGATTTATTCTGAATCAAACATATTATTCAAAAGCTTGATTCAAATAAAATAATAATAATTTTTTATCATCAAAATTAAAAAAAAAATACTAGACGAATTTTGGGGTGTTACAAATCCCCTTAAAATTCGTCATCGAATTTTCCAAATGGTAGGGCTAAAGATAAATATCGCACATCTTAATCAAAGAAAATTCTTATTTCAAAGTTCCATGATTATCAAGTTAAGATCTAAATAGGTTTTTTTTTTTATCAAACTTAGGCTAAATTGAAAAAAAGATTTGAAAGATTCTTGCAAAGAATGAATGTGTGAAATGTATGAGGAGGATTTGAACAATACTTGTGTAGTTTAATGACATGAACTAAAACATAGACTCGATTGAGTTCATAAGATAGATATATCTGATAGGCTACAAGACCTATCATCGAGAGTTGAACTTTCTTTTATCAAATATGACTTTTAATTAACGAGAGTTGAACTTTCTTTTATCAAAGATGACTTTTAATTAATCATCATTTGAAGAAGTTTTCCTTTCGTTTCTCTAAAAGTTTCAAGCTTAACGACTGGTTTTCTCTTAATTCAAATTAACATAGAGGTATTAACCCTAATATGAATACAACTTCAAATAAGGTCATTTGAAAATGAACCTATTAGAGGTTGAGATTTCTCTCTTCTTGCCTTAACATCAGTTGTATAAGATTTGAGCCTGTTTTTCATAATCTACCGGAAGAGACTGGAATAATTTCTAAACTTAAAGAAAATTAAAGATTACTTGCTAAAGGAGTTACCTAAGTAATTATTTATGATTGACCTTTTGCATGAGGATAGGAAATCATACAAAGATGCACTTGTGCTTCTAAAACTTCTTACATGGACTTTCAGAAATAAGATATGAATCATACATGTATGCATGTATGCATCATGCATGTATGCGTGCGTGCGTGTGTGCGTGTGTACGTGTGTGCGTGTGCGTGTGCGTGTGCGTGTGTTACTAATAAAAATGTTCCCCTTACACTAATATAAAAATTATTACTAATAAAATGTTAATAACTAATATAGGAGATGGGCCCCTATACTTAGAGGTATTCATTATTCAGTTTTAACCGAATTAACTGACCGAATCGAATTAGTTCGGTTAATTCGGTTGACCACCGATTTGATTCGATTAATTCGGAAAACGATTAATACTTTTATCAATATCCGGTTAACGGTTAATTTGGTTCGACTATGTTATTATTTTAATCACACTAGACTCATTAAATTATCAATACCTAATTAATTGTTAACTCAAATAAAAAAATACATATATTATATTTAAATTAATTTAATTATAAAAAAATTATATTTTTTTTGTTAATTCAGCTAACCGACCATAATAACTGAACTTTATTCGGTTCAGTTATTATTTTTAAAAAAAATTCAATTCTGTTAATGGTTAAAGAAAAAAAAATTCGATTAATTCGGTTAATGATAACTTGATTTGACCTACACTGATATAAAATTATAATATTTTTACACATTTTATAATTTTTATAATATTAGTTATATTATTAATTATTCTAATTTATTTTTAGTTGTCCGACGAAATTATAATATTTTTACACATTTTATAAAATTATAATATTTAACATTAATTAAAAAAATTAATTATTGACAATACACAACTTATAAATGTAACTACTCGGACTCAAAAGTTCTAAAAATATATCCCATTTTAAACGGGTTCATATTCTAAATTGTTGAATATACTAATACAACCGTATTCTCCATACACATAAAATTATAGATGAATATAATATTTATACTACTACATCCATAATACCGCCCCACTTGCTGTATATTTATCAGCAAAATTTTATGTACAGATAAAATAGTCGACATCATAAACCTACTTGAGACTTGATATGAACATCGTACGTAATCCGTATGAATATAAAACCTTTTTGGACCAAACTCAAATTCGGATCAACACTGAGAGAAGTTGTTTTGCCAACTCTGTGGCATTAAAACCAAAAGCCTAACTAATACATGACGGTTAAATTCAATCCCAAAACCGTCTAAAGCAGCAAATGGTGGGTGCAGAGAATTAGAAAATTCAAAAGAGGCTTCACATTAAAAACCAAGTCTGCAAAGCAATCATGAATGTTTTACCGATTGACAAACGCCTAAGATTTATTCAATGTCTTGTTCTTAATCTTGATTCGGAATTTGGGAGCAGGAGTTGCTTGAGTTGGCTCGGTCCTCGTTTCCAACTTTGGGATCACTGCCTTGTTCGGTCCACTCGAATTCGCATTATCCACTTCCTGTTTGTTACCAGGCAACTCTATGTTTTCCTCTTTCTTACTTCTTAACTCGGTTGAGGGTGCCTTCGCTTCACTCAGTAGCTTTGCCATCTCCTTTTCCTTCTGTTTCTTCTCCTTCTTCAATCGCTTCTTCTCCAGATACTCCGGATCATCTCGCTCTCCTTTATGCTCTTCACCTTTCCTTTTCTTTTCCTTTTCTTTCTTCTTCTTCTTCTTTGACGACTTCCTCCCGTCCTTCCCCCGTGATGAAGGTGCATCGTCCCTGGAAACTGATAGTGTTTGTAAACTTGCATACTTTTTTGCTTCGGCATCTATGTAGTTATCTTGAATGGTGCTTGGTAATGAGGGATCATCAGGCTGATGGTGCACGGACGCCTTACCCGAATCGGCAGTACACTGAAGCTCCTTACCAAAGTTGTCATCTTCACTCGCAATTTTCGCACTCCCAATGCTAGCAGTAATCCGAGAACCATGATCATGAAACGAGTTGACTTCTTCAACATTTTGGTTGCTAATGCTCACAGCCTCGGCTGAGTTTCTCTGGGGTGCATCCACAGAAACCGAACTGGTTGCGCCCCGATCGGCATCATGATGCCTTCCTTCAGATCTTTCCTCTGCTTTACTAGTTGTCCCCGACTGTTTGACCCTTATCTTAACAACAGCCGTCTTCCTCTCATGACTGGTTTTCTCATGACTGTTGGAAACCGTATCTACTTCCTTTGGAGCTTCTGGAATTGCCAAATTGTCATGCGAATGATTCAGATTGTCCATGGGAGGTTGAGGAGGTTTTATCTCTGTAACAAGAGCAGCAGAATTGTTCCTCTGCTCATTGCAAACCTCCACGTTACCCATACACGGTAACTTATCTTTCGGCACTCCATATAATGTCGGGGATCTGAAAATGAGGGCTCAAAATTTTGATTATGAAATTTGTTTCAAAAAGAAGACAAACTTATAGGATTCTCAAAAAGAAAGTACTAATTCGAAGAACAAATAAAATGGAAATTACGAATTTTGGACATAAACCTCCTATAAATAGCGTAAGAAAACAAGCACTACATCAAATTCACCGGTATGTTTCCCCCAATAGGACAGAGTATTGGACCATAAAAACAAAACAAAAGGAAATTCACAAGCTTCCAACACCACAACCAGTTTTCTCATTCTTAGTGTTTGCCGCATCTTTTAGCAAATAATAATTAGAGAAAATTTGTAATTTTCTTACAGTTTCTCCAGAATTTTAAAGCATAAGATAATTATATGTTTTCAATCATTAGATGTATTCTCTTCCCCAGCAATATTACCCCCTCGAATATGAGGCAACTACTTGTCCGAAGGAAAGTGCCGTCTAAATTCTAAAGAGAGAATATGAGAATGCATACGCACCTTCCTGCAAGAACTTGTAAAATGCAGAATATGTAGTGCCGGAAGAATACATTATTGAATGCTATGCGACTTTCTAAAAGCTTAAGCAAACCCACAAGGGCTTCTGCCTTGATATCCTCTCTAGAAACCGATCCACCTTGTATCTGACATAATCGCAGAGCATGGACACCTAACTTTACCTGACCTGTAATCAGATAGTGTATCTTAAACAAATATCAATACATAATACAAATAAAAATAAGCATAAGATAACATCAGAAAAGTTGTAGATTTTTTTTTCTTTTAACAGAAGGGAACCTCTTAAAGAAGGCTCTTCCTCTATATACTTGATAAACAACAACAATGCCGCATTGATGCCATTGCAATGAAACTCAAGATCAAGCAAAGCTCTGCTTGCTTCTATTCGGACTTGCCAGATGGTCTTGAAATCTCGAAATGGTTTAATTAGTTCAAAGACATGATCCTGCATGGAGAAACAAAATATATAGAGAAATATAAGGAAATATGTTGACATTATTTGGTAAGGGATCAGAGAAAAACACACTAGATGGATGAATCCAGAAAGCTTTAATGCAATCTGTGCCAAGGTCCGGATGCAACTGATTGTCAATACCCCATTGTAACTGGGCATCAACCTGGTAAGTATCATACAATGTGAATAACATGGAGATCATTTGGAACAATCAGTCTTTAATCAAACAGATCAGAAGATAACCATCACCTGTCGAACTGCAAAAGCCGATCAATGCGCTTGAGAAAAGAAGATAAGAAGTGAATACTCTGAAATAAGAGGAAAAAAAATGTAAAAAGGATAGCCTTGCGTATGAATGCTTTGAAATGACATAGGTGATGCATGACCAAAACCAAAATCTGGAACATTGGAAAAATATCCTTTACTCCCGAGTCCCGACATATCCCATCAGCCAAAAAGAAATTTAAAGGGAAAAATGTAGAAAAAATAAAAGTATAGCATCAGCATCAGAGGAAAGGAACATAAATAAGATATTAATGCCCAGTAACTGATATGTATTTTCAGATTATTGCATGCATTGTCCATTGCACACGCATGCAAAGAATATGAGTGAAGGGAAGGTATGCAGCGGAAGACGAATCAATGGGTATGAATTGCTACATATTTCCCTAAATTTCAAAAGCCTAACATGTGGGAAGAAACACCCACAAAACAAGAAGGCTCTAGTTTCTTAAGAACCGTTTACTGTTATTCCCAGTAGGATGTAGTAACAGAACAGAGTCAAACAGACAGGAAAGAACTCTACACAAAGGAGTTCTTAAACAAACTAAGACAAACAAAAAGGTACTGTAAGTACAGAATATAATTATATACCTGTTGCCCAAATTCAAGTTCACCAACTGACTGAACTAATGCAGCAAGCCAGAATACATCCGAGTAAGTATTCTCGTTATTATCGTTATACTGTCAAAGTGCAGTGGAAAACAGAAAGCCAGAATAAGAAAGGGGAAGTATCAAACATAAGAACCAAAGCAAATAACTGAATCATCATTTATGAAAATAAAAAAAGTGGAGTGCAATGAAACAGTGAGCAGTGTATATCAGTAACTGCACAAAAAAGAATGGTAGGAACAGCCTCGAGTCATACACACGCACCTATACGTATGTTTTACTTAAATAAACCTTGTTGTCCATCTTTAAAGTCATTTATTAATTGCTACTCTCTGACAGTGCAAAGTATTAGCACAAGTTTTTCTAACTTAGAAAGTAAATCCTAGTCCTTCCAAGTCTCCTCCCATGCATGAAGGACCACCTTATCTTGGACCTCAGTAGCATATAAAATACGAAGCAATTACTGATTGTAGAATTTGAATATTTAAAGTCTTGTTTCCAGAGTATTAAACATCGTGAACATGTTTTTCACTTTCCAAAACTCCAAAGACACATGCCATGTTCAGCTTTAGATCTTGCAGAAGTTCGACTTTTTAACTCTAAAGGGTAGTTGCCTTGCTATTTGCTTGTAACTTCATAAACAAAAAACTTATGGCAGAACTATGTTAGAATTGGTGTGGCATTTGGTTATTCATTTTATCATAATGATTTGTCTAGTTATCATTTGCTTTGCATTTTAGCAATCTTTTAAGCGCAAAAACCAAATAGCAAGTAGCAAAAGCAACAAAGAAATGATGCCCAAACAACAAAAGAAGTGCTGCCTGACAGGCAATATGATTAGTATGAAGATAAAACCAGCAAATTTTATAAATATGCCACAATGTTAAAGTATAAAAAATCTGAGAAGTCAATCAAGAATCTACATTCTACATACGCTTAACTTGTTTTTAGCCAGGACAACAAATCTTCCTCCCCAAAGAAGAAAAGAGAACAGCAATAAAAAGACTTCTCGTCTCAGCTGATATTTTTTCTTTTTTTGAAGGATTGGACAGAGGTAGTCTGACAGGGTTTAACCAATAGTAACTTAAGTTTCATCAAACAGAAAAACACAACCTAAAACTTCAGCACAAATTTCGAAATTCTTATCAGACTATCTTTGAACAAGCTCTCACACTCTTGGGGAATGTCATATCCCACAACGATGAAACGTTTCAGATAGAGATTCCTCAAGAAAAATGAAAAGCTGCAATAACAACGATTTTCTATATTGCAAAATTAGGAAGCCAATTCCCCGCTTTTCTATCTCGAAAAGCAAACCATGCAAATCAAAAGAATAAAAAAAGGGTTCTATAATTTATGCAGGCAATTGACCGCTACATATAATTTATTACTCGCTGAAAGAAAATTTCATGAAGCAAAATTAGAAAGCCATCACTGATGTAGCTTAATTTGCATAAGCATTCGAAATCCAGTTGATGATCGTGTACAATAAGTGTTAGCCAAGGTAAACCATACCTTCAAAAGTTGCAGAATAAACTCAACGGCTTCTCTTGGGCTTTTCTCGTCTGCAGCTCTTATCGTGGCTATGGCATGCGGAATGGCCTATGAAAACAGAAGGATGCTTTTAAGAACTCCCACAAACTACATATCAGTTATAAATTCAGCAACTCAGGGTTAAGTACTAAACCATACAAGAAGCATCTCAAAGTAAAGGAAAAATCTAAAATTCAAGACAGCATACAGAACATAGTTCACTTCCATCTTCAACACCAGAGAGAGCCAAGTTTTACATGGAAAATGAAGTTAAACTAGTTTATGATAAAAAAATCCACATGGAAAATGCAGTTAACCTAATTTACAAAGAAGTTCCACATGAAAACAGGAAATACCTAATGTTACTATCTTGGACCTAGCCATCACTTTTCAAATCACTAGATCAAATATTTCATGAAGTGTTTAAGTCAACTTCCATAAATGAGAAATTTCACAAGCAACAGAAGCATCCAAGTTAGTTATACATTATAACATAAAGACAGTTTACCACATAGCCTACCTCATAGCATTACCTCAAGAACAAAGTACTCTGGAAAATCTGAGAAGTCATTGGGTCTGGCAAGATCAGCAGGAAATGGAACTTCTTACAAGGGCATTTTAACAATCACTGATGAATTGAGACTTAGGTAAGAAACTCACTTTGGTAATCCAATATCAGTGTCAAACCTTCGACTTTTATAAAACTTCACCAGATGTTGCAAACCAGCCATATCAGTTTCCTGCCAGCCAGAGAATGAAATATAATCCCCATGCCTAAAGCAAATGTATAAAAGCACAAAGATGACAGAAGATCAATTAAGATATGCAATCTATCAAAGAAAATCCGAACAGCACACCTACTTTTGGGTTTTGAGAATACCAATGTTAAAAAGTACTACTTACATGATAAGAACTATAACAGATCTCACTGTTGAACAACAACAAAAAATTAAAAATTTGGACACTCCAGGCATATGGATCATTGAATGTAAGATGTTAAAAGAAAACATCAATCCACGGCAACATTTAGAGCATTATGCAGGAACTCAAACTCATGCAACTCAAGAAGACATGCAATTGTTACAGAATAACTTCTCAAAATCATAACAAAAAATTCTGGCGAGGAAATAAGTGAAAAATAGGTTTGCTGAATTTCATCACATCACTATTCATTGAAGAGCCTCAAATGCTGGCGACGATACCTCAGAAGATGTACTAGCCAATGCAAATGCTGCCTCAATTCGAACCCTCCAGAAGGCCTTGACACCATGATAAAAATTAAAATGATCAAATTCAATTCACAACGACTCGTTAACCAAATAATTCTTTAGAGAACAGAAAGAACCTTTGTGTCAGTCAGGAAGTTATTCAGTGCCTTGAGAACAGGAAATGAAAGCTCTGGTAAAGATTCTAGTGATGTGATCGCTTGTGCCTGAGCTACAACATCTTCATCCTTCTCTAACTGATTAATCTGATCATATTAACAATTTTAAGAAGTCAACACCAAGGAAAAATTAAGTCATTGGATGTAATTTATAAAGAACAACAGATACAGCTAAACCACTGGGTGAAAAAATATGTAAACTAACAGGAACCTAGAAACTCAGTAGGTGTCTTGTTCAGTTTTATCAAATACAACTAGTTCTTGGTAAAATTTCCCTTTAATCCAATTATATTGATCAATGACAAATAATTGGGCTTCAGTACGGAATATGGGCGGAGCACACTTTGCCTCATTAAAAAAACCCCTTCATACTTCTCGGATTACTAAAAAGTACTTTGATAGGTAGCGGAAGGAGGAAAAGAGTGCCTCAGAGCACACATGAAGGGTTAGAATGTATGCTCTCCCCAAGTATCACTAAACGCGAAGCACATTTTGACATTTACTTTTCTTTTCAATGCATAGCTCTTCTTTTGCATAGAAGGCAAATTCCAAGTTCAATATGAAGGCTTCAAAATATTGATTTTAGTTAAATACAAGCTCCCGACTTACTGAAATTGAAATTTCAAGCTACTAATTCAAGAGACAGTTAACAATCAGTAATAAAGAACTTTATCTAAACTCTCAATAAAAATATCTAGATAACGGGCATGGTCGAAAGCTCGTTAATAAAAGGCATTCTTTAAATATGTACAATAAATTGAATTTCATCATCTGTGAATTAATCTCCAAAAAAGAAAAATTGTCAGGAAGAAAATTTGAGCACAAAAAGTTGTGTTCCCAATAAATTTAGCCAGCAGTAACCAAGTAGCATGTCATCTTTTGGCAGTGACATTCCCATGTTCCATTACCCAAAATATTGAAATACAATGCAATGGCTTTAGTATATCAACTATGTGGCAAGAATCAACAATAGAAAAGAAAAAGACCATCTTTCCCTGCTGAATGGAGGAAACATAAATAACTATATACAAGGCAGCGGATGGGAATAATTCAGTGAACATAGCAAGTGTTATGAACATGTTCTAGGAGAAAGTAACCCTTTTTAAATAAGGCCAAGGAGAAATGTCAAGTCCAACTATGATCCTATCACTTTGCTTAATATGATATAATGATCCTAGCAACATAAACTGATTAAGAATATGGCCTTAGATCCTCTAACAGCATCCATAGTGAACATTTTATCTAAAACAATTTCTTCTTTCTTTTTCTTTGGCGTGAATAGGATAAATCAAAGGCAAAACAGGAGTTGGGTTTAATCATCTGAGGTATAATTCAATAGAATATAAAATTGATTTATAAACTCGTAGTTTGGATGAGCACAAGAATACAGATGGAGTATTCCTGCAATACCAGTTGCTGAAAAGGTAGAAATATCAAGTTTTAGCAAAAACTAGTTTTGGAGCGGGCATTAAGCATTTATTAAGCATGGAAAGAGTAACATCCACCATCCCCTATAACGAAAGGAAAAGAAAACCATAAATAACAGGACAAAATAAGTAAATAAGCCCTATGCACTTAGGCTTTGCATTGTATAAGGATGAAAATTTGTTAATCAAATAGATAAGATTGATACCACTTTCCTACTTTGTAGCTTAACTATTTGATTAACAAATTTAACATACTCCTTTCCATCCTTCGTACCAAGCAAAGCCTTAATGGTTGCTTGAAATTGTTAAATTCTAGCAAGTGAGATCTACGTCATGCTGGGTTATGCAAAAACATTGACAAACAGCAATGATGGAGAACAGTTCATGTGCATCTAAAATTTATTTTTGTTAATAAGAGAACAAAAACAGAAGAAAAGAAGGTTGATCTAATTTTTCTTGGGTATTATTCAATAGAAGACATCTACATTAGATGAATACATGAAAACAGGTTTGAGATACCTACAGGTCCAGTTGGTGAATGATGGTGGAATTGTCAACTGTTGGCTAAAAGATAGTTTATGGTAGGGAAATCTCCACATTTTGGTTAAGCGTTTTACAAACATGCACAGATTAAGAGTCAATATTCCCTCTAATGGTTGGGAGGGAACCCTTAAATCATCAAAGAGAAACAAAGTGAGGATGCAACCTGATAATCCAAATGCACTTAATGATTGCTTAAATTGTCAAGGAAAATGACCATCAAGCTGTGTCATGCAAAAGCATTGAAAAGCTGAGCTAGAACTGAGAACAATATCTTTCTTACCCACATCTGCACAGGTTGATTAAAATGAATTTCAGTTAGATATTCCATCTCAGGATCTGCCCTAATCCACAACAATGGAGAGTCTACACTGCAAAATAACAATTAAACATGAAAGAATGTGTTAATGGAATCTTCTAGAACAAGTTATACGCAATAACACCACATTGAGATGATAAAATACCTTGAACGCATATCTGCTGTAGGCAAATCACCATTCATCAAGCCATCAGGTTTTGAACCTTTTTTAGGCTTCTGGTATCGTCTAGCAGCAAGCTTTGAGTGGCATGCAATTTCCAGCAGCTGCCATGCATCTCCAGCCATTGGAAGATCTGGATGATCAGACATGCCATCAAGCTCATAAACCCTCACAGTCATAACCCCAGGCCACCCGATATCACCATCTCGGTTTTCAGAATCAGGTTTAGCATTCAGAACCGATACACTTGAATCAATTGTAGCTGTGCATTCGCGCAGAACTGCCAACTCAATGATATTTTTCCGCTTGTTGTAGGAAAACCCCATCCTTATAAATTGATGGTAAGAAAAAAAAAACATAAATAAAACTAGCACAAGGATCCCAAATGCAGAAGACAAAAAATACATTACTCACTTAAATCATACCTGAGCACCGGACATCCATAGAATCCCACCCACCGAGGAAAAAATTCTTTCAGAAACGGACGCTCCAGATTTCCAATTTTGTTAGCAAAATGACGGAACTGAATATAACAGTTTATAGCTTGATTAATGACCCAGAAATCTGACTAACTTGTATTTGAAGTAAAACATTACATACTTATATGAAATAAAAAACAAATAAAATACATAACCATGAAAATACTCGCATTCACCATTATCCAAAAAAAATGGCCATGCAGAACTATATATCCCTATCAAGGATCAATATGGTATTGCTATTGTTTTATCTACTCTTTGTTTTCTTTTCCTCCCCCACTCCACCACGGGAAAACATTTAGCGCAAATCCATGTTGGCTGAGCATGTTTTCATTTTCAGAAGCTAAAAACCGATAACAAATCTTGGAAATGTTGGAAGCAGAAAATGTTTTCAATATTTGGAAATACTTTTAGCGCGATCACCATCAGGCATAGATGAACAGCATCCAGTCTGAGCTAGGCCAATTTATTAGATTAAATTAAGAGTCCAAAAAATTGACAGGAGAGGGGCTCAAAGCCCTTCAATTTTTTAATTTAAGGATCAACCACTTTTCCTTGTGGACCTCTGTTGTCAAGTTACTACATCAAAAACATGGTTTTAAGCTCCATTAATTTAAAATGAAAGAAAACATAGTTCAGAAATCTTGAAAAGCCTGCACTTAATTAATTAACTCATAGCTATTGTAGATGGCTCGAACGTCAAAATTAACAAAGTCATCATTTTCATAATTATCTCTTTATTGCTGTTCCATTAACACTTCAATTATTGTTCTTCGACAGCACAATGGGTTCTAATTAATTTCTTTGCCAAATATATCCCCAACATGGACTGGAATTTTGAGTGTTCCCATAAATCCTCAACATTACTAAGGATTATTAATGACATGGAATTTAGATCGGGAATTGTGATAGAATCTCAAAACCAATTGCATGAGAAAAAAAAAGAAAAAACCAGTTTGAGGATCCCAGCTTGGAATCAGGTGGAAATTTAACCTTCCCTACATAGTTCAAATGCCTATATGTCACTCATGATGCATGGCTGAGAACACCTCACTGATTAATAGAATTCCCCGCAATTCAACCATATTCATAGTCTAACAACTAGTTTCCTCTAATGTTTGTTTTAATAATCATAGCTGTAAGCACATTTATCTACGATTGCAATCTTTTTGACCCATCTAATCTTCAGTATGATGATACCTTGGTTTCAACTAAATACGAAAAGCATTCCACTATCAACATTTCCCCAAGTTGTTGAGGAATTTAAAGAGTTCTTCAAAGCAAGTAATTTTCATAGCATTCCACCAAGAAAGATATGTTGGTTACTTCTTAGAAATGAAAATAAGGATCATGATGAATTTTTTATTAGTTTCTTATTTACATTTTACCTTCCATTTAAATATCCATAAAAATTTAAATGCTAATTCATTGTCACATTCATTTATTACCTTAGGAGAAAGGGCCTAAATGAAGTAAAAAATAATATAGTTCTTTGGAATAAAATAAAATGTTCTATCCAAGAAAACCATTTTTTTTATAATCTGCCAAGTTCCTCCTTCCAATTTTCGTTGACATACGGTTTAGTATGTTGATGATTACGAAGGGGGTTTTTAACGAGGCCTCCAATTCTTACAAAAAAAAAAACCTGCCAAGTTCCTGAAAATATATGGAAAAATCTAATATGAAAAAATCCCCATTTGATTTCAAACTAAGTTCAAATAAATAATTTATGGTTTCAAAAAAGGTTAAAGAGGATTATTTTCAAATGTCTTAAAACTATTTTTGTCAAGAGTTAAAGATTATGCATGATTAATTGGTACCACATGTGGACAGATGCCGTGATGAGGATGCTAAAACCTTCCTCACGAGTACTCGCATTCCCAAGCCCCACATTGCTTTTTCTCTAGTTTTATTTGCATGCCTTAAAATTTAATTTTTCATAAATTTTATCTAGTTTAGGGTTTCTAGAATGATAAAATTTTATTGGCGATCAGCTATAGCTTACCAAATCAAATAGCAGCAGTTCCATTGTGGATGTTATGACAACCAGAAAAGCAATTAATAGAAAGCTGGCACATATATGATAACAGCGAGTTAAAATAGAGAACATATATTATCACCTCTTTGTACTAAGAGACCTCACAGCACAGTTTGTACTTTGTGCACGAGAAATTATTGCTTGCAGAATCTGTAATTGAAAAAAGAAAACCAAGAATAAATGAGCGTCAACAAACAAAGCTGATTCCACAATTGCTTTGTACATATTGTCCAAAATGCCAACTCCAAGAGTCAAGATGATACCCCATACCTTTTTGAAGAAGTCGGGTCCCATCTGCTTTTCTAACATCTGAAGAATCGCGACCTTCAGAGAAGAAAAAAGTAATAAAGAAAAGGCCAAAAGATATAACGACAATAATGTTAGTGCTCCCTTGGTTATTTCTGACTCTCATGCTAGAAAATACATTTAATTGCTACTTCTTCTCCAGAAACAAAAGCCAATATCAATTTTTGAAGAAGAGCAATTAAAAAAATGAAAACTAAATATTGAAAACTTTATGTACAGCATAATGTCTTATTAGGCTTGTATACACAACATCCATGTTTCTAAGCGTATTACAGTTTAGCCATTTACTAAAGTCCACCAAATACAATTTTACCTTTCTTCTCAATGTTCTTTACATTCACGTTTTCACAACTTTTGAAGAAGTAATTAATAAAAGCAACAAGATGAAGCCAAAATAATTTTTGCCTCTATGTTCTTGAACTCATTACTTATTAAAGGTTTCTTTCAATATTCTCAGTCAAAAGAAGTTTGAGAGAATGTAGTAAACATTTAGGGGGCAACATGACATGAAAAAGAAATAATGAGTACTTACAGACTTCCATGATCGTATTTTTCCAAGCAAACCAATGGAATGGGTTCCATACAAATCCTTGCAAGAAGACGAGGAACTCAAAGCTGTTGCACCGCTATCATCTGCTCTGCAGACAGCACAGTTTGCCTACATTTACACGAATAAAATAGCATTATTTTGCATTTGACGTGTGTTTTTTTTTTTTTTGGGGGGGATATACATACATCTCATGCATATCAAGAAAATGAATATAATCATGCTAAACTTCAGAAAGATTATGAATAGCAGCCTCCAGTACTAATTGAAAAATAAATCGCAGACCCATCCACAATATGCCAACGGTGCAAGAATTATTAATTCTAATTTTGGCTCTAGAAGATACAGAACATAAAGCAAATTGAAAGAACAAGGTGGAGCTTCTCTTCAACCACCAAGATTCAAAATGCAGAAAAGGTAACTTTTAAAGGATCTAATTAGCAAAAATGAACTCAACATGTTAGCTGGGGAAAGGGAGCAATTATAGGCATATAAATCAAGAAATTATGAATATTCGGATGATGCAACCTTTAGTAGGGAAGACCAGGAAAAATAATCCAGAACCTCAGATATTATGATTCAAAACTCCATTGTAAGTATTATCAATAAAATAAATCCCCTCATAGAGACAAACTTCCCAAAAAGGGTTTGTATATATTTTTTGTTTTCTTTTGCTTCTTCCTAGATTAATAGATATGGTAAAACATTTGATACCAATAATAATAATTATCTAATGATACCATATTGTTCCTGGGTCTTAATATTTCTGTTTTCCAGTAAAGGTAGAAAGCAACTTTTTTTTAATTCTCTACTCTTTTCCAGACATTACACAGATTAAGAACTTGCAAATGGAAACAGCATCATATACAAGCAAAAGGATGAGGATGTCAGGTCAACTTTAGAATTCAGGTTTTGTTTAACACGTTAATGATAAAGGAACCCATCTAGTACTAGCAACCTAACTAGGTAAGCCATCAACTTCAAAAAGAGAGTTAAAATAAAGAGTATTCACTTGAACTACAGAAGTACAGAGGAAGCCAAACAGGTTCTCTGTTTAGCAACCACAATCAGCTTCTCCATTAATTTCAATCTTTAAAATCACAAGATAAACAAGTCATTCACATGGGATTAGAAATATTGCTTATGGTATCTTACAAGACTCCACAAAAAACAAACCTTGTATCGTCGATAACGTGCCTCATTATTCCCCAAAAATTTCTTGATAAACAAATCTGTCAAAAAACCAGCAAGACCATCCAGCAGCCACTCTGAAAAGTAAAGATAAAGCGGTCAAATGAGCAGTAACAGATACCTTTTCTTCCAAAGTTTATCAAAATAAATTACTACTTAATAAAATCGCTTAAATTTCAGTCAAGCCATACAAGCATCAGCCATTATACATCAACATACCATCATTTGGTGCCTCAGGAGTAATATATACCCCAAACCACTGTCTTGAAAGAGCGAAAGCAAGTTTGATGCATGTATCTATTGTCTGTCAAGTCATAAATTTACTCATCAACAACAGGATGAAAGACAAGAAAAACTCGACACCTAGCAGACATGTCATATGTTGCAGTTCATGCTCATATAGAAGTTCAACCAACTCTGAAGACAATTAACCAGGAATAACCAAAATTTTAGAAAGAAACAGAAAATGCATCATAAACAAGATGATTTGCATTGTAGTCCCTATTAATTGTCAAAAATCTATCCTATGCTATATCCAATTCGTAAGATGGGAAAATAAGCAAAAATTTAAGATCATAACAAACCCAAATCAAACCAAAAAAATAGCCCATGCTCTAATACAGATAAGCGATTCATAGTTAACAAGATTATCATTAGTTTAACCAAGCAAATATTGCTCCTCGTAGACAAGCAGTATCATGAAGTTTAGTTAGACTACCATTTTGTTGGGCTTAATACAAAAAGGTGTAATGTACTTTGCATCTTAAACCGACTCCTAGAGAATAACGCAAACAAGCGTCTATATCTTGAATAAACTCATAAGTCATAAGGCTCAAAAATATAAGTTCAAGCAGTGAACAAACCTGGTCAATGACCTTCTCATCAAATAAAACCTGAGAGGTAAGAATGCACAAGGAGGCTCCAAAAGTTGAGGAGGATATTGCCATTTCAGGAGCCAGAAAAACTTGCTTGTATGTCCCAAATGGAAATTTCGCATCAAGATAGTGTTCATACTCACTGTGCAAGTACAATGTTAAACAACTGAAATGTAAATATCCTAATTATGAAACGAAAGAAAATATCTTATAATAAAGTGAACAAAACCATAGACCAAAACCTGAATGCGTTATGAAAAAACTCCACCGTGTGACGTAGCTTTGGCAAATTAGGTGGTAAACACATATGTGAAATGAGACCGTTTTGCTGATCAGGGAGGATTTCAAATGGTCCAACTGCTAAGGATATCCACTGAGCAGTAACAGGAACATCTAATCTGTAGACATATGTCTTGCGGGGAGGGTCGTCTTTGCTCAATACCTACAAAACAGAAAAACTAGAAAATCAGAACCCTCATCTATAATTGATAAATCTTTATTATAACTAATAAAGAGAGTGAATGAAGAGCATTAGGTTCATCAGGTTTGGTGATATCAGCCACCTGCTAGAACACTAGGGTTAAGAGAAACAAGTAACATCTTGAATGAAAAATTACTATACTAACAATTGTAAATAACGAAAAAAAATATATTATGAATCAAAAGACTAATATTATAGCAAAAACACTGAAACTTCCAACCAGATATTCAGCTCTCAGATTCAACACCAGAGAAGGCATCAAATCAAAGAAATAAGGAATAACAATGTTTGTCTAAATAGTCAACAGTTACGGTCTTGACCATAGTCACATGGATCGCGGTACGCTCCGGTACGGGAACGTGGAACAGGATCACAATTCGCTAGGTCCCTAAAATTCGGTACGAGGGGGAGTACACTCATTTCGGATTGATCCGGTACGATGCACCATATAAATTGGTACGACAAGAAGATAAAATCAGAAGATAAGAAATCCATAATCTATGTTAAAGGAAAAGAAAAGAAAACAAACCCAGTTGTCCAGCACCCAGACAAGAAACAAAGCGCCAACAAAAGTAAAGTACACAGCAAACAAAGCAGGATGGATTGAAAAGTAGAATTAAGAAAACAGAAAAGACCGACTCAAGGTCTAAAATAAAATAGGTTAAAAAGTACTGGACCTCGCAACCAATTAACCCCCTAATCACCTGAAACACGGCTCATATCCCCCCCCCAAACTCAATACGACGTTGCTTGGGCCCTATTCTATACGACGTCGTTCTACTAGGCAAATATATGGGATTTTAGGGTAAAATTTTTACCCTAATTCATTATCTTCTTCAGCCTTAAACCGACCCCCGTCGTTCCCCCATTTCCTCTCCCTCAAGCTCCTCTTTAACACTCGACGAAACCCAAAGCCTCCATGGCTTCCGCCGTCCTACGCTTCGACGAGGAGCTAGGACTCCATCTAAACCCAAAGCTCATACCAAATCGCAATTTTGAAACGATTGGAACGCGTTCGTAACGCGTTTTGGATCGCATCGTACGGTACATAGATCGTGGGCTGTTGAGCGATTTCTGTAACTATGGTTCAAATCACTGGGAGATGTTTCACAAGGCTCTTTGCCTGATGTTTACTTCTTCCATGAATATCACCTATGATTATCAAACAAAACTCGTCGAAGAGAGTTACAAGCTTTAGACTTTGTTACAGATTTATAAGCTAAATCTTAGGATTAGTATATATTGTATTTAATCTAGGATATTACATAGTTAAGGTAGGATATTACTTTACATATTATAGAACCTTTAAAATATGAGAAAACATTCTATTTCAAAATTCTACATGCTATCTGATGTCCTAAAACAATTTTAGGGTTTTAAAATTGGGATTTTTTTCGTTGTTTGGATGTCGAAAACAAGGGGTATTGTTGATCTTCAAAGGACATGATTTGGAGACTTCTTTTGATGCTACCGTAGGTAGGTCCACTGTTCCCCAATCAGTCACCACCAAAGTTTCGCACGAATCCCATGTGCCACCAGAAGGGTTTGTCGATTATCCACGTGCCAACGCATGAGAGAGTTTTTTGGAGCCGTTTTCTTCCTTTAACATCAACAACCAAATCTGTCCACAACCTTGTGATTGGTTACTGCTGCTGATTCGTGTTTGGTGTGTGTTTTTCATTTTTGTATTGTTTGGTTACCAATTTTGTGGTGTGGTTACCTTTTTTTGGATATAAGTTTGGTCTCAATTTGGGTATTGGTTTAGCACTGTTTCGATGTCTGATTTGAGTTGTCCTAGCAGAATTATGTAATTGTTTGGTCGTTGAATCTTTGTTGTCATTGTGCTCTTTTTGCTTCAATTGTGCTGAGATCGACTTCGATGACATACTTAACTACAACAAGTTTGACTATTTTGTGGATAATTTGTTCTTAATATTTTTTTTCGTAAAAATTTCTGACACATACAGAGTTTGTGACACTATTTGCAAATGAGTATGCTACTTTGATTCAACTTCAATAAATTGTAAAGCATTCATATGATCCTATTTTTGTTCTTGTTGAGTTAAGTAAACCTAATACATGTCTTATTTCCACCTCTTCAAAATAGGTTATTGATTCTAGTGCTACAAATCATATCTAAAATAATCCTAATTTACTTTCTAATTTTCATCCACATATGTCTAGTAGCCCTATTACATTAGTCGATGGTCAACATTTAGTGTTATTGGATATTAAATAGTTACTCTTATTCCATCCCTTCCATTTATCATTTGTTCCAAGTCTACCACAACAATATGATTTATGTTAGCAAAATTACAAGTGTCCTTACTTGTTGTCTTATTTTTTCCTAATTTTTGTTTGACTCATGATCCCAAGTCGAAAAGATAATTAGTGAAGGATATTAGTCTGATAGTCTCTACACTCTTAATACCCAAACACGTATATCAATTGCATGTGTCAATATCGTTATTCCTTTTGACAAGCATTGTCGTTTGGATCACCCTTTACTTTTTATGTTTAAGAAGCTTTGCCCTCAATTTTCTCAGATTTCTTGTATACATTATGAACCTTGTCGATTTGCTAAGCATCATCGCCTTGATTCTACTCCTTGAGTCAATAAGCAAGTTATCGTTCCTTTTTGAGTTGGTACATTTTGATGTTTGGAGACCTAGCCCAATTAACTTGAAAGCTAATCTTAAATGTTTTGTTACCTTGGTTAAACATTATTCTAGAATAACTTGGCTTTATTTAATAAAAAACTTACTCAAAATTATTTTTTTTTCATTTTTCTTCCTTTTGTGCTAAAATTCAAACCTAATTCGACAAGACTATTTAAATTATAAGTAATAATGCTAGAGAATATCTCAAAATTGAGTTATCGAGAGAAAATTACTTCTAGGTTGTTGATGTATCTAATGCTTGCTTCCAGAGCTTTGTTATTCCAAATACAGGTTCCTAAATACTTTTGAGTTGATGTCGTCTCTATTGCTTGCTTCCTCATTAATCGTATCTCTTCCTTGATTTAATCCAGTAACATCCCTTTCCATACTTCATTTCAAAATAACAACTTATTTTCTATCACACCTGAAACATCTAGTTGTACTTGTTCTATTTGAGATGTTCAACTCAAGTAGCAAACTTCATCCTAAGTCCTTAAAGTGTGTTCTTGGGATGTATCGTGTTAAAACGTTATCATTTTATTGTCCAAGTCTTGGTAAGTATCTTGTGTCTGCTGGTGTTACCTTTTTGGAATGAACACCATGGCATTCACTTCCAATTCAAGTTCTGTAAGTCGAAGGAGAAGGATTTGTTACTTTATCAAGTTGTCCCAAACTCAGGTTTGTCATCCTCAAAGATTCCCTTCAAATTCATCTTCTTGCGTTCCGTACGTCTACCAAATTCTGCAACTCTAGAACCAAGTCCTTATGAGCATCCATGTCCACCTAGTTTTGACCTGTTCTTGAAAATCTAGAATCATATCCAAATGAGATAGTATCTTTGTCATCAGATTCGACTACCACAAATGATCTTGATCTTCATATTGCCTTTCGAAAAGATTAACATAGTTGTACCCATACAATTTCTTTATTGTCCTATAATTATTCGTCTTCTTGTTCTTCTTTCATCCTTATATTAAATTTGTCCCTAGAACCATCGGCAAGGCATTAGTTCATCCTGGATGACATACAACTATGCTTAGGGAGAAAACTGCTCTAGATGTCAATGGAACCTAATCTTTGGTTACTTTACTCACGGGTAAAGAGCTATTAGGTGCAAGTGGTATTCAATGTCAAATTCAGCTCTAATGTTCCATTGAAAGCTAGACTTGTTGCTACTTATGGAGTGCATTATCATAACCTCTCTTTGATTGTCAAACTTGCTTCTATCAGATTATTTAGCTCCCTTGCAACAACTTTTAGTTGGCTTTTGCATTAGTTAGACATAAAAAATATGTTTCTACGAGAGGATGGACATATGAAACAATCACTTGATTTTATTACTTAGGGGGTGTATGGGAAAGCATATCATTTGAAAATAACTCTATATAGCTTCAAGCAGAGTCCTAGGCTTGGATTGAGAAGTTCAACCAACTATTGAGAAGTTGGGGATGCAAAAGAGCAAGTCAAATCATTTTGTTTTCATAAAAAAAAATGAAGCATTATTTTGTAGTTGTCTATGTAGATGATTGTAATCATAGTATTAACAATCGGAATTTCATCTTTGAAGTATTTTCTTCATGGTTAGTTTCATGCCAACTTAGGGTTTTTGAAATGTCTTGAAAGTTCATGTTAATAGGAGTAAGGATGGAATCTTCATATCCCATAGAAAATATGTGCTTGATTTACTATCAAAGTCAGCAAATTGGGTGCTAAACCATAAATAATCCATGATTCCTGAATTACAACTAACCAAAAAAGGTGAATTATTGCATATCCTAGGAGGTATAAAAGACTTATTGAAAGTTGAAATATCTTGTTGTGATACGTCCCAATGTTTCTTATCAGGTAAATATATTGAGCCAGTATGTCATCGCCAATTCCTTATCATTGGAAGGTAGTAAGGTTCTACACTATTTGAAAAGTGTTCTTGGACATGTAATTCTATATGGCAATCATGGTCACACTAGGATCGAAAGTTTTTCAGATTCAAATCGAGTAAGATGAATGAACGATAGAAGATCTACTTCAGTTTTTGTATTTGTTAAAGGAAACTTGATTTCATGGATGTGTAAGAAAAATATAAAACTAAATATAAAGTCATGACAAAATTTGTGTGCAAAGTCATACAAGTATATCAACTCATCATTGAAGTGGGAATTAAGGTTCTAGCACTTGTAAAGCAATGGTGTTTAAATCAAGAAGCACTTCACATTGCTTCTAATTCAGTCTTTTCATGAACAAACAAAACACATTAAGGTTGATTGTCATTTCATTTGCGATAAGATCCAAAAGGATTGGTTACTACCAGCTATGTGAAAACTAAAAAACTAGGAGATATTTTCACAAAGGCTATTAACGGGATCCGAATTGATTACATATGTAACAAGTTATGCATGATTAATATAAATGCTCAAACGTGAGGGGAGTGTTACAAATCTTAAACTAAATATTAGGGTTGACATATATTATATTTAATGTAGAACAATTGTTTACATGTTATACGTTTCTACTTGAATATATACCTACGATGTTGATGAATAAATACGATGTAACAAGCAATTAATATTTTACAAAGTTGAATTCATTGATATTTTGCCCAGATAAATAATTAACTCTAGCTTGCCAAGGATTTCCAAAGGAATAGTGCAAAAGCAAACATTCCCAAAATGAAAACATGCTTTAGTCACATCGATAAATAATTAAGAATTTCAATCCTATATTGATTAAAAACTGCATTTCAATCATTTATTTTGATCAACAAGCAACATACCATTCCCTACAATAAAATGGAGCAAAAAGTGAATAAGGCATCAGTTGCCACAATAAGAATCACAAAATAAACCAACATAATTAATTAACCTTAACCAATATTGAATTGTTAACCAATTAATTTTAGCAGTATATCCTTTAAGAGAATGATACCCAAATTATAACTATTATCTTGACCTCTAAAACTTTAGCAGAGGCAAAATATGCCTAGCAATTATATCCACTTGTGAATTCCTTTGAAGAGTAATGAGTGTGAATAAATCAAAGATTTTATTTCATCTCCCTAAATCAGATTATTCCAACTTCACCAAGTACAATCTAATCAAAACACCATGTAATGAATCAACATAAATCTCGATCCCAACCATGCATGCGATGAGCATGGATTGAACATGGAACCTTAAAAACTCGAATTTAATGCTCACCCAACTGTGCTATCCCCATATGCACCAACCTAGAGTTGAGCTTGGGCTTATTTAAAAGAATTGGTATATTTGATCATTATGAATTTATCATTTAATACAACAAAGAAATCAATATTAGCTACAAACTTATGAAGTAGGTTGTTTGATACATAAGTTATACTTTTTTTTTTGATAAGAAATTAGGCCTCATTAAAAAAACCCCTTTATGATTTAAAGAACTTAAAAAATAGTTCCTTAATCAACGGAAGGAGGAAAAGAGTGCCCTAGGATTTCATTAACAACAATATCAACATAGAAATACATCACCTAACTCCCTTAAGGAGATAAAAAAACCAAAAGGAAACATCCTTTTAAAAATAACACGAGGATTAACCATACCAGCTTAGCTAAGGCATCTGCCTCTAAGTTGGCAGTCCTATTAACCCATCTAATAACGCCTTCACAATCTCTGAGTTTTTGAATAATATCTTTAACAATATGAACATAAACATCAGGACATAGAACAGCGTCCTTAACCCAGTCGACAACCACCCTACTATCACTCTCGATAATCAAACGTTCCTTATATCTCTGTCGAATAGATTCATAGAAAACCAGACCCTTTAGGATAGCTTTCAATTCATCATGTAGGAGGCCCTGGACCAGCAGGCTCATTGAAAGATACTAATATCGAACCAGATACGTCTTTAAGAACACCACCTAAACCACTCCTCTTCCAATCACTACTAGTAGCAGCATCCACATTAAGTTTAATAGCCCTTGGGAGGAGGGGACCACGGAAACTTTGATAAAATCCGATTAGAATATGGTAAGCAAGAATCCCCTAAGGAAGGATCAGCAATAACAATCCTTAGAGATAGAAATCTGAGAATTTTTTGCTAAAAACCATAAAGCAAGCCTAAACATTGCTAAAAAGAAAATTTCAGCATGATCTAGCTTCCCTCCTTCAAACACAATAGAATTCCTAGTTTTCCATATTGTCCATAGAACCACTCCAGGAATAAAAGACCATATGAGAGAGTTAGACCTCAATTCTACCCAAGCTAGAAAAAAACTTTTAGCATCCACTTGAAAACAGACTGGATATTCCAGTAGCACATGAACTTGTTCCATATTAACCAAACAACCGACAAAATAATAAATGGGAGGGGGACTCTTCCATTAACTTACATAAAGGACATAACAGATCATCTATGCCCTTTACTCCTCGTTTAACCAAAGCTGTCTTCACTGGCAGTTTCTGCAAAATCACTTGCCATAGAAAAGTCTCTACTCTTGGAGGCAACAGGCCCCTCCAAACAACAGTCTTCCAAAAATTAGCTTCTTCCGAACTGAACTCCCCGAATAACATAAATTAACACAAGATTTAACAGAGAAAACCCCATCTCCAGAGCCCTTCCAAATCAGCCCATCAGCAGAATCACCAGAAATAGAGAAGACCAAATGACTGCCATTAATTTGTCCATTGCTCATATTCCCAGTAATTCAAATTCCTTCTCAATTGAACATTCCAAAACCAGCCCCACGAGCTAAATTCCCCAAACTGGAATAATTTACCAGTTTTATTTACTGCAATATCGAACAGTCTAGGGAAAATGACCATTAAAGGATTATCCATAGCCCAAACGTTTTGCCAAAATCGAATAATTCTCCCATTACCAATATTATAATTGTATTTACTCTTGATTTTACAGCCAACAGAATCTGCTTTATAATGATTACTCACTATAGCTCTCCAAATCCAAGAGAACTTAAGGGAAACATTAATGTCAAACTGCATTAAAGATGAGTCAATTTTGTATTTAGTACAAATCATTTCCCTCCAAACCGCCTTCCTCTCAGTAGCAAACCTCCAAGCTCATTTCTCCAATAAGGCTCTATTTACCACACTTAAATTAGGAATCCCCAATCCTCCTTCAATCTTTGGTTTACATACATCTGACCAGCTCACCCAATGAATCTTATTTTTCCCATTTCCTCCTCCCCATAAGAAATTGGACATAATTGAATTAAGGGACTTGTAGACCGAAACTGAGACCTTGAACAAAGACAAAAAATATGTAGGGAGAGAACATATGACTGATTTAATTAAACCACCTCCCTGCCAGTGAAAGAGTGGATGATTTAGCCAGCTAACCTTTTATTAAAACTCTGTACCACTAGATCCCACAATTGGTTAGAATTTTTGTGTGCTCCAAGGGGAAGTCCCAAATACTCTGAAGGAAAGTTGCCTACTAAACAACCAATCGCAGCTGCCCAATCCTTAATTTCTTCTTCATTCGAATTAATCCCAAACAATTTGCACTTATTCAAATTTAACTGAAGACTAGACATAATTTCAAATACTCGGAGCACCCTCTTCACATTCAAAATCTGTTTTTTCGATGCACCACAGAATATAATGAGATCATGAGCAAATTGAAGATGAGTTAAATTAAAATTCCCCTCCTCCCTGCTAATGACCAGACCTGAAAATAGCCCCTTTGAAACTGCCTTAAGAATCAATAAATTCAGAAGTTCTCCCATTATATTAAATAGTAAATGAGACAAGGAACAACCTTGGCGAAGACCCTTAGCCATTGGGAATTCCTCAGTCGAAACCCCATTTACCAATACTGAAACAGTAGTTGTTGTGATGCATTTCGAAATCCAACCTCTCCATGTATTACCAAAACCTATTTTCCTCATTACTTTGAACAAAATAGGCCAATCGATTGTATCATAAGCCTTCTTGAAGTCAACTTTGAAAACACAACCCTTTAATCCATTCTTCCTCCAAAAATCGATCCCTTCATTAGCTATTAACAAGCAATCCAAATTGTCGACCAGGGATAAAAGTGAATTGAAAAGGCTGATTAAATCTAATATACAACCCCTAAGTCTCCTCGATAGACACTTAGACAAGATCTTGTATAGCCAAAATCATCTAGGCCCCCAGTGTTAGAGTTCTTTGGATGAGAGTGATAAAAGTATGGTTTATTCCTCATTCCCATTCCTTCCCCAAGTAGAAATTATGAAAGAATTTCATAATATCTTCCTTAAGGACCTGCCAAAACCGCTTGAAAATCCCAGATTTAAACCATCAGGCCCCAGAGCCTTGTTTCTGTCACATGACTTCAAAGTTTCCCAAACTTCCTCCTCAGAAAATTCCTTTTCTAAAATCTGACTCTGCTCCACAGTAATTCTGGAGAAATCCAGCCTTATATCATCAATTTCTAATGTAGATCGCTCATTGTAATTCTTAAAGAAAAAATCTTTTACTATGGCCTTAATAGCTGTCAGGTCCTCAACTGAATCACTCCTAAATTTAAGAAAAACCAGAGCATTCCTCTTTTTTTTAACTGTAGCACACATCTGAAAAAATTTAGTATTGCGATCCCCATCTTCTATCTATTTCGATCTAGAATACTGAAACCAAATCTGCTCCTAAATTTTATAAGATTCCACAATTCTGCTATGAGATTTCAATTCTGCTAAAACTCCACTGTCAATAACACCTTGCTGTTGCTGAATATCAACCTCTATCTGCTGGATTTTCTTCTCTAAATCAGAAATCATGGCTATTGGATACTGACCTCTCTTCCCAGCCCACTTTTTAATTGCATGTTTTGTACTTCTTAGTAAACTGAACACACCAGCCTTTTTATGAGCTTTCTTGCAGTTCTGAATTGATGATTTAACCAGATCCTCAAAACCCTCCTCCTCCATCAAATAGTTGAAAAGTTTGAACGGTTTTTGACCCCACTCAACACCTTTATTCACAAGGACTATAGCATTATGATCCGACACAGACCTAAGGAGTAGTGACTGAACAATATCCGGAAACGAAACCAAGAACTGACTGTCGATCAAAGACCGATCCAATCTTACAAAAGTGGGATTATCTTGGTTGTTGCACCAAGTAAATCTACCCATTCATAGGAAGATCAATTAGACCAGTTTGAAGGATAAACTGACTAAATATCTCCATAGAACTTCTATTTTGACCTCTGCCCACCTTCTCATCTTATTGTAAATAAACATTAAAATCCCATCCCACACAAAGAGGATAATTTCCCCCCCTAAGGAACATGCTTAATTCTTCAAAGAAACTAGGTTTATCCTGCTCCATGATGGACCATAAACATTGATGAAACCACAACTATAATTATTATCCCGAAATTTACCAAAAATTGCTATAAATCTCCTGCAAACATACTGTTTTTCTATCTCAAAAATATTGTCGTCCCAACAACACATAAACCCCCTGAAAATCCAATCGAAGGAGATTCTAAAACACCCTTTAGATTATTGATCCCACTTCTTCTGAAAAAAGGCCTATGGATTTTCTCTGACTTGGTTTCTTGCAGCCAAAGAAAAGTGGGATATGTACTAGAAACTAAATTCTGAACAACCCTCTTTTTTTCTTTTTTCCCTTAACCCCTAACATTCCATGAACAATTACTAACTTTGACTTCATCATAAAAGAGAAAAATGCAAACTGAAAACTGAAAACCTCTACCAACATCACCTTAATTAGCCCCATTCAAACTTTTCTCTAAAGCCATGATCTTCTCCAGAAATGCTTCTACTTGGTTAATAACTTACTATTTCAATTGATGTCTATTATCGCCTCCAATCCTTTACTAGAAGAATTAATTGGATTAGTTATCCAACGTGGATAAGATTCAATGAGCCTACAAGGAAGAAAATATTAGACTATTCTAAAGAAAAAGACTAAAAAGTGATGAGAGCATTTTATTTCCCATGTAAAAGTAAAAGATAAAATAAAGAAAATTTGCTTATCAATTGTCTCACTTGATACTACCCATATTTCTCGAGGTTGAGTGCAATCTAAGCATGTTGCTTCCTAATATACAAGGCTAGTTTAAGTTGAGATAAAGCTTATTATCAAGAAACTTATTTTAATTACATATCTCTTGTGCTCTCAATTTTTATGATATTTTAGAATTTTAATTGGAAATATTAATCCCTATGAAATTTCAAACACCTCTTCCATTAAGTTCAGGTTGAGAGTTTATGATCACTCATAAAAATATCTATGTCCAACTTAGCAATTCATGTTGTACTTTTCTTATGCTTCCATGAAAATTGGTAGAGAAGTCACCATTCAAACAAATAATGTGTCACACATCTTTTGGCAAAGTTAAAACCTAGAAGGCAATATTTTTCCATCGCATTGGTCTCACCTGATATAGTAAGCTCCCATTGCTGACAGCTACAAGATTGTGGGCTACCGTAAACTCCAGATCAAAGCTGAAACAAAATACATAGACTGTAAAATGCCCAAAGTAGCCAAATTACTAGAGAATATAGTTTCATACCAGCATCGCTGATTATTGTCATCAATACAAGGAAACCAACACCGAGCACGCCTTATTTGATTATCAGTGTGTACTATATTATCCTTAAAGTGAATCCCTGACTCCATTTTCTCTACCCAATAGTTAACACGAACAGATTTCACATTCTGCACTCAATACCAACCTACATGAGAGACCGAAATACTCATAAACCTCATCAATCAAACAGTGCACAAAGAATGTATCATCCAAAAACTTCCCTCATTTCTTTCGTTCACAAAGAAAAAGGTTTTTAGATATCATTTAGTTGCTACTTTTGCTACTTGCAATTTGCATAAAAGGAAAACAAGTCAGAAGGGAGGGAGGTTATTGGAATAACTGACAATTCTAGACATAACTTTTACATGCTCTCATGAGAAGAAAATGCATATTATATACTACAATATACTAGATTTATATTAAAAACGATGCTACAAGTTAAGTCGTAAATCCCTTTAACCATTTTCGTTTTAGAAAATGATTGTTTCTGGAAAACTAGTCGTGAAAGAAACATTCTTGACGCTTCTATTATTTTGGTTCCATATTTCGAGAAATCAAACCAATGCATAACCAAAAATATATATCGTTAAAAGCATATGTTCACTAAAAGCAGCTGCACTAACCTGCTTGGCATAAGCAGCTGTTTGTGCTCCATTAGACTCCGTATTAATTTGCTCAACTTGCATCCTATTGCAACAATTGATAAGCAAGTTAGGAACCATTTCTGTCTCCAGTGCCGTAACGTAAGCAGCAGCAGCAACATCTGCAGCTGAACTCGGAGAAGACACAGCTGAGGCCCACCGTTTTTCACTATCGACGCCCAGATTATGAGGATAATACTCGAAATCCGTCGATTCCCCATCTACGAGCACACTCTCAATCCCTAAATTCTCCGCGTGTAATCCAACGATGCCGATATCGGTACCTCTTTCAAGCTCGGTGTAACTGAAAAGCGCAGAATGACGTCTCTTTTAACTAAACAAAAATTAGCGGACCTACGTAACAAATTGCAAAGAAAGGAGAAGTGAAAAGATATAGAATTACCCATAGACGACGAAGGTTCGTGTCAATGGAGAGGCAAAGCTTTGGTGGCGGACAACGGCGCCGGAGTGAGCTGGCTTAGGGTCTTCGGGCTTAGGTCTACGAAGCTTGGCCATGGCTCCGGGTTAGGGGACTGTTCCTTTGCTCAGACTCGAAAAAGTTTTGGGTCGAATCGAGTGAGGGAAGGGTTTATTTATAGAGAAGTTCGCGAGCTCTTTCTGTGAATCTGCCGATGTAATGTACCTGGTGTTATTTTATTATTCGACCACTACCTTACACGTGTAATTATGGGAATCGGAAGATCAGCAAGGAGTGTGGGTTTAACTTGCATCTGAACCTTGCTGTACGTGATTAATTACATATAGGGTGTAAACTACCCATCAGTACTCTAATTGTCACTTATTTTATTTTGATTACTAAATTATATTTTTTTAAAATTATATTTAGCGTTAGATTTTTATTTTATTTTAATCATCCAATATTAAAAATTAACAGAATTATTGATATGATGTTTTTCAAAAAAATCAATGATAACATGACATTATTTTTTAACAATGAGTAACCAAAATGCTACGCAATATATAATTTTAAAATAAAAATAGTTAGATATAGGGACATAGCAATTTTAGTTTAAGATGATAAAATATAATTAATAATAGAAAATAAGAGACAAAATCAAAATAAATTAAAATTTTAATACTTGAATAAGTAATTGTTACTATATTCTTTAATGATAAAAAATTATGGGACAATGGCCCCCAAACTCCTACGTAGCTCTATTACTGGTTAATAATTAGAGAGAGTTTCCCTGCAAAAAAATGGTTTCTAGAGAGAGAAAATTATTTTTCTTCTCACTAGATTCTTTCACAAGGTCTTTTGTTCACATTGGTCGTTTCGAGTCATCAATTCAAATCGGTTTATGTTATCATGGTGTTGTTTATGAATATTTTCAATCTTCTACGTTATTTACCAAAAAGAAAATTCCATGGTTCTATCCATGGGGTTTTCATCACTACAAGTCGAGACGTTGAAGAACACCAACCCCCGTTCCTCACAAATAGTAATACCCCACCTTGCCTTTTATTTCCTGCCCTGAACCGAGATACTTCGAGAGGAACTACCTCTAGTGGTACACGACAAGGTATGGATATCTCATTGATTAACATTTTCTCTTGGTTGACATGGCATGATTGCTTAAGGGAAGTTGTGCTTGATGGGGAAGGAAGAAAGGTATAATCCTGGTTTGGAAGTCCCGCTGACGAAAACGATGAAAAGGTCTGAGGAAGACACATCGGAGGAGAATTCACCATTTAAAAAGACTGAGTAGCCTCCGATTAAGTCAACAGGCATCGGTCAACTCTGGGGGTAATTTCAAAACTGAGGGAGATACATATCTTTTCCTACAGAGAGTTGTCAAATCCTGCCATACTAGGATATTGTTTTTCTATTTTGGGACAAAGTTCATGGCTAAACAAGAAAGAGAATCTCGTTGAACTACAATTTTGATGAAGATGAAGCGACACGACCCTCAAAAGTCAAAGAAACAAAAAAAGGAGACTACATCAAATCGGCCCGTTGACCAAGATATGTTTTCACAGAAGTAGCTTAGATTTTCGACCACCGAGGGTAGAAAAGGGTTGTAAGAAGTTGATAAAATAGCCACAAATGGGAATCATAAGTATCCTAGGTTTTCCCGGCCCAATCGGCCAGACCTTGAGACCTGCCACTTTCACATAGGAAATAATGGGAAGACGGTGTACGAGGGAAAGTTGTGCTGCTCACTACCTCGCCGAATTAGAAAGTGTCTGAGAACTCAAAACCCATTTCTTATAATTGGGATAAGGCAGCTCCTCCTTGGTGCACTCTTCAAATTAGTTCACTTTTATCATAGCTCCGTTTTTTATATAAGATTTTTAACAGTTTTTCCTTTACTATGTTTTTCTGCTTAAACCTAGAGATAACTTATAGCCTTTTCCTTCACATTGACCTTCTCCATAGACCCCATTGCCTTTAGTCATTTCAAATAGTACAAATCATTCCCACCAAATCTGGTCGTCAACATGCAATGACCCTCGAAAATGGTGGTAAGGAGGGCACCATGAACTTTGATGGGGATTTGATGGTCATTACCGATTTTGACCCCAACATTAAGCATAGATGAAACGACTTCTCGATGTTGCCCATTTGGATACGTGTTCATGAACTCCCATTGGGTCTTATGAATTAAACTAGCGGCTTCAAAATCGGTAATACACTTGGAACTGTGATAGCATTGGACTTACGTGATAGTTAGGGCCGGATGGGAGAATAACTTTGAATTCGAGTTGGGATCGACATCAACCGCCCTATGAGGAGATGTCTGAATCTAGGCATCCGCTCGGATGGCCAACCATGACGCTGTCTGCTTAAGTATGAAAGGCTCCCAAATTTTTGTCATTGCTACGGTTTGATAGGTCACCAGATAATTGAATGTCCTGTTTACACGGCCAACCACCATGAGAACTTGTAGTATGGTGATTGGTTATGTGTTTTAAAGGGGAAACCATAGCAAGTGGAAGCTCATCTAAGAAGAAGCTCGTTTACCTTGAACAACTAATGGTACTATCCTTGATGAACAAAGTTGTACTGTATGAGGAACTCTAACGACTCGCGACAACTTGATTTTAAAATTAAGAGAAGAACGAGCGACTCCACATACATGTGGCAAAAAATGATGTGATAATGAAAAATATGCTTTGGAAGAGAGAATGACATTCATAAACAGGTTTCTATCCAAGCCGAAGAGGGAAAAGCATACAGATCATCAACCAAATCGAAGGACGTGGGATTTGGTGTTATCAAACAACAGTCAAAGGAAGATTAGCGACAAGCAAGATGGAGGAAAAAATACAAGATATCACCCAAGAAGGTGGAGACTGCTGCCACCATGATTATAGAGGGAAACTACAAGGAAGAGGAAGAAGATCCTTCTGAAGCCCCTAGCGAGAGGGGAGATAACCTGATTCCAGTGGTAGAGGCTGAGGAGTAACCCCGTCGACTGCCATAAGTATCATTGTTGGAGCTTTCGTGAGCTTAGGAACTCGTGACAATTTATGAATAAAGAGTCTTGTCTCTTCTAAGGACCATTTCTTATTTTTCTCTCGGAATCACAACTTCGCAATACAAAGCGGAGCATGCTAAGACTATATTATGTATGCAAGGTTTTTTGTAGTAGAAGTTCATACTCTTGTAATGGCCTAATCTTATTTTTGAAAGACTATATAAAAGTCTCTTTATTGGCTACTCGAATGGCATGTGGATATTGAGGTGGTTTGGGACTCTTAATGTTTTTTTTCACAGGTTTATATAGGAGTTGTCTGAAATAAAAAAAGGAGATTGGGACCTCATTAGTCATCTTGCAGGATTATCCCAACTCCCTTAGGTGATAGGAGTGGATTTTAATGAAATTCTACAACCGAATGAAAAATTAGGAGGTCGTAAGCATTCATAAGTTGCCATGGATGTATTCAGAACCTCTCTACAGAAAGTAGGACTCTGGGACATTAAGCCTAAAATAGGATGGTACACTTGGGCTTCCAATAAATCAGGGTAATATCATATAAGGGAGAGAATCGATAGATTCCTTATAAATAAAAGATGGTTAATGACTTTCAAGGATCACAGAGTAATGACTGAGGCTTTATGTCACTCTGATCGTGTGGGTATAGTGTTGTATTTGGTCATTCAATCCTCCCCATACCCGAGATGTATGCAGGAAGACTACTTCAAGTTTGAACCTTGTTGGACTAAATAAGATGATTACAAAAAGGTTGTTGGGAGTCATGGAACATGACTTCAGGGTCAATTTTTAAGAAGATGAAAGTTTTGGGGCACCTACTATGGGTTTGGTAGAAGAATTGTAGATGGAAGGCAAAACAAAAAGAAAAGAAGCTTCGAGCTCTTATAGAGGCCATTTAAAAGAAGTCGATTATGGATGACTATATTAAAATACTCTGGAATGCTAAGAACAAGTTAAAGGACCTAATTAACAAAGATGAAACATATTGGATGTAACGATTAAGAGTGGCCTGGATCAAGGAGGGAGACATGAATACTTCCTTTTTTCATGCTAGTCCCAATGGCAGACTAAAAAAGAGTAGGATTGAAGGCATAGAGGACTCGATAGGACGGTGAGTTCAAGATCAGGCAGGGGTCTCCAACATCATTATTGGGTATTTTACCTATCTCTTTTAGTCATCCAAAGTGGAGTCTTCCTATGCAATCCTGAATGCAATCAAGAGATGTGTCTTACCAAAAGATAATTTAATGCTCTTTCGACCATTTGCAAAAGAGTAAGTTCTTCTCACCTTTTCGTAAATCCATCTCAAAAAGCCTTATGTATTGATCTTTTTTTGTTCATTTTATCAGTTTTTTGGGATATTATTGGTTCTGGACTTACCTAATTATGCCTTGATCTTTTAAATAATCTTGCTAATTTTAAGAATGTTAAACATATTGTCATGGTTCTCATTATAAAAATTGATAACCCAAAAACTATGAGAACTTTCAGACATATTAGTCTATGTACAGTGGACTATAAGTTTGTGTCTAAAGTTATAGTTAATTGTCTTAAACCAGTCATTCCTCATTGTATTGTGGCTAACCAATGTGCTTTTGTCCTGGGTAGACGTATCTCAGATAATTTTCTTATTGCTCATGAGATTGTGCATTATCTTAAAAGCTCTAAAAATGGCCCCAACAAAGGGGTTGCGCTCAAATTAGATATGGAAAAAGCTTATGACAAGTAGAATGGAACTTTTTTCTTGGCATCATGGAGAAAATGGACTTCTCTAACCCCTTCATTTCATTGATTAAGAAATATATTTGCTCTGTCACCTTTCGAATTAGAACAAATGGACAGCTTTCAGAGTTCTTTACCCAAAGAGGGGGCTCAAACAAGGTGACCCCCTCTGCCCAAATCTCTTTCTTTTATGAGCGCATAGATTATCAGCATTACTTAACGATGTTCACCAAAAAATTGATCAAATGAGTTAAAGCCAGTTGCAGAGGTCAATAGATCATGCATTTACTATATACTAATGATAGTATCATTTTCTTCAAGAACTCCCTTGAGGAAGCCGGAAAAGTGAAAAGTCTACAGAAGATTAAATATGACAAATCCAGTATCTACTTTAGTAACAATACTCGTAGGATCATCGTACCAGCAAGCTGAGGGTCTTTTGAGTAGTTGAAAAAGACGAATCAAGAGATTATCTTAGTTTGCCATTGGCAGTCAATAAAGGGAAGACGAGAACATTCGATTTTGTTCGCACCAAAATCACTAAATGTATTCAAGGCTGGACCAAGAATCTCATCTCCTTTGAGGTCGGGAGATCCTTTTCAAATTGGTGGCGCGAGCACTTCACTCCTATATTATATCTTATTACCTTCTCCCAGAGGGAATTAATGAGGACATCACCTCCCAAATTCAAACCTTTTGGTGGACAAGAAAAATGTACAAAAGAGGATGGGCTATGGTGTCGTGGGACAAGATCTGCAGAGTTAAGCAATAAGAGGGACTAGGTTTCAGGGATCTCAAACTGTTTAACTTAATATTGATTGGATCCTAAGTGTGGTGAATTCTTCACGACCTTGATTCATTGGGAGGGCAAGTACTAAAAACAAAATACTTTCCCAATCAAGAACTCTTTGATGCCAAACTAGGAGATAGACCTTCTCACGCGTGGATAAGCATCTTTAAGCTAAGAAGATCTTTAAAGACATTTTCTTTTGGAGAGTAGGGTATGATGGACATGTCTCTTTTTTTAGGGATACGTATAGAGACTCCTTCTCAATTTGTTAGACAAATTCATATGTTGATATTTATGGCAATCCTATCAAATGCACAAAATTTATGCTATTGGGGGTGCCAATATGGGATGAGAACAAGGTTAGGAATGTCCTCACCAAGGTAGACGTGGATCAAGTTTTGAAAATACTGATTACCCCACCAGATCTGATAGACTCATCTGGAGCAATCATTCCTTTAGGTGCTTCTCGGTCAAATCATGATACAATTAGCTTGTGCTCCGAAAGGTGATCTCGAGGGATAATGAAATATTTTGTAAAATGCTCACCAATCTGTCAATCTTTTAGAAAATTAATATTTTCGAGTGGAGAGTTTGTCACAATGTAGTCCTAATAGGAGACAAATTGTTAAAGATACAACTCTTGAAGGGAAAGTGCCCTTTATGCGGGGATGCCTTAGAAACTCTTTTCCATGAACTGAAAGATTGCCACAAATCAAGAAACGTATTGGAACTATTGGGACTTAGAAGAGATATTGTTGAGTGGCAAGGTAACTCGTGTAAAGAATGGTTAGACTGAGCTACTTCCAAATTAGATTAGTATGGGCTTGCTAGACTTATAGTGCTTTTATGGAATCTATATAATAGAAGAAATAAGTTTTTTCATGAAGGTGAGTCACAAGATGATAAAGATGTGGTCCTCACACCTCTAACCTCTGTTCTGAATTCTTTGAAGCTTTCAAAGATTAGTCGTATAGTGGGTTATTTTTCTCTTATCCTTATACGTAAGCTAAACCCTCTCTCGCTTGGGTTAAGATAAATATGGATAGAGCTTGTTGTATATAGGGAAAGGTAGCTGCCATTGGAATTGTTACAAGGGACTCTCACATAATGGTGCTAAGTGGGATGTGTCGATAGATCTCTTACCCCTTTTCTACGGAGTCTACTAAGACTGTAGCTTTCACAGAAGGAATCAAATGCACTCTTGAAAATGAATGGAACAATGCGATCATTGAAGGAGACACAATGTCCTTTGTCAGTAGGCTTGCCAACCACAAAGAAGACGCGTTAACAATCATTTTTTACTCAACAAAGATCAATGGCTGATTGTTGCTTGTATAAATGTACAATGCTATGGTACAAAAACTATGCAAGTATACTAGCCGAATAAGTAATAAAGTGATGAGAGAGTATCATCTTTACAGGGATTAGAGAGATTTCGAGTTAGGTTAATCAACTTAAACTATAAACAAATATGTATATATAATGTTATAAACAAGATGATGTGAATGTTGTGGAAAAGTGTCAAGTATGGAGTATAAAATGTTGTGACAAACAAAATAAAGAACATTATGGAAAAATTAAGTTGAGGATTGGGTGCACAAGATAACACAATGATATGATCTCGTACGTGTGGAATTCTCAAGATGGATAAACAATTGGGTCTATCTTGGAATCCTATGTTTTGTCATTAATGAATGCTTAACATTTTCCAATTAATACGATGCTCCACAGAGCTTTCTAAGTTATTTCCAGGCTATCTCTAGTAAGAAACTTGACAGTGAAAATACTACAGTAATGCCTCTCAGCATGAACCCTAGAAAGATACTATCGATTAAGCCATGCTCTTTTTACTTGTTGAAATTTTTCCTTATCTCTAAAGCGAGTTAGGTTTTGCCTCTCAGCTCAACCCCATTGTTCACATAGATCTAGGCTTAACTCACTCGATATCAAGCATCAAACACAGATAAAGGCTATCTCTCGAAAGTTCTTACAAATCTAAGAAGTAAAACATTGAACAAAGCATGTATATAAATTGGAAATACTACAACATTAATTAAAACACAAATAGATTCATCCAAGAAAATCTAGGCAACTTAAGTTAGTTCATGGATGGACAATTAACATCCATAATCATCAATTTAATACAACCGATATCCAGCAAAAGATGAAGAAAATAAAGAACAACTTGTTGAAACTTGTCTAGCAGTCACCAAATATGGGAATCTGCCTCAATTTGAGTATCATTTGAACCTCTCCCTTTTTGGGACTTTAAATCAGTTTATTTTTTAAAAGTTTCATTTTCTGAAAATATTAAATGAGAAACTTTGAAAATCATCATTTTTTTAAAATCTTGTGAAAACATCATACCCGAAGGTCTTATGGATGGCCCAAAGGACTTATCATATTGATCGAAAGGCTTATAGTTTACCCGAAGGATTTAATCATCATGCTCGAAAGACTTACTGATGGCCCGAAGGACTTACCAATTTTAGAAATAGTTTACTAGGTAAGGAACTTTTGAAATCGTTTTCTTACTTTTTAAAAATTTCAATTTTCATAAAAGATTTAAATAAGAAACTTTGGAAATTGTTTTCTCATCTTTCGAAAAACATGTAAAAGCATCTTGCTCAAAAGTCTTATAGATTGCATGAAGGACTTATCATCTTTCTCTAAAGACTGACAGATGACTCGAAGGATTTAATCATCATGCTCGAAAGACTTATTGATGGCCCGAATTACATACCAAGTAAGAAACTTTGGAAATCGTTTTCTTACTTTTTAAAAGAAACCAATTTTAAAAAAAATATTTAAATTAGAAACTTTGGAAATCGTTTTCTCATTTTTTTGAAAAACATGTGAAAATATTATGCCCGAAGGTCTTATGGATGGCCCAAAGGACTTATCATCTTGCTCAAAAGACTTACAGATGACCCAAAGCATTTACGAATCATACTTGAAAGACTTACTGATGACACGAATGACTTGCTAAGTAAGAAACTTTGGAAATTGTTTTCTTACTTTTCAAAAGAAACCAATTTTCAGAAAAGGTTTAAATAAGAAACTTTGGAAATCATTTTCTCATTTTTCGAAAAACATGTGAATACATCCTACCCAAAGGTCTTATGGATGGTCCAAAGGACTTATCATCTTGCTCGAAAGACTTACGGATGACTCGAAGGATTTAAGTATAATGCTCGAAAG